>NC_138303.1:76770000-77225000 GCF_965601325.2 Salmo salar
TCAAAGTCACACCATTCCTGACCTCTGTGTCTGTCTGCTGTGCAGTAGGTCTGCCTCTGTGTGCCAGTGCACCATGGGTCATCAAGGCCCAGAATGAGGCATGGCACGGATGTTGCTGACACAGCACATAGCATTGGTGCGCTGCTTTGTGTGTGTGTGTGTGTGTGTGTGTGTGTGTGTGTGTGTGTGTGTGTGTGTGTGTGTGTGTCTGTACACAAGTTTTTTGCCCATGTGTGCACGCATGCGCTTGTGTGTGTGTTTAGGAGGGACCAGACAGGGAAGGGCGGCACTGCTCTGAGAAAGGGGGATACCTAGTCAGTTGTACAACAATGCATTCAACCAAAATGTGTCTTCCACATTTAACCCAACCCCTCTGAATCAGAGGCGCGGGGGGCTGCCTTAATGTCCACGTCATCGGTGCCCGGGAAGCAGTTGTTGTTGGGGGTTAAGTGCCTTGCTCAAGGGCAGAACGGAACCAATGAAATGACAGTAACCTGGCCGGCAGAGAGAACTACTGTAACGCTACCAAACAGATGAATGGATCCTGAGGACAAGCTGACTCAGGTGTGTCCAGTTGTAAAACGCCAAGCCGTAGTCAGACTGTACGCAGGTGAAATAGTACATCCAGTATATCTGATGAGTATTTTTTGTTATCCATTTTAAATTCAATACTGTTTGAACGGATACATTTCTGTATCAACTACAGTAGTAAATGAAGCTGAAGTGCCTGGTAATATCCACTCGTCGGTCCTCCCACCTGCAGTCTGTTTGTTCTTCTCGTTCGCTTTCTATTTTGCATGCTCTATCCTGTGCTCTCCTCTTTCCCGCTGTCACCTCACTCCTCTATTCTCCCCCTCCCCTCTGCATTCTGTGCTCTCTTCTCCCTCTCTTGCTCTCTCTCAGCTTTGTTTGAGTAGAGAGCCATGGTGACGGAGGAGCCACACAAAAGGGTCACATGATGCCGAGGCGAGTCTAGGCGGGCGGGTGGACACAATGACCGCACCACTCCACACAGCTGGAGTGTCACGCATTCCTGGTGTTTACAAGATTTCGGGGGAAAACTAATCCACCCCCCTGAGGAACTCTGCGGCGCAAAATTGGCCCATTTTCTGTCTGAATAGAGGGCTTATGTCATCGCTACGATGCATTTTAGGAGCATAAGAAAATGGCAACCTGCAAAAACAATGGCAGTGGTGGTAGGAGGGTTGAATCACAGACGAGGCAGAGGAGAACAGGCTAAATTGTGGTCACTCCTCAATGGGAACAGTTGAGGGAGCCAAGGGTAGAAGGGATACGAGTCTTCTTGTATATTTCTTTGGTTAAAATAATATTTGAAAAAAAATATCAAAACATCTGTTTTATAATCTACAACTGTGGGCCTCCAATTCAGTTGCTATTTTTAGAATCACAGTGTCGTCATCAAAGACAGGGTTCAAAAGCGCCACTGTTTATCTTGTGGTGAAATATGTTGACATATCGTTAATTGAAGCCTCTATTGGACGTTGTGCCATCGTTGCCGAGGCCTTGCCAACATACCTAAACCCTGGCAGCTTAATCAGATCCACAACAGAGTTTCCTGTAAATAAAGATCCGCTCACTCCTTAAAACATCTCACACGCATGGCTAGTTTTTACCAATTCAGGACATGACTTCACAGAAAAGCAGTGGGGCCGGTCGAAACTGGCCAGAACAGCCTTGACCAACCATGCGACAAGCATATTCCCTAAAAGGTGGTCGTAGTGGAGTAATAGAGTTCAGTTTGAGGGGGTGGATGGGGACTACTGACTACCACGGTCATCTTTTGATGGGATGCCCAGAGGGTTTCAGATTGTACTGACAAACCTGAATAGAGTAGGAGTTTACAAGAGGGGGCACAGAGTAACCTAAGTAATGCCATGTAATGAATGGTGCTTTAATAAACTATGCTAGCATGGGCTAATGTAAGGATGGGCTAATTGGAAAGCATGGGAAGTGGAATCCCAATGAGGAACAAATGAGGAGTTCAGCCAATCAAAAGGACACTGTGTCCAAAAGGTAAATAAACACAGCCCACGATGACACGAAATGCCAGTGGAACCAGCTGAAAGAATAGCCGGGGGGAGGGCCTGTGAACAATGAGAGGACATTGTCTCCTCCGCTTGAATGGGCATCATTTCCCCGACTAACCCCACCCCCAACCCCCCCTCACCAGGACGGGTGGTGCGGCCCATCGGATGACAATAGAGGCATTGATGACTGGGTATACAGACACATACATACATACATACATACATACATACATACATACATACATACATACATACATACATACATACATACATACATACATACATACATACATACATACGTCCAGCTATGATGCTGCATGTCCGTTACGCCAACACAGACGTGTCCGTGTGTGTGTGTGTGTGTGTGTGTGTGTGTGTGTGTGTGTGTGTGTGTGTGTGTGTGTGTGTGTGTGTGGAAAGACGGGCAGGCAGAAGCAGAGCAGATACTCACCTCTGGTGTGTTTTTCTTGAACTCACGGCTTTGGTCGATGAGCTTTTTCCTAGACTGCTCGCTCTCATCTTGTCTGTTGGCCAGGGCTGTGGCGGTGGCATCCAGTTCTCTCTGTGGGACCAAGAGGGGGGAGGAGAACGGACAGAATGATTACACAGGGCTCTGTGGGGGATGACCGCCATTTACATTTAACTCTCTCTTTTCCTCTCCCTTTGACCCCCTGCAGTCTGGCACCACTAGTGCCAAACTGGGAGCATGAGAGAGAAGAGAAAGACTGGTCTTAGTCAACCTCAAAGGAGGATTCATCTCCTGAGACGGACAGACCGGACAGACCGGACAGACAGAGACCACTAGCACCATGACTACTCAATGTCTGGCATCACACACCCCCCTATGGAAAAAAACAAAACACAGCCACAGAGTTGGACACACATACTGTACTGTGTACACACACACACACACACACACACACACACACACACACACACACACACACACCCTCTCTCAGCACATCTTCTGCAGACAGAAGTGTGAAAAAAGCCATAGAACCACTTGGATCCCAGCAGCATTTGTGCAGCTTATACAAATCTCTGTTCGAGAGAGAAAGAAAAAAAACGTATGGGACGAAAGAGCTTTTCTCACAGGCTCCAGCCTTTATGGTCGCTAAGCATGTAAATGTCATAGGGCAGATCCCAGATTATCAATATTGGGACAGAGGTGCCAGGAGAATATAAACACAGACTCTAGATCAGCATGGACAAGCCAGGCTACTACCCTTAGAATATCCACACTGATACAGCTGAACCTATAACGCCTATACTCTCAGAATGTAAGCCACGAGAATCTATAGTTAGTATCAGACGAAGACATATTTCCCCATTGGATTTGGATGTGTGAAGTGACTGACAAGCAGTCTCAGGTGGGCCTTTGATGAGGCTTTGTGTGTGTGTGTGTGTGTGTGTGTGTGTGTGTGTGTGTGTGTGTGTGAGATGTCTCTGAGAGAAAGAGGCAGAGAAGCAGAGAGTGAGAGGCAGAGCGCGAGTGGCAGCGCACGAGAGGCAGAGCGCGAGAGCGAGAAAAAGAGAGAGAGACAGTCGAGGCTGACATCTGGAAGCCAGATGCAGGGAACAAATCAAGTTAATTAGGCTGGAACTGAGCGAGCCAGACTGCTGCCCCCACTTTACTCCACACAGCCACCACCACCACGTCTGGGGGGGGGGGGGGGGGGGGGGGGGACTAGAGCATACAGTACACACAGCAGACTGGCTAGAGCACAGCTCTCTCCGTCTCTCGCCCCCCTTTTATCTGCACTCAGATCCTCCTCTAGTCTAGTAGGGATGAATTGTCGAAGAAGGGCCACAGCAAGTACTGTAACAGCTGTTTCACTTACTACTTGGGCTTCAAGCCTAAAATGATTTGGTAAAAAGTTAGCGTCTTAAAAAAGGGCTTTTGTGTGGTGTGTGTGCGCGTCATATTTCAAGAAAGTCCATTAAAGCAGTGACATCAATTGATGCATCGCCTGCTCACCAGTCATAGGGGTGTTGCTGCATAGCAACGGGACGTCAACCTTTGCCCCCAACTCCTGTGGCGCCACCTCTGCCACACACGTTGTGGCCCGCGGCGGGTATGCTAATTCCAGCTTTGTGGGGTGGGTGTTGGGGGAACTGTTCCCAGGTCAGGGTAAAAGGTTTGGTGGGCTGCACCTCCACTCCGCTGCCTCTGGCCGCTAGCGGCAGGGGGCCCATATGACAGAAAGGCTACAGCAACCAAGGTTCGCCACAGGGGTACTGAGCAGAGGTGAGCAGAAGAGAAGTTCAAAGAATATATATCGAGTTAGCTAGTCCTAGGAGCTAACGCACAGAGTTGGAGTAACAGATTACATGTAATCCGTTACATGTAAGGGATCACCAAAAAACGGTAATTGTAATCAGTTACCAGCAAAAATATTGTAATCGGATTACAGATGCTTTTGAAAACCTAGATGATTACGTCAAGGATTACTTTTAAATTCAGAAAGGATGTTTGCGAAAAACTTCTGTTTTCTCAATGACATTCAAATCAGCATTGAAAAAAGGTTTAAGTTTGTTCCACGTGAATGGGTCTGACCACAAGTCAGAGACCACTATGATGACACACCAAATGGGTTTGATGGATCACGGGAAAAGAGCAGGAATAGGCTTTTGTAGGCTACAGTCCAAGCTATGTCTTCCAATGGTGTGACTGCTGTCTGCATCCAAAGATTATCCAACTTGAATAAACACTTGGAGGTAAGGATGACAGCAGTGGTTGTAGTCTACAGTGATACGGATATCACTTATTATTGATATCTACATAGATCATTGATGTGAATCACACTGCTGCTCTCTCGTTAAGCTATTTGCGCCTTACGGATTGTGGTTATTGTGGATGGCTGTTCACAAATCTAAATGTGTATTTGAACCCAATAATGGTTGAATTCAAGAAGTTTAACCTGCCTATCAATCATTGTTTTTGAATCCAGTGGACAGCCGCGTAGTGCAGATCCCAGCCTATGGAATAATAGTGGGGCTTAAAAAAAACTAATGGACACATACTTAAACTCGCACACTTTTGATTGAACCCTTTAAGTCTCCGTAGTTACTATATAAGTCAAAAAAAGGATGTAACAACGGATTACATTTAGGAAGTAACCTACCCAACCCTGCTAATGCATTGGCTAGCTGTACAGCAGCTCTCAGCAACTGTATTCCCTCTTCACCTCTCCAGCTGGATCTAGACTAGAGAGGAATGGAGAAACGAGGGGCGGAAGGAGGAGGGGGGTTCGGAGAAGTGGAAAGGAGGAACGCCCCGTTCCCCAAAAAGCTTCTGTCAAGTTAAGGGTCTTGAGACTGATTAGCAGATGCTGCCGTTAAGCCCATTATGCAAACGATTTGGCTAATCACTTCAAATTGATTAGAGCCAGGCTTCCCAACCAGTTTTAATGCGCCACCGCGTCTCTGGGACCCCTCTGAGCCCGTCCAGGGGAACAGGGTGGGGTGAGTAATTAGGTTTTTATCAACAGGAATTCATAGTCAGACCAACCCCAGCCTGCACACACCCACAAATATAGGGAGGCAAATCCTTCAACACACAGGGTAGCTAAATCTATTAAAAGCAGCAAAGTGAATGTGTACAGGCTATATGATATTAGCAGGCCTTGGTGTATAGACACAGGCATTTTTTGTTCAGGCTATAAACTCTTTTTATAATCTAAGAAGTGTATGAAAATTGCCTAGCCCATATTCTGCCCAACGTCTCTACTGTATGTCATTGTAGCAGCTATGGGCACATGCTAATGAGAAGGCCAGCACAGCCGGCCACGACCGGGAGACCCATGGGGTGGCACACAATTGGCCCAGCGTCGTCCGGGTTAGGGGAGGGTTTGTTCAGCAGGGATGCCCTTGTTCCATCGCATACTAGCGACTCCTGTGGGGGGCTGGGCGCAGTGCACGTTGACACGGTCACCAGGTGCACGGTGTTTCCTCCGACACATTGATGCGGCTGGCTTCCGGGTTAAGTGGGCATTGTGTCAAGAAGCAGTGTGGCTGGGTTGGGTTGTTTTGGAGGACGCACGGCTCTCGACCTTCGCCTCTCCCAAGTCTGTACGGAAGTTGCAGCGAAGAGACAAGACTGTAACTACCAATTGGATACTACGAAATTGGGGAGAAAAAGGGGTAAAAGTAAGAAAAAAAAATATTTAAAAAAAGAAGGCTAGCGCAAATACATTAACACACACACACACACACACACGTTCAAGACCACTGCTTAAACTACTTAAAGAGATAATCCACCCCAAACCACTAATTCCTATTATTAACAGTGTTAAATAACACTAATATGGACAATATTTTTTGTGAACAAATGTTTCATTTTGTCGTAACAGCAAGATTGGTAGAATCATGTGAAAACTGTTTTGGGAAATCTGTTGCAGCTCAAGTCTACTACAAAACCCACAATGCAATGTTCTCTCTCTCCCTGGGCTGGTTGGCTGGCTAGGTAACTAGCTAGAAAGCATTGCTACACAATAATACCAAAGTCAATATGAAGTATTGTGAAGTAGCTAGCTAGCTGTAATATCTCCTATACAAACTGCACAATCAACTTAGGAGTCTCTCACAAGTTCAACTTGCAGTTCGTCTCTGCCACTGAGCTATAAATGGCGTCTCTGCCTAGAGCGAGAGCAGCGTTACGTTGCTTTCCCACAGAGGTAATTAGAATCGCATTGGATGACTATTAGGTCATCAAACGCATGACAACGTGAATGCGATTGGTCGACAGTCAGTTGGGTGGGATGTTTCTCCATTCATTGCCCAATGGGATTCCTATCTCCTCCTTTCTGTAATATCTCTGTTTCCTACAGACGTGGCGGATTGAGACATGATACTTGAAGGAGAAACGGAGGTGAATACATGGTACACATCTAAGAGCAATCTATACTTTGTCATGCCGATATAAATGGATGGATGTGTTCTAAACAAGTATGGCCATATCATCTATTGGCTGATTTGCTGATCTGGAGTGCAGGTAATTGTTATAAAAGAGTTATGTGCTAGTGTGTAATCCCCCCGTGATGAGAATTATATAGCTATGACGTGCGTTCCTACACAATTTCCTGATTTTCACAGGCAGATCACTTAGAAGTAAAATCATGGGGTCCACCAATAGAACATAGGCTTTCACCAAATTGACAGGAGTTTCATGATTTTTATTTCTGGCAGTGGATTATCCCTTTAATTCAGCATCACAAATGCTGACTATCCCATCAATGTGGGGGGCGTGACCAACCTCGCCAACACCCCTAGGCTCCATAGCATCGGTCCTCTCAGACATTTTGCCGTCTGCCTGCATCGGGCCCTGCCACCTTTCTCATCCAGCAGCAGCGCTTGAATAAAGGACCAAATTGTACTCCATAATGGCTTCATAATTTTGCTAATGAAAGAATTTTGCTGGCTCAGGCAGCGGTGCTTGTCTTAGTTAATTTGTTCAGTAGTAAACGCTGATGGAACACATTACTGTGCTCCCTCGAGAGCTCGCCTGTGCCAGATGCTATCAGCTGTATGCTCGGAGGGGAATATTAGAGGGGCCGTCTCTCCTCTTCTTTTATCTCTCTCCTTTTTTCTCCTCTCTCTGGTCGAATGACTAGAAAGGATCCAGACAGTGTTTACTAAAAGACAGACAATCCTTCCCA
Source organism: Salmo salar (assembly GCF_965601325.2). Lineage (NCBI taxonomy): Eukaryota > Metazoa > Chordata > Actinopteri > Salmoniformes > Salmonidae > Salmo > Salmo salar. The sequence goes on from NC_138303.1 coordinate 76,777,706, forward strand.
CTCCACGCCTACTCCAACCAAGCTACTCTCAAAACATACCGGATCACACTTTTTCTTATTAAGAAAAATGTATAATTAGGGGGAGATCAGCTTTAATATTGCAGATAGATCGTGGCTTCCATCAATGTATTTGTCTGCATCATTTCCAATCCTCTATAACTGGTACTGTATGTATGTATGTATGTATGTATGTATGTATGTATGTATGAATACACACACACACACACACACACACACACACACACACACACACACACACACACACACACACACACACACACACACACACACACACACACACACACACACACACACACACACACACGCGTGTGTGTGTGATATATATACACTGCTCAAAAAAATAAAGGGAACACTTAAACACAATGTAACTCCAAGTCAATCAAACTGTCCACTTAGGAAGCAACACTGATTGACAATAAATTTCACATGCTGTTGTGCAAATGGAATAGACAACGCGTGGAAATTATAGGCAATTAGCAAGACACCCCCAATAAAGGAGTGGTTCTGCAGGTGGGGACCATAGACCACTTCTCAGTTCCTATGCTTCCTGGCTGATGTTTTGGTCATTTTTGAATGCTGGCGGTGCTTTCACTCTAGTGGTAGCATGAGACGGAGTCTACAACCCACACAAGTGGCTCAGGTAGTGCAGCTCATCCAGGATGGCACATCAGTGCAAGCTGTGGCAAGAAGGTTTGCTGTGTCTGTCAGCGTAGTGTCCAGAGCATGGAGGCGCTACCAGGAGACAAGCCAGTACATCAGGAGAAATGGAGGAGGCCGTAGGAGGGCAACAACCCAGCAGCTGGACCGCTACCTCCGTCTTTGTGCAAGGAGGAGCAGGAGAAGCACTGCCAGAGCCCTGCAAAATGACCTCCAGCAGGCCACAAATCTGCATGTGTCTGCTCAAACGGTCAGAAACAGACTCCATGAGGGTGGTATGAGGGCCCGACGTCCACAGGTGGGGGTTGTGCTTACAGCCCAACACCGTGCAGGACGTTTGGCATTTGCCAGAGAACACCAAGATTGGCAAATTCGCCATTGGCGACCTGTGCTCTTCACAGATGAAAGCAGGTTCACACTGAGCACGTGACTGACGTGACAGAGTCTGGCGACGCCGTGGAGAACGTTCTGCTGCCTGCAACATCCTCCAGCACGCCGGTTTGGCGGTGGGTCAGTCATGGTGTGGGGTGGCATTTCTTTGGGGGGGCCGCACAGCCCTCCATGTGCTCGCCAGAGGTAGCCTGACTGCCATTAGGTACCGAGATTAGATCCTCAGACCCCTTGTGAGACCATATGCTGGTGCGGTTGGCCCTGGGTTCCTCCTAATGCAAGACAATGCTAGACCTCATGTGGCTGGAGTGTGTCAGCAGTTCCTGCAAGAGGAAGGCATTGATGCTATGGACTGGCCCGCCCGTTCCCCAGACCTGAATCCAATTGAGCACATCTGGGACATCATGTCTCGCTCCATCCACCAACGCCACGTTGCACCACAGACTGTCCAGGAGTTGGATGATGCTTTCGTCCAGGTCTGGGAGGAGATCCCTCAGGAGACCATCCGCCACCTCATCAGGAGCATGCCCAGGCGTTGTAGGGAGGTCATACAGGCACGTGGAGGCCACACACACTACTGAGCCTCATTTTGACTTGTTTTAAGGACATTACATCAAAGTTGGATCAGCCTGTAGTGTGGTTTTCCACTTTAATTTTGAGTGTGACTCCAAATCCAGACCTCCATGGGTTGATAAATTGGATTTCCATTGATTATTTTTGTGTGATTTTGTTGTCAGCACATTCAACTATGTAAAGAAAAAAGTATTTAATAAGATTATTTCTTTCATTCAGATCTAGGATGTGTTGTTTAAGTGTTCCCTTTATTTTTTGGAGCAGTGATATGTATAGCACACACACACACACACACACACACACACACACACACACACACACACACACACACACACACACACACACACACACACACACACACACACACACACACACACACACACACACACACACACACACACAGTACCAGTCAAAAGGGTAGCTACTTTGAAGAATCTAAAATATATTTTCATTTGTTTAACACTTTTTTGGTTATTACATGATTCCATATGTTTTATTTCATAGTTTTGATGTCTTCACTATTATTATTATACAATGTAGAAAATAGAAAAATAAAGAAAAACCCTTGAATCAGTAGGTGTGTCCAAACTTTTGACTGGTACTGTATATATAAAATATACATACACACTACCATTCAAAAGTTGAGTCACTTAGACATTTCACTGTTTTTGAAAGAAAATACATTTTTCGTCCATTAAAATAACATCAAATTGATCAGAAATACAGTGTAGACATTGTTAATGTTGTAAATTACTATTCTAGCTGGAAACAGCCGATTTCATGGAATTTCTACATAGGCGTACAGAGGCCCATTATCAGCAACCATCCCTCCTGTGTTCCAATGGCACGTTGTGTTAACTAATCAAAGTTTATCATTTTAAAAGGCTAACTTTTTATTTTATTTTTCCTTTAACTAGGCAAGTTAGTTAAGAACAAATTCTTAATTTCAATGACAGCCTAGGAATAGTGGGTTAACTGCCTTGTTCAGGGGCAGAACAACAGATTTGTACCTTGTCGGCTCAGGGATTCAATCTTGCAACATTTCAGTTACTAGTCCAACACTCTAACCACTAGGCTACCTGCCGCCTAACTGATCATTATAAAACCCTTTTTGCAATTATGTTAGCACAGCTGAAAACTGTTGTTCTGATTAAAGAAGCAATAAAACTGGCCTTCTTTATACTAGTTGAGTATCTGGAGCATCAGCATTTGTGGGTTCGATTACAGGACCAAAATGGCCGGAAACAAAGAACTTTGTCTATTCTTGTATATATTCTTGAAGGCCAGCATCCCGGAGTCACCTCTTCACTGTTGACATTGAGACTGGTGCTTTGTGGATACTATTTAATGAAGCTGCCAGTTGAGGACTTGTGAGGTATCGGTTTCTCAAACTAGACACTAATGTACTTGTCCTCTTGCTCAGTTGTGCACCGGGGCCTCCCACTCTTTCTATTCTGGTTAGAGCCAGTTTGCGCTGATCTGTGAAAATAATTAGCTAACACAACGTGCCATTGGAACACAAGAGTGATGGCTACTGATAAATGGGCCAGTGTACGCCTATGTAGATAATCCATAAACTAATCAGCCGTTTCCAACTACAATAGTCATATACAACATTAACAATGTCTACACTGTATTTCTGATCAATTTGATGTTATTTTAATGGACAAAAAATGTGCTTTTCTTTCAAAAACAAGGACATTTAAGTGACCCCAAACTTTTGACCAGTAGTGTATATATTTTTTACATTAATTTTCCTTTATTATTTTCCCCTAACCCTAGCGTCCCCCCCTAACTGGAGTAAAGTAATGGCCAAAACTTAGGATTCTACTTCCAGCTTATACATACTATATACTTTTGTTTGTTTTCATTCCCATCCTTCAGCTCCACTCAACCTCTCCCATCTATCTCTGAACACCAAGCTTTGATTTCTTTTTCATTTTCAGATCACACATTTTATTACAAGCTCATTAAGGGTAGTTGAGGGGCGTGGGTTCGGCCCAATAGAAACATTTACTGTGATTGAAACCAATAAAGGCAGAGGGCATTTTATAAAGCTGGTATTGTTGTGGAGAACCGCTGACAAACTTCAGATTCATGCAAAAAGCTCTCAAGATGCAGCTTTGAATCTTTCCAAATAGATTATCGTGATAGTCTAAATAAAAAGTTAATTGGGTAACAGCAGACAAAACAAAGTTGCTGTGCGCATCAGCTGACCCCATTTCTTGAGTGTAAGCAGGTGCAGATTTTCAAAAAGCTCACTTCATCACCCGCTGGCGATGTGCTTAAAAACGGGCGCCAATTTATCCTCTGTTAAATTGCCTTAGTGCAGCAAAGACACAAAGGCATGTGTAGCCCTCCTGTATGTGTGTAACACAAAATGAATGGGGAGCAGAAATTGCCTCTACATTGTTGGAGCTGATTTCTTCCCATTAGGGATGAAACGACTCACCTACACGCATCGGTCCCGATTAAAAACTTTAAGTCAAATGTTTAAGATACAAGTGTGTCCGCGGACCCCAAACCGATCCAAATGTAGCATGCATTGGTCAGAAAACTGTTGAATCAGTTCACTTTTTCCCCTCATATTACATTCTTTCTTCATTCTGAAAATACCTCTCATCTTTTGTGAATAGGGCTGTTGCGGTGACTGTATTACTGCCACACCGGCAGTCTTGAGTTACGACCGCAGTAAAAATCTATGTGACCGTTGAGTAACAGTAATCTCTTATGCACTCTGGACATGCTTTGGTGGTACCCAACTTGCTAACTACCATCAGGTCCTAATGGCCTGGTACTCCGAGATCTATTGTCCCTCTAACGACTCTGATATCAATGCAAATGAAATCATCAAAACAGTATCGTGCTTTTAAAACTCACCTCACTGGGATGATCAATTTGAAGAAAGAAGTTCAACAGCAGGTTGAAAGACTGTAAAACAGGCTTTGAAACAAGGTCCGCAACAACCAACACAACGAAATGGACAGCGCTCTCTAAGGTGATAATTAATTCAAAACACCCATACGCAAATTAGAGCTGATGCATACACATAGGCTTATCAGCCCAAACCTGAAAAAAACATTATTAAAATGATGATTGTGCCGTTATACAATACATAGTTTACCGCTTATTACTCATGTCAGAAAAACATCAAACAAAATGGATTTAAGATGTCTTTGGTACATAATTGGTCTAGCCTATACTCCAAAATTAAACACATTTGAGTAACCGCCTTTGACTTTGGACTATATTCATATGCATACTAGATGGCCTGATTACCTTATGCTACGCTCCAAAAGGTACACCAAACAAAAATATAAAACGCAACAAGGATCATTCCTACGTAGATTTGTGTGTATTGGGTATATGTTGTGTAATTTGTTAGATATTACTTGTTAGATATTACTGCACTGTCGGAGCTAGAAGCACAAGCATTTTGCTACACCTGCAATAACATCTGCTAATCACGTCTACGTGACTAATAAAATCTGATTTGATTTTGTAAAGTGTTTCATGAGCTGAAATAAAACATCCCAGAAATGTTCCATATGCACAAAAAGCTCATTTCTTTCAGATTTTGGACACACACGTGTTTACATCCCAGTTAGTGAGCATTTCTCCTTTGCCAAGACAATCCATCCACCTGAAAGGTGTGGCATATCAAGAAGCTGATTAAACAGCATGATCATTACACAGGTGCACCTTGTGCTGGGGGAATATAAAAGGCCACTTTAAAATGTGCAGTTTTGTCACACAATACAATGCCACAGATGTTTCAAGTTGAGGGAGCCTGCAATTGGCATGCTGACTTCAGGATTGTCCACCAGAGCTGTTGCCAGAGAATTTAATGTTAATTTCTCTACCATAAGCCACCTTGGTCCCATGTCATAAGGATCTGTACACAAGGCAACTTCGCACACAGCCATTGAAGAGTGGGACAACATTCCACAATCAAATCAAATGTTATTTGTCACATGCACCGAATACAACAGGTGTAGAACTTACAGTGAAATGCAAGTAACACCGTTATCAACTTTATGCGAAGGAGATGTGTCTCACTGCATAAGGCAAATAGTGGTCACATCAGATACTGACTGGTTTTCTGAGCCACACCTCTACCTTCTTTTCAAGGTGTCTGTGACCAACAGATGCATAACTGTACTCTCAATCATGTGAAATCCATAGAATAGGGCCTTATGAATTTATTTAAATTGACTGATTTCCTTATATAAACTGTAACTCAGTAAAATCTTTGAAATTGTTGCATGTTGAGTTTATATTTTTCTTCAGTATATATCCACTAATCTGGAAGAGAACGTAAAGCCCTAGGCGATGCTGTTGGTTCATTGATTATGCAGTGCGGCTTACAAGTAGCCTACAATTAAAGTGAATTTGTATTTGAATAGTCTAGTAATAGTTTGTTTTGTCAGCGTGTCAACAACAGGCTGACAAAAAGTGATGAACGCCACAGACCTATTTGTGACAACTGATGCTTCCTCTCTTTCAGTGTCAAACTGCATATAACTGCGTTGTCATTGACCTACAAATCATTTTGCATGCGTGCCGAACAACCCCATGCAATATCAGTAGGCTAGCCTACTCAAACTGCTGTGCTATAGAATTAGTGAATTTTCGTGTAATAAATTCTATACATTAGTGTATACTGCGTTAAACGTACATTTTCGTTAACTGTAATTTCGTTAGTTAGGTTCAAACATTCCTGCCATCTTGTGCCAATATCAGTTATTTTTAAGTCTTACATTTCATCTCAGTTTCACAATTTCTGACATTTAATCCCAGTAAAAATTCCCTGTCTTAGGTCAGTTAGGATCACCACTTTATTTTAAGAATGTGAAATGTCAGAATAATAGTAGAGAGAATGATTTATTTCAGCTTTTATTTCTTTCATCACATTCCCAGTGGGTCAGAAGTTTACATACACTCAATTAATATTTCGTAGCATTGCCTTTAAATTGTTTAATTTGGGTCAAACGTTTTGGGTAGCCTTTCACAAGCTTCCCACAATAAGTTGGGTGAATTCTGTCCCATTCCTCCTGACAGAGCTGGTGTAACTGAGTCAGGTTTGTAGGCCTCCTTGCTCGCACACACTTTTTCAGATCAGTTCAGTTTCAGTATAGGATTGAGGTCAGAGCTGTGTGATGGCCACGCCAGTACCTTGATTTTGCCACAACTTTGGAAGTATGCTTGGGGTCATTGTCTTTTTGGAAGACCCATTTGTGACCAAGCTTTAACTTCCTGACTGATGTCTTGAAATGTTGCTTCAATATATCCACATAATTTTCCTCCTCATGATGCCCCCATCTATTTTGTGAAGTGCACCAGTCCCTCCTGCAGCAAAGCACCCCCACAACATGATGCTGCCACCCCTGTGCTTCACGGTTGGGATGGTGTTCTTCGGCTTGCAAGCCTCCCCCTTTTTCCTCCAAACATAACGATGGTCATTATGACCAAACACTTCTATTTTTGTTTCATCAGACCAAAGGACATTTCTCCAAAAAGTACAATCTTTGTCCCCATGTGCAGTTGCAAACCGTAGTCTGGCTTTTTTATGGCGGTTTTGGAGCAGTGGCTTCTTCCTTGCTGAGCGGCCTTTCAGGTTATGTCCATATAGGACTCGTTTTACTGTGTATATATATATACTTTTGTACCTGTTTCCTCCAGCATCTTCACAAGGTCCTTTGCTGTTGTCCTGGGATTTATTTGCACTTTTCGCACCAAAGTACGTTCATCTCTAGGAGACAGAACGCATCTCCTTCCTGAGCGGTATGACGGCTGCGTGGTCCCATGGTGTTTATACTGGCGTACTATTGTTTGTACAGATGAACGTGGTACCTTCAGGCATTTGGAAATTGCTCCCAAGGATGAACCAGACTTGTGGAGGTCTACATATTTTTTATGAGGTCTTGGCTGATTTCTCTTGATTTTCCCATGATGTCAAGCAAAGAGGCACTGAGTTTGAAGGTATGCCTTGAAATACATCCATAGGTACACCTCCAATTGACTCAAATTCTAAACCATGACATCATTTTCAGGAATTTTCTAAGCTGTTTAAAGGAACAGTCAACTTAGTGTATGTAAACTTCTGGAATTGTGATATAGTGAATTATAAGTGAAATAATCTGTCTGTAAACAATTGTTGGAAAAATTACTTGTATCATGCAAAAAGTAGATGTCCTAACCGACTTGCCAAAACTATAGTTTGTTAACAAGAAATTTGTGGAGTGGTTGAAAAGCGAGTTTTAAATGACTCCAACCTAAGATTATGTAAACTTCGACTTCAACTGTATTTTACCTATCATATGAATAGCCTTTCTGACTCAAATAGGATTCCCTAAAAATTGCTCTGATGTCCAAAATATTTAAAATCAACATGTCTTGATATGAGGCTTTTAAGTTGCATGCATTTGAATTTTGGTAAGTCCAAAATCGCTTTTTAATTCTGCCATGGAAATAAATGTATTTGCCATTACCAAGTCAGTTATGGTTTCTATGCATTTAGTTTTCCATGTGGAACAAGCTATCCAAGCATTGATCGACAGGGTTGTGTTTTTAGGAAGTGATATTGGTTCTTGTAAAATACATTTCATTTTCTTCCATATTGTTCTAGTGTTCTTATCTATGAAGTTGTTAATGTTATTAGCTTTATCCTAGGAAAACAGAAATGTGAAAAGCTTCTGGGGATGAGGATTCACATCTTCAATATGTACCCATTGTTCCTCTTTAGTGCATTTACAGTAACTATGTGTTGCAAGTAAAAGCCCTGGGTGGCGTGTAGATACAATTCCAAGTCTGGAAGGTTAAAACCACCCTCAGACATACAAAGATGTAAAACTTGATTTTTTATTCTTTTTTATTAGTTTTATTTGTCCATATAAAAAGTACGTTATGACCGAGTATACCTTTTTAAAGAATGCGTCGGTAATGTAATTGGTATTACCGAGAATAAATATAACAACTTTGGGAGCCATGCCATTCTGAAGAGGTTTATTCTATCTTTATATATTTGTTGTTTGTTGTCACTTATTAAACATCCTTAAAGGATTGCTGATGAGTTACTCATTTTTCTTTTTGCCAATATTTCGTTTTTTCCAAGTTAATCTCAGTGCCAAGTTAATCTCAGTGGACCCGGTGAGAATACTTTCTAAAAGGCACTGTAGATAATTTACACACACACCACACACAGGCCAAGCTCATAAACTCCATCAGCAGCAGATTTTGATTTAGAATAGATGGAAAAATGTGTTTATGCAACAAATGTTAGTGCATCGAAATCGTACAAAAATGTTTCAAACTACGCTTGGGCGGTATACTGTATTTAAAAAAAAAAATACATTTTAATATTTGTAGCTACTTTCTAAGTAAATACCTGCAGTCAAATTGTGCAATACATTAGGAGAAAAGATTGCGTTTTTCATTTCACCTGTCACATAATTTGACTGGTAGTCCCCAGTCATGTGTTGTTTGTTTACAAGCACACAACTAAGAAAGACCAGAGCCTTGTGAGCCACTCACTGTTGTGCAGCACACGCCAGGTGATCTAGTTATTAGAGGTCGACCGATTAAATTGGAATGGCCGATTAATTAGAGCTGATTTCAAGTTTTTCCATAACAATCGGTAATCGGTATTTTTAGACACCGATTTGCCGATTTTTTTTATTATTATTATGTTTTACACACCTTTATTTAACTAGGCAAGTCAGTTAAGAACACATTCTTATTTTCAATGACGGCCTAGGAACGGTGGGTTAACTGCCTTGTTCAGGAGCAGAACGACAGATTTTTACCTTGTTACTAGTCCAACACTCTAACCACCTGCCTTACATTGCACTCCATGAGGAGCCTGCTTGTTACACGAATGCAGTAAGAAGCCAAGGTAAGTTGCTAGCTAGCATTAAACTTGTCTTATAAAAAACAATCAATCAATCATAATCACTAGTTAAACTAGTAATATCATCAACCATGTGAAATTATCTAGCCTGTCCTGCGTTGCATATAATCGATGCAGTGCGCAATCGCGAAAAAGGACCGTCATTGCTCCAACGTGTACCTAACCATAAACATCAATGTATTTTCTTAAAATCAATACACAAGTATATATTTTTAAACCTGCATATTTAGCTAAAAGAAATCCAGGTTAGCAGGCAATATTAACAAGGTGAAATTGTGTCACTTCTCTTGCGTTCATTGCACGCAGAGTCAGGGTATATGCAACAGTTTGGGCCGCCTGGCTCGTTGCGAACTAATTTGCCAGAATTTTACGTAATTATGACATAACAGTGAAGGTTGTACAATGTAACAGGAATATTTAGACTTAGGGATGCCACCCATTAGATAAAATACGGAACGGTTCCGTATTTCACTGAAAGAAAAAAAGTTTTGTTTACGAGATGATAGTTTCCGGATTCGACCATATTAATGACTCCGTAAGCATTCATTCAAACAGCACTTTCATGCGTTTTGCCAGCAGCTCTTCGCAATGCTTCAAGCATTGCGCTGTTTATGACTTCAAGTCTATCAACTCCCAAGATTAGGCTGGTGTAACCGATGTGAAATGGCTAGCTAGTTAGTGGGGTGCGCGCTAATAGTGTTTCAAACGTCACTCGCTCTGAGACTTGGAGTAGTTGTTCCCCTTGCTCTGCATGGGTAACACTGTTTCGAGGGTGGCTGTTGTCGATGTGTTCCTGGTTCGAGCCCAGGTAGGAGCGAGGAGAGGGACGGAAGCTATACTGTTACACTGGCAATACTAAAGTGCCCATAAGAACATCCAATAGTCAAAGGTATATGAAATACAAATCGTATAGAGAGAAATAGTCCTATAATTTCTATAATAACTACAACCTAAAAAACTTCTTACCTGGGAATATTGAAGACTCATGTTAAAAGGAACCACCAGCTTTAATATGTTCTCATGTTCTGAGCAAGGCACTTAAATGTTAGCTTTCTTACATGGCACATATTGCACTTTTACTTTCTTCTCCAACACTTTGTTTTTGCATTATTTAAACCAAATTGAACATGTTTCATTATTTATTTGAAGCTAAATTGATTTTATTGATGTATTATATTAAGTAAAAAAAAAGTGTTAATTCAGCATTGTTGTAATTGTCATTATTACAAATACATTTTTAAAAGAATTGTCCGATTAATCAGTATCGTCTTTTTTTGGTCCTCCAATAATCGGTATCGGTGCAGCAATCTGTGTAGCATTTGTTAGTTACTTGTATAAATTTATGAGCTGGGATTCCTGTCCTGCAAATACATTAGGTCAGAGACGGTATAAAATGTTCACAATGCTCTCCTTAGCATTTAGTTAGCATTCTCTATGGGATTTACATTTACTTGTTAGCATTGGTCACACTTTTGGATTACAAAGGCTCAGTTGGGTTTGAAAAAAAGCGGCCCTTGTGTTCAGTGCCGGTATTACCGAATATCTTGGTATGGCACAAGGTCGGTATGAAGGTATGATAATCTGGATACCGCCCAAGCCCATTTTAAACTAAAACATATCGTTCCTGTATTGTATCGGAGCCATGTCTCTCTTCGATACGTATCGAAATGTCTTGAAAGGGAAAGATGCACATCGCTACTTCCCAGTCTGGCTTGGTATGTGTGTGTGGCTTTTATCTTGTATGACCTCTGTATAATGGTGTTTGGAACACACCACGCTGCCAGGACTGAAACAACCCTTCTGTTCAGGTGCACTCATTGTACGACAACATCACCAATGACTACCAGTCTGCAATCACCTCTGTGCCTCACACACACATCACACTGCAGTCTGGGAATGTAATGTACTACTGCACAGCGCTAAGCAAAACCAAAACGTTACAGAAGGTTAATGAGGTGCAACTAATTTCCAGAATTACAGTTATGAAAGTGGCCGACGGATTTCTATTCTATTTTGAGGCAATGACTTTGCGGAAATGACTTGGCACTGGTGTATCGCTTTATTTAAAACTCCTTATCGGTTAATTCCCAGGTCCTGATAATCTAATGTTCTTTAACTACGTGGACAGACATTCTACTCTTTTCTCAGTCCATGTTCACAGATATGAGTCAGAGATTGCAAAGCTGTAGGAGTATGTGTGTGTACCGTATAGGAGTGAGGGTGCATAGTGCAGTTGAGTTTTGTTATACTTTAGCATATAGGCATTCACTATATATTATATTGCCAGCTTTACTAATAAGACAGCCCATGCTAACTAGACTAGAGCATTGGGCTATTATCAAAACACATGGAGGAGTGAGTAAGCGGGAGGGAGGGAGGGAGGGAGTAGTAGTGTAAAAGGGTGCTGTCTAGCCCTGGGTAACACTTCAAAGGAGCTTTAGACAAATAGCAAACACGAGTGTCTGCTCTTTCCTGGCTGCTCTAACAGCTGCTGTTAACATTAAGAGGTCTAACCTATTTGCAATGAAGTGAGTCCGTTATCAAAGCCTTTTGTTTTGTTTTCGCTAATGCCACCAGTAAAAACAGACCTTGCTTTGTTGCCACGCTAGCAGGGGCGGTTCTGGGGGGGGGGGGGGGGGGGGCAGTGCCCCTTTGACAAAATTTTGGACCCCCTTGTGGCCCCCCTAAATGTGGAGTATGAAATAATTTTTGCTTAACACATTTTTGCTATCGTTCTTTTTTTTTTTACATCCGTTATTAGACAGTGGCAACGCGGAACACTAATGATTATGAACATGGTCTTTTGCCTGCTAATGAAGTGAAGAAAACGATATGACAACAAAAACATCTAATGTAACTGGCCCCTCTAACAGTACAACTGACCCCAGCTTGGCCCCCCCAGTTGAAATGGTCTAGAACCGCCACTGCACGCTAGGCTAATCATACTCGTTGACCTAGCCTCAAAAGCTAGGCTGTAGTTTACACATGATCCCAGAAGTCTTGGAACAAGGAGGTCCGATTAAAATCCATCAACAACACGCATTTGGCAAGGCTGGTACAAACTTCACCTTGACATGTTGGTGTGTACGTATGTGTCACGGTGTAGAAGATAACTCAACCTTCAGGCCTAATCTGTTGACTTGAAGCAGCAGGTAAAGAATTCTCCTAGCACTCCTAATGGTCTGGTCAGAGTGAAGTGTGCATTGAGCCGAATAAACTGGAGGCTATAGATTGGCAGTTCAGTTCAACCTACATGGAGAAGGGGGGAAATCACATTAACATCGTTTTCTAAAAAACAGCCCAGTGTTCAGACAGCGCCCCGGTGACAGATTTGTGACGGATGTTTTAATAGACCGTGAATCATACATCAGCAGACTGGGGGGAGACGGCTGGCTGGGAGGGGGGAGACTGACAGTATACTGTAGACAGGGACGTACTGAAACACACTTCCCCACAAGGGAGGAACACATGGTCTTCATAATACAGTCCTTCTTGGGACCGTCCTTAACGACAACTTTAAAGCAATTTTTATTGACTCCATAACTCTGGAAAATAAATGAACTCATATTTATGTATTCTTATCTGGGGTTTTTATTGTTTTTAACAGTGGTGTGATCTAGGAGTGCGTGTAAATGGAATTTCCCTACCAGGATGACTTCACTTAGCCAAGCATGCCCACAATGGCATCATTGTGCCTGTACAGAGCTCACCTTGGCTCCAACCTTCCTCCTGCCTGATTGACTACCAGAGCAACCAATCAAAACCAACCAATTCAGTGGAGGTGGACCCGGGAGAGCATGATGCTCAAATAAGAGAAGGAGATGAGAAGATAGTAGTACCAGCCATACCTCATAACCAAGAGGGACTGTTCTTTAAAAAACTGCAGTGGTCATTGAAATGTCATTGGCCTCCTTCGTAACAACTCCCACAGAGTACATTCTGTGCACAGTCTCTCAGAATGAGTGCTGGTTCTCAGAAGGAGTTGACCACCTCCGGGCAAAAACTGAACCACTCTATCCAATTAAGCGACACAAAGGCCATTATCATACATTTGTACGCTAATTCCCAGCATGTAGCGTTACGGTAAGAACAATAAGGTGGTTGTTGACCGATGAAAACACTCATTCAAGAGTAAGAGTACAGAGGTTTATGGCACTGCATTCCGCCTGTTAGTAATTCATTGTGATGGCGTGGACTACAGTCATAAAACCAAATTTATTGAGAATGCATCAGCTGACCCCTATATGGGCCTATAGATTGGCCAATATAAAACTCCTATCTGAAAACCCTATGAAGTTTGTCTGGGTCATGAAACTAAGAAGAATCATGTATTTTGTGATTAACTGGATACGTGAAGTAAAAACAACAACGATAACGAGTGATTACTCGTGGCATTTATGGTACTTCAACCCTTCAGAGGAAAACAGTCATTTGAAGTAATGGACACATGGGTTTGGCTGATCTCAAACTTCCACGTAACATCAAGTACCAAGGCTTTCCATTTTGCATCAGACCATAGCTGCGTTCGAATACCCATACTAACATACTGTATACTACATACTTAACGAGTACATACTAATAGTTCACTTTCGTATACTGTAAACAAACAGTATCCTTTCAGTTGAGCGTACTAGCGCTTCGCCTGTCTACTGGAAGTTGATGCTGTTGCTATGCAACCTCTTGCTAGCTTGTTAGCATAACAAATTACTAGCTAGACTTTGGGTGTGTTTGTCAATTCAATCTAAAGTGCCAGAGTGCGCTCTAGGTGTATGTCAATTCAGGGCATTGTCAGATTGTCCATTTGTAAATTCAGAGCGTTTCGCTCTCTGAGCGTTCAGAGCGCACACTGGACGCTCTGGCCGAGGAGTAGGGTTGATCCGAGCGTTCTGACCTCACAACGGTAGTCAAGCATCCAAGCTAACTGGCTAGTGTTGTCTAGCTTGCTAGCTACTTCCAGACACAAATGAGAGAACATTTTACTTGCCCTAGGAGAGCTGGTTAGGTAGGTTTCATGTTATCCAGAGCGTTGGTGACTAACTGTGCTGCTAGCAACAATTTAATTACGCTTTTTTGCCGACGTTTACTGACACCGGCCACATTCAATGGGTGTTGAGCGTTCGTAAATTCATCAGTTATTCTGAGCTCTGCCTCTAGCAGTCAGACGAGAGTGCTCTGAAATCGGAGTAGATATTCAGAGTGAATTTACAAAACAGGAGCCGAACGACTATATCACTTAGCTAAGCTATGAATGATATGAATTATCAAGTCAATAAATGTTGGGTAGTTAGATAGCATAAAGTAAATATACTGGCAAGTTCGATGTACTAGTAGCCAACTAACATTACAGTAGGTAGCTAACATACCGGCGGTACATACTGCTGTAATGATATGTGGTTTGTAAGGAGAGCATAGCTAACAAATTGTCAGCCAACATAACATGTAATGTAACTTATTTGAAAAGTCAATACTTTATTACATTACTTAACATTTTTAATTAGTTAAAGCAACTAATTTGTATCCGCTCTCGGACTTCGGCTGCATATTTTCCGCCATTTTCCTCAAATCTGAAAACGATGTGAAGCCATGCCCATTTTCTAAAGAATTGCATTATGGGCCCTAAAAGCACGGAAATAGTGTCCATTGCTTGTATACTTCGTATTTTGGAGAATGTAGTACGACATCCGGGAACTTTTGTCATACTAACTATATCCATACTATGACTAATAAGCATACTACATACTCAATGTATGTCACAAATAGTATGGTTAGTGCGGTGAGCATGAGTATTCGAACACAGCTCAGGTTTTAGCTAACGGGCACAGCCTACGCCACTGTGATTTAGGCTAGTACCCATTCAACTTGACCAATTCGCAAATTTCCGCCATGTTTCTTGAGCAACCAAACATTGTTTGATCTCTCAATCTAAGTGATCTATAAAATCAGGCCTAAGGTTAAGACGTTCCCTCCACTTCCAACTGAGCCAATCAGGAACCACAAACTTGACAGCAGCCTAACACTCCCCGCCCCTGTTGCTTCGGAAGCCCCAACCAGGTTATGTGAAAGGTTTGATTGACTAGTCTGAGGGGCTGGTGCTGCCTGCTGTTGAGTGGGGCGTGTTGTAACATCAAACTTGCGTGAGGCTTGTTTACATGTGAGCATTATGTATTGGCTATAATCAGTCTTTAATCACAAGCTTTATGGAGGGCTCTTCAGTTGTGAAGGATTTGATTACGAGAACGAACTGGGAGAGAGAGAAGTAGGAAGGGGAGTGGAGGAGAGGGGAGAAAAGTCTCTTTAGGACAGAAGCTTGATTAGTGTGAATTAAACACAGTGCTGCTGTGCAGATTGTAGCGCTCTGCTCTGCTAGGGTCTATGGGCGGATCAATCCTGGAGGGTTCTCTGCGATATCAAATGCGCTCCAGCCCTGTAATGACTGGGGACTGATTTGCACGCTCTCCGACAAGACTCCCAATCTCTTCACCCTCTGATTTATTATGCAACAAGAGGGCTGTTTCTCTTGAAAAGGTCCCCACTCAGCTTGACGAAGAGACTTAGTGAGCTGAGCTCCACAGCAGAGCAGTGGATGTGGCCCAGCCAGCATGGTTCGTGATCTGCAGCTGATGTTTAGGCTGCTTCTAATGGCGCAAATACCAGAGCTTTGAAACGTCGGGGACAGAGTGAGTGTGGGCATAATAAAGTTGTCCAAGTTCTCTCAAGTCCTTGAACGTCCCCACAATGTACCTGCTGGCAAGACAATGAACCTGCTAAACCAATTAAGATTCATTGACTTGACCATGGTTGCATGGAGGAGAAGGCCAATGACAGACAGGCTCTTGGGGGCGAGGGGAGTGGTTGAGGCAGTGTGTTTGACTGACTGGCTGGACACTAAAGGGTTAACAGGGAGATAGGAGACTGAGGAGGGGGAAAAAACCTCCATGTTTTAACATCTCCCTCAATTACAATGCAGAGATAAGCCAATGCTGCTAAAAGACAGGATGTGGTGGGGGGAGGAAGGGAGCGGAGGGCAGACGTTCTTAGCTCATCTATATTTACAATTGGGTGTAATGGCGTGCATACACACAGACGTAGGACACACACACATGCACACTGGTAGAGGGAGCTGGTGGTAGCTGGTAGCCTCCACCCACATCGATATCGACATTCCTCAAATACTTTCCAAGCTTTACAGTGACTAATTAGAGAAATTATACAGCTTGCTAAGAGGAGAGTTAAACTAGACCTCTTTGAGAGAGGGGGGGGGGGTTCAGTTTTACTGACAGCCAGGCTAACATTCGCAGAGTCCTTGGGGTAAAGTTGGAGAAACAAATAAGCACTAAGCAAGCAGCAAGCACACAGTGTTCTTCTAAGTAAGACAAATATTCACTCCGGGTAAATGTTTGATTGCATACATCATGTCTGCCTCCGAACGGAGATGAGTGCAGATTTCAAACGGCATAAGACAGCACACTGGAACAAAGCAAGCAGAAAGAAAAACAATTGCCCGTCCTTCATTTCCTCTCAGTGGGAATAGGCTGGGCAATAGGAGGAATATAAAATGCGTACAGTGGCTTGAGTGCACCGTCTCTGCCTCCCCCTATCTCTGCCATTGTTAACTCACACCGGAGTGCCACATACACAACCCAGGCCAGACTTCTCAGCGCACTGCACCGCTCCACCAAGACAAACAACTCACTGTCACAGCGAGCCCCGCAGTGCTGTGTACGCTCCCAACGGCTATGACAAGATCCCACAAGCTCTCACCAGCTTTCCATCTATTACCCTGCAAAGGGAATGAAGCCCTTCACAGTGCTGACAGAGACAGACAACACTGTTTTCTATTGAGAGAAAGAAAATAATATTGTGTGTGATGTCATTGTTAGGAGATGGATTCCCTGCTTAATAAAGCACCTTTATCACAGAGACCATGCTTTTCTATGATACCCACAGTCACAGTATTAGAGTCTCAAACTAGGGCTGATGTGACAGCTCTCTCCGCGATCCAGTGTTGCTGGTGTCTCTTTGCTGAAATGTACATATTGTCGCTGTCTGATAAAAACCTAATTTCCAAAACAGAAATTTTCCAAACAAATACTAAAAATAAATCCCATTAACGAACATACAATTATTCAACTTCAGAAGCTATTTTAAATACATGTTTTTGGTCCTAGAGTCATGAAATGTACAGAGTACATTGAGAGGGTTATTGCTTTCAATAAATGTACAAAAATATAAATTGGTAGAAATGTAGTTACAAGGTTTTCATCAGACAGCGACAATATATTTTTTGACTAGTGTGTCGGGTTTAAAGTCCCATCACTCGTCAGTAGGTGTTTTTCTTGGAGCATGTGATCGTGGCTAGACAGCCTTAAATTCCTGTCAGGAAGCTAACTGAAGCCGATTACAAAATCAATAGCAAAACAATGGAGGAGCCGGGGCCTTGTGCAGGGAAGAGGAACCCTTCAGACGGAGCCTGTGAAATACAGCCTCTCATAACCTGCCCCTATAAATCTGAGACAGAGGAAACTAAAGAGGGGAGCAAGAAAAAACGGGGGAAACTCTGGCAGTACAGCAGGATGGTTATACTGAGTTCATATAGTCTTATAGTAACTTATACTGAGGTGGTTGTGTTAATGCAACTTCCACAAGCTTATCTAAACTCAGCACTACAAAAGTACATTGATTAAAGATCATAGTAAAAAGATTGCATCTGCGTGGAAGGTCGATCTTGGCAGCAGGTAGCCTAGTGGTCGAATCCGCTTGGCTACCCCGAGCCAGCAAGGTGCAAAAATCTGCCGCCCAGCCATTGAGCAACAACAACTGCTCCCAGGGCGCCGTGGATGTCGAATAAGGCAGCCCCCCCGCACCCCTCTGATTCAGTTACATGCAGAAGACCTATTTCAGTTAAATGCATTCAGTTGTGCAACTGACTAGGTATCTCCCTTTCCCTTCAGCCACAATTTGAATGCGAGCTCGGCATGCAATGATCTTTCTGTCAATCTCGTCTTGCTTCTGATCTTGCCACCATCTTTTTTGTTTAACGGCAAAGGAAATTCCTTGGATGTAATTTGATCTAGTTGTAGTTACTGTATGCAAAATACAGTTGAAAATGTTTTAATACTGGTGTTTGACTGTAAACAGTGTTTGCCCCTAATCATTTTCCTTGGGAGTGTTCGCTGGTGGCTATAAGGTCTGGTTTCCCTCCATAAGGGTAATTGGCCAACAGAAAAACGAAGGTATTCTCACTACGCATGATGACAAAGTTACACAGTACCACTATAAGACCAGGCCTCCACATTATGAAATAAAAGTAACCGAAACAAAACAGTCACCTGCCAGTAGTAACATTTATTAGCAGCCTAATTTATTCTGGTTCAGGGGAAGTAAGGGCCTAACATTCTGGCTACAAGTCTGGACCAAGGTCTCCACAAAAGCCTTGATTCAGAGCGAGGTACAGTACACGAGCGAACAAGTGCTACATTATATGGAGGAATATTCCGATGGCATCTCACTCACAGGCTCTGCTGCTCAGCCCATTTTAACACGGGTGGGGAGGAATGTGTTTACTCTGATGGCTGGGGCTATGCGCTGCATTAATTATGATGCAGAATTATAATTGAATATTAGCAAAACCACGGCACACAATGAATGAACAGAGGGGAGCGCTGGGCAGGCTTGTTTATGCCGGGGCAGAGGAGACAACAAGCGGGTGATTGTTGCCAGACGCAGACGAGAAGCAGACGAGATGCTGTGGGTTGGCTGTGACCTGGATGTGTGATGTGTGTGCCGTAGTAGTGGCGGTCGGGGCGCTGGTTGGCAGAGGCTGTGCAGTGCCCTCGCCCTGCTTTAACCTTGGCACAGCACCCTCAAGAGTCCCAGCCTCCGCTTTCTCACAGTTGTGTACTGTAAACAAGAGATGCACTGGCAAACAAGCTGACATCCGAAAAAACTATTGCGTTGGAAACTATCACTGTTTCAGTAGTGAAATGTGGGTGGGATAAGTCGTAAAAGTAGTAGAGGCGGTGGTTGAGAGACCTGAATGAGCGTTCGGTCGTCGTTATCTTCCCTGGAGACGGCGCTTCCTGCTCGGCTGCTCTGAGAGGCGAGACGAGTGTGCTGTGGTCTGCGGTCGGAGTCAGGTTTCCTTTTCCGCGTCACACCAGGGCCTGTGAAACGCAGCCTTTGTTTGGATTTGTGTTGGTTCTAACAAAGCACAATGTGTAGACCCCACCGTCACACACTCCACTGTAAGGCCTGTGTGGACTTCTTAGGGTTCCTCATCTGGCACTGGGAGAGTAATGGGACACATTAGGGGAACAGGATAGTGCAGCATGACTAGCCTCTCTACAACATCTAAGCTAAGGTGTAGATTCAGAGGTAGGCTATGCTGAGAGTCGCTGAGATCATCTCCTTTCACCGAACTGAGAATATAGAGCTACATTATGGAAATTACCACATAGGCTTTCACACTAGTGCATGTGTATGCATGATGTGGTGTATAATCATCACGGCACAAACTCTTCACCTCTGAGGATCGGTCTGCCTTGAGTTTATAAGAAACAAACTTATCGTCTCGACAGGCCAGCTGCTCACGAGTTGTTTTATTTATCGATACAGCTCGGTATTTTTAGTAAACTGCAGGAATATGCCTAGGATGTTTTGGTTTGGTCTCCCTGAGTCAATGTTAGTACCTTCCTGAATTAACCCTTTTTTGATGATTATGACGGGCCTCTTTTCTCCGAGTGAGGCAGACATCTCCCTAGAACCCGGCCAGGCAGGGGAGAGACTAAGGGAGATAGCCAATTCAGTGGAGTGGAGAATGGAGCCACTACAAGAGGCACCAGGCTAGCACTGAAAATAGAGGGTCAATTACAGTAGCGGGATTGGCCTTCCAAACGTTTGATTTGAATTTAATTCGACATTGAGAGGATGAGAGGATAGGGAGGGAGGTCTGGACAACAAAGGGCCCCTACGAGGACTTAACGTAACTTACCGGGGGATGGGCTGGTAGGGATACTGAGAACCGGAGATATGATCTGGGAATAGCAAACTGTTTCAGGGATGATAAGAGCTCGACTTTCTACATGAGCAACAAGAGAATGGAGACAGGACTATTGGAGTATAATACAACAACAAATGGTTCCACTAAGCTCATCTGAATGTTCTGCCATTAAACTCCAGTCAAAAGAGATACATTAAAAAGCACAGGGAGAGAAAGAAACAACATGAGATTCTAAAAAGCACTGAAGCAGTCAAAATAATTGCATACAGATAAAGGCCTAGGGAGGCGGAGAAAAACGCGAAGGGGTCAAGTCATTCCGAGGTCAACGGAACTGCACAGACCGCTCAACCAGTCATGGTCAAGGTCAAGTTCATGTTCATCTCACCCTGCCTTAGACTAAGGGAATACAAATTGGAGGATTAAAAAGGCGAAACAAAATGGAAAATGCATTAGCTACCCACTGGGGCTTCTCTTCTCACGACATCCATTTTGAGTGAGAAACAAAAAGTGAAAACATCCATTTGCAGGACTGGAGACGAGCGACGAGCGCTCAGCTAGCCAATTAGCGCAGTGGATGCGGGGACTGGGCCAGATTAGTGGGCTTAAACCTCTCTCTCTACTCCGTCCACCAGAAGTTGAAGTGTTATTACGACTGACTGGTTGAGATGAGCCCTTATCGCTTGTGGAGCTCCCTGAGAGCCCGAGGAGCTGGGCCGCTGCACTAAGACATGTGAATTAGGGGCCAGGACCAGCACCATCAGATAATACCTGACAAAGGAGGGGGGGGTAACCACAAATGCCCTCCCTCCCACTACCAACACCACTAGCTTCCCCTCTACCTTTCAAACCCCCACCCTCAGCTCCCCTTCCTGCAGGGACCTGTCAGGCCCTGACTGAACACCTCTCCCCCGTTCTTCCCTTATCTGTGGAGCAGCCTCTCTCCCTCTCTCCACAGTCGCCTGCCGTTGCGATTCATAACCCAGAGATGGGAGGACAAGGGGTGAGAGAGAGAGAGAGAGAGAGAGAGAGAGAGAGAGAGAGAGAGAGGATGGGAGTAGATACTCCAGTATTCAATGATGAAAGAACACTGTTAGAGCAGACCATTTTAGGAGTGGCCATACCTGCATCTGTACCAAAGGTCAAACAGAATAGCAATCTGTACCCCCACCATCACCCACAGGCGACTCAACACACCCAGTGCTGGGTAGGCTACTTCAGAGCTGCTCATTTCACAAATAATAAGGTTCCTTGAGGTATCCAATCTCATGTACAAACCGGTTTGTCAAGCTACTTCCACCCTCAATTCGTAATATCATCCCAACACAGACCAGGGGGGGTTGAGAAGCACCTGATAATCCCAGTCCTTTGACAGGCGGCAAGGGAGGATGTGTACAAAACAAGGAATCGTCCAGAAACAGACATCCTCCACTGAGCTATATATTATTACACACCACTCTGACACCACCTGGCTTGTATCCTACAGCAGCCCAAAGTCAAGGGGACCGCCAGGCCAAGGATACAGCTCCATTTAGTTAGCAAGGCATCAGTTTACCGGATATAGCATATAGGGAAGGGAAGAACCACCCAAGACATCCTACACAACCACTTCTTAGTTAACATTATGAATAACTGGGACAGCTAATCATTCACTTAACAGGGATTAGATGCGACAGCGTGACATTTTCACATTTCAGTTTGGGCAGCCCTTTTAAAAGGCTATACAATCGAGTTCCAACCACTATCAACCGTGCAATTCCAAGCGTGCACTCAACCAAATCTAAACCCAACAGTGCAGGTGTTATTCCTGATTTGTTTGGGTTGTCTGTTGTGTGTTTGTTTGCCTGGGATTGGGTTCGGTAACGGGGGCTGCTGTGTTGCATGTCAGAAGTGGAGAGCGGTCTAGCAGTAGCAAATGGATTGGGACGTGCTTTGGCGGCTTGAGCAGATAGGGTGGATTGGGGAACTGTTAGCTACGGCGCACATCTCCAGTCGCCACGGAAATGGGATCCAACAGGTAATCAATCAGCCAATGCGCCCTCTCAGAGGCGAGGGTGGGGGCGGGACGGACGTGTGCTCTGGAATTCATCTGGGGGATGGAGAGGAGAGGAGGCTGTAGGTGTAGCTGTGTGGCTACAAGCCACACGATCACGATACTTAGGTGCCGATATGATACATATCGCGATTCGATACTGCAATTCTATTGCGATTTGATGTTCTAAACATATTGTTCACTATATGTCTGCTGCAGCTAGAGAGAGAGCATGAGAAAATTAGTTTTGATCAGTCAGAAATATAAAAGTGCATGTTGGCATACTTTTTTAAAAGAAGATGGAGACAAGCTATTGGATGAAACATACAGGCGTTTTAACCAAGGTGTAGATGACTTTACAAATCGATACTTGGAGTCAAATATAGTCCAAAAATAATATTGCGATATGTAACTATCTATTTTCCCCACATCACTAGCTATTAACACTAGTTTTTCTATCGTGAACTTACTCCAGCAGCACAACTCCTGTATAGCACGCTACAACCCACGTCACAGAAATGACTCACACAGACTAATGGATTTTCACATTTCTTTCATCTTTCATTCGCAGTGTCATGGAAAGAAAACAGTTTGTGTGTCTCTGTGTGTGTGTAACGCTACATATCCGTCTCTGGGCCTTTCTCTGCCCCCTCTAAACCCCTGAATAGGGCTTTTTTTTCCCAGAACCAGGCTTCCAATCCACTTGTCAGCACATCTCCAGCTCTCCCTGAAATTACCTAAATCGCTAATCATAATACTCTGGGACGTTAATTGACCACCATCCCATTCTCAACCATAGGGCCAAATGCACACAAAAAAAAGGGAAAGTACAGACGAGGAGAAAAAAAAAAACATGTCAGCAAAACGCATTCCCGATCCTATGTGGAAAACGTTGGCCCGCATGCTGATTCCGGCCTTGTGCGCGCTTCAAATTTTAGACCCACAAACCCCCATCCGTACACACAGTCATTCTGCACATTCATCTGATTTGTCCATATTTTGTGTTTGGAATTCTCTCTCCCTCAGTGCAGATTAGTGAAGTCCCTTTAAAGATGCTGAGGTGAGTTTCTACACTATCAAACGGTTAGAATCCAACAGCCAGACCTGTTTGAGAGCGTGAAAAAAGGCAAACATAAGGTGCCCCATTGAAATATGGAACAAAGTGCAGGTTGTCTGTCAGATGCTTTCCAAAGTTTTACACAGAATAAAAAGAGTGAAAGAAAATGAAGGGAAAAACTCAAGCTTGTCAAGGAAATCAATAGGGACAGTTTGATTCAATGTGGACCTACAACACTAAAGCATTTATTCTATAATGTTAAATAGAGATGCATGTCCCAAGATGCACATCTTAACTCACAGCCTGAGATGAGCGCCAGGGGGATACCTAGTCAGTTGTAAAACTGAATGCATTAAACTGAAATGTGTCTTCCACATTTAACCCAACCCCTCTGAATCAGAGAGGTGCGGGGGGCTGCCTTAAATCGACATCCACGTCATCAATGCCCGGGGAACAGTGGGTTAACTGCCTTGCTCAGGGGCAGAACAACAGATTTTTACCTTGTCAGCTCGGGGATTCGATACAGCAACCTGGGCTCCCGAGTGGCTCAGCGGTCGAAGACACTGCATCTCAATGCAGGAGGCATCACTGCAGTACCTGGTTCGAATCCAGGCTGCATCACATCCGGCCATGATTGGGAGTCCCATAGGGCGGCGCACAACTGGCCCAGCGTCGTCCGGGTTTGGCCGGGGTAGGCGGACATTGTTAATAAGAATTTGTTCTTAACTTACTTGCCTAGTTAAATAAAGGTTAATGGCAGTTATGTATATATATATATTTTTTTTTACTTTTCCTAATTTTCTCATTTAACTGTAAGATGTAAATAGGTGTTTTTTATTGTTCCTGGAGGCTGTTGCCATGTTGATAACCAAACGATACCTGTATTACTGGCCCAACGCTCCTACCCACCAGCAGGGGATATTTTGTTTTGTGCCTTTAGCGGTGGAGAAGAGGAAAGAGAGGACCACAGGAACACCTCAACTCTCAGTTTAATAATGCATGAAATGCGCTGGAGCCTCCAGACTGCGCTAGCACAAGCGCTTTAACTATTTATCATTGAACAGAACGCTAGTGCGGCCATTTTAACCAAACCTATTCCCCCTCCACCCAGCCCTTTTCATTTGGGTTAGTTAATTATTCAAATGTCATGTTGATCTTTGGAGAAATAACTGACTAAAACTCTCACCCCCCTCAGTCCTCCTTTCTCCACGGGAGACATCTTTGGAGCATCTGCCGATGCGATGTAGGGTCACGCGCCAGACTGACGGTGCCCTCGTGGGCTTGGGAGAAGAGGTTTTAGAACAGTAGGCCTAGCAGCCAGAAATGGATGTGCATTGTTTCAAAAGGGTGCAAAGTGAAGCTAGATGGCAACGAGCACCATGTTGGCAGAGTGGAGCTGTGGGAAAGAAGACAGGACAGAGAAGGAGGGAGCTCTAATGTAGCCCAGTTACACCTCTCAAGTCTCACTCTGGACAGATTCCACTTTATGCTTAGCCTAAGCACAGATCTAGGGTTGGCTTAAGAGGTAGGCCTAGGCTACACAAGGAGGTAAGAGGTAGGCTTAGGCTACACAACAAAACTGACTTAAGATCAGCAATTAAGAACAACTTCAAATTGTGCTACTGAACTACAGTTCTATGGCAACACAGTGCAGGGGACGCAGTACAGTCAAACCTATTATGTAGTGGGACCTTCGAGGTAGAACCTCTTAGCGGTTCTGACTACAGAGAGAGAGAACAGCTGGGGAACCTGCCAGTCAGCAGGCCTCACTCCATTCCACTGGGCCGGGGGGAGAAACACTGAAACATGGGGTTTATTTTCAAGAATTTGTATTCCCCTTAACATTCGAGTTTGCCGTTTCACCAGCCGTCGGTCTTAATAAAGGCAGACGCGGCCCAGCCAGTAGAATAGGAAGGGAGGGAGAGCGGTGAAGAGGGGGGTTTCCCCTTGGAAGGGCTCCAGTGAAAACTGGTTGGAACATGGGAAACATGGTGTTAGACCAGAGGAGAAGAAAGAACGCGTCTGGCTTGCGGTTTCCCCCGAGCGTGTTCCGTCGTGACAGTGCTCTCGCTGCCCGTTCCAGGGGCTCCCCTTTCACTACAATGCCTCCCAGGGCATCGCGCCACTGCCAAATCCACACGCACATATACACATCCAACAAACACACACGCACACACGCTGGCTCCAACCTCTCTTCCACAGCCTACTCTGCCACAATGGCAGTCAGATTACTCAGCAAAAACACACGCTTGTTCCCATCAAACCTATTTCCTGTGGCTGTTGGTAGCGAATGGCTGAACCTTCAAAGAACCCCATAGTGGGCGGAACTGGATAGATCACATGCTTCGAGTGGAATAGGAATGTAAACTAACAGCTTTACTGTGAAGGCACTGTGAATCGACAAGACGGAAATAGACAGCCTGGTCTGAGACTAAACATAACATAGTAAACATAAATCCGGGACACTCAAATTATTATGTTAAATTACATTTGGTATGGTTACCTAAGACAGTTAAAGGTAAATGGGTAGGCGTATAACCCAAAGGTTGCAAATTAGAATCTCATCACGGACAACTTACTACTTTTTTAGCAACTTCTCAACAACTTACTACTTTTTAGCTACTTAACATGTTAGCTAACCCATCCCCTAACCTTAACCCTTTAACCTGGACATCCACAAATTAATACATACCTTACGAAACGTAATATATCATACTAAATGAGAGTCTCAGATTTACATACAGAATAATACGAAATGCTCTGAGACCAGGTTGAAATAGAACGCCTTATGTACAGCTTGTCTCTCGATCCCATCTCTCACTCAATAAGAGTTTCTTGATTTTAAACTGAACCGCATACAGCCCCTATTACAGAGGCAGGTCGGATACCGTAGAAGTCATTGCTAGGTGAATCACATCCACGGTAGTAGAGTACAGCGTAGAGGCTTTAGCTCTTCATATGGGGTCTCTGTGAGAGGGCAAAATAAATCCTAGTGTGGGAGAGAACAGGCCTTTATAACGACTAGGGAGAGAAGCCTAAAGCCTGAGGTTGCCTTTGGTGCTGCCCTGTGTGTATTACAACCCTCACCTCGTAACCACTGGTTTTATATTAAATAATCCAGGGCAGTGAAGGAGGGAGCAATCACAGGCCCCTGGCTGGACTCCTCAACACTGGGTTAGAGTCTTCATGATGCCAGTGAAATAGGACTACTAGGCAGTTGAATGAGGCTGGGAAGAGGGTTTCTTTGAGGGGATGCAAGGTAGCAGTGGGCTGGGCAGAATACACTGGGGCTGTCTTTCATGGTTGGCTCCTCGACCAGGAGGAGTGTGAGTTTAAAGTGTGAATACTGAGGAGCAGGCTCCATTTTGGCTCAAAAGTGGACCCAGTTTGCACTGGCCTCAGCAATTCCGGTAGAGGAAATGGCTTGTTTTAGCAAGTTGCATAGCAAAATCAGTCAGGAATACAGAGGTCATTACGGAATAAAAACCCTAACACATTGGCTGAAAACTGAGCTAAGTCAACACTTGAAATTTCACAGGGGCTTCTCTCAAATGCATAAAAAAATTTGTCAAATTAAAATGTAGTGAATATTTTCTGCAGCAACAACGAGCTGAACTCCCTGCCCCCGAAAGAGCGGGTGCGAAGGAGAGATTTAAAAGGATATTTTAGGATTTTGTCAACGAAGCCCTTTATCAACTTCCCCAGAATAAACTGAACTAGTGGATACCATTTTTATGTCTCTGGTTGCAGTTTGAAGGAAGTTGCTAACTAGGGTTAGCGCAATTGCCAATTAGTATTAGCACAATGACGAAGTCTACGGTAACTGCTACGATGCTAGTAGATACCATAGACTTCCAGATATTGTGCTAACGCTAGTTAGTATTGGCATGAAAAACTACCTCCAACTTCCTTCATACTTGATGCAGAGACAAAAATTGTACCATGAGTTCATCTGACTCTGAGGTAAATAAAGGGCTTCATTACCAAAATCCCGAAGTATCCCTTTAACGTTACATTCCGATATAATACATCAGGGATCTAAACATAATGGATGTTCCTGGATGCATTTACACAATAATCTGGGTCCTGTCGTGGGGGCCTAACTGAGTTAACATAGGCGAGAGCACAGTAACTAAGGCTCCGGATTAAAACTTAATCTGAACCGTCTGATTATCCCCAAAAAATAAAAAATAAATGCTTCAATGAGGGATTGCAATGGTTTAGATGAGCTGATCTTAAAAATCACATAATACTCATTTTCTGGCTCACTTTGGCATTATTCTGTTGTTTATGTAATGGGTTGAGAGACATGCCTCCATGAGAGAAAATGGGGGTTCATACTCTTTAAAAGGGGGTTAATCTAGAAGTAAGAGAAGGCAGGGGACAAAACTGCATCTCACATATGCTTTACAAGTTCAAACACAGGTTAAGATAGACAAGACCAGTGTTTTGTCTGGCTGGTTGGCTATTAATAACATTTTACATGGATTCTGAGCTATTCAAGTCACCCTGGATAAGGACAAAGAACGTATCCAACTTAGATCATTGGATCTCTTTCCCAACTGTCTCCTTTCATGCTTCCATATCAGAGGACACTATTTCACAGTGCAAATGGGGAGTGAGACCCTTGAATAGGGACACACACTTTTCCCGCCATTTCACCCGGTAGGCGGTGTTATACCTCACGGTGAGCGTCGGTTTCAAAGTTTAAGGACTGTTTACCATATTATCCTGGAGGCATAATGTACAGTCCCTTACTTGGCGTGAATGATATCTTAACTTTAAAGCTGCAACATGTAACTTGTTGGGCGACCCAACCAAATTCACATAGGAATGTGAGTTATAGCGCTGTCATTCTCATTGAAAGCAAGTCTAAGAAGCGGTAGATCTGTTCTATGTGCATTATTTCTATGTTTTCCGTTCTTAAAATTTAGTTTTTGCGTTTTTTACTTTCGGTTTTGTACACCAACTTCAAAACAGATAAAAATACAATATTTTTGGCTATGGAAAACATATTTCACAACGGTTTAGATGGTACAATGATTCTCAAAACTATACTTGATTGTTTTGTCACTAACTGAAATTAGACAAACTATTAGAATTTAAGCAACCAGGAAATGGCAGAGCGATTTCTGCATAGTGCATCTTTAAACAATGCGAAATTCGAATACAAAATACATTTGTTTTACTTTTTACTATTCTGTGGCTGCATGAAATAACAAACATAATGTGAATTCACTGATGACATTTGTTTACTTCATATTTGTGGCTCCCTGATGAAACAGCAACATCCATTACAGGACAACTACAGGAAAGATGGTCGTTCAGTGTGAGAGGCTCAGTGATGTTCGGATTCTGAAAGTCGTGTAGTGTACGCCCGACATTAGCAAACCTGTAACAGTGTGTTGAAAAGATTCCACAATCCAGAGTTGATATGTAGTGTACCACAGAGGCAGAGCTCAATGTTACACCGACTGACATCGAGTACGTTTACATGCACGTTAACAATTTCAATATTAAACTGATTATGACACTAGACTGAGTATGGCAATAGTCATGTAAAACACTTTACTCTGCTTATCTTAAATCGGCGTAAGGTCAAAATTAAAGTAAGCATACGCTGATTAAAACACCTGGTTTTCTGAGCAATCTTTCTAATTAAATTGCTGAAATCATCTTTCCAGCAATGTATTTGATCTGCGCATGTGTAAGCACTGGTAGCGCAAGCCTCACTCCTATGAGAGAGTAAAAAATAAAACTTTACGTATGCATCTTAAAATAGTTTACACATACAAACTTTATACGTCCGAACTCGGAATCAAATATGCTTGGCAAAAATAACATGGTTGCTTCAGTTGAAAGTTTTTGGGGATTGCAGATTTCCTGCATTTATTTATGTTCCATCAGGTAGCCTGATTTCATGTAACAGGTCTATTAGGGAAATCGTTATTCTTGCAAAGCATGTAAACGTTTTAAAACAAACGTACACAGTGGATGTGACCCAATACTCTGACAGGACCTAATTTCCTTGTCTCTTCTCCTTCATGACCACAGATAAATGAAAGGCTAAGAGACAAGGATCCAGAGTAATCTCAGTCATGTTGACAGTCAGGAGGATATGGTAAAAACTCCAACCTGCCTACCAACGACTAATAGCTGGGAGGAGATCATATTTCTTCATCTGAATAAGGTTAATGAAGGTTACAGCTGTAATTTGATGAGAGATAAAGACAACGGTTTACAATATTCACAGGAATAGTTGAGACAGAATGTGGTAGAAAACAGAGGACAGTGAGAATTTCAAAATTCGAGAGATCATCATCAAATCTGATTTCCACATGCCAACAAGCCCCCAAATGGAGAGCAACAAGGGCAAAAACTCACTGGCGTAAGGTCACATTTGCAGTGGCACAACCACCTTCCTTCGCTGACAATATGGCACTTCAGTGAACCAATGCAGCCTTTGTCAGTGTTGCTCATCACTGTTCTGGACATAAACAATATCCTATGAGGGGATAGCCATTTTAATGGGGTGGGGGACATAAGGTTTTGCACAATGATCCTCCCAGCGCTAGGCTAATGTTTTGTGAGGAGAAAGGCCTTCCTGCCTGCCTGTGCCCCAGACTGCTTGGCTGCTAGGCTAATGAGGACACCAGGGTAGAGGCATTGCACTGGGCTGGTTACCTCCCAGCAGCCCCCCCCCCCCTCCCCAATCACCGCCTGCCTGCACACACACAGACCCCCAACCTGCAGGGGCTCCTCAAAATAATTCTTAGAGGTGCACTGCTAAAGGAGGCCTCGGGCCCTTGATAGGAGGGAGAGCCCGGTTTATTATGTTTAACCTGGGAGATAGCGATGACAGGGACGGTCTATTGTTCTACGGTTTGGCCTGCTCTCATCCGCCATAGGGGCACTTGTAGAAACACAGTGGCAGTCTGTCTGGAGTCCTGGGTTGATAAGCATTAGAAAGAAAATGCCAGCACAGGAAGAGTCACCTCAAATATCTCCAAAGATGTGACTGATACAAAGCACAATGAGGCTACGCAAGAACAAAGAACTGTGGTTTACCTGCTGAGGTCAAGGGCAAGGGCAGATATGGCCACGTTTACCAGAGATGCTAACTCAGCAGAATAGGCTAAAGGGCTTTGACGCACACCCAGATTCCTCAACACACTCTCACGCTCTCTCCCTAGCAGTAGCGAACTTGGAGTGTTTCAGAGGTAGAATAGAAGTCTTCATCTCTTTTCCAGTCTCTAGCTACATCATTGGAGTACATAAGCCAGTATAGCACCACAGGAGAGGTGGCCTTCCGGTAGCCGCAGAGCGGCCCCAGGCTGTGGCTGCTGATGTGCAAGCTACGGGGAGAGGAAAACACGCCCCTGGCCAGAGCCCCCCCCCCCCTCCCCCACCAGCCAGGGCTGCTCTTCCATCCCCGACATGGAAAAACATGTCAGCCCCTCTCGCTCTCTCCCCATTCAAAAGGCATATCATAATTTTCCAGTCACTAACGGCATCTGGCTTTCATTTCCAGGACTCTTGGAGGTTTTCAGGTCACTAATAATAACTATTTCAGGCAAAGGCAAGAGTTCAGCCAGAGTCTACCTCCATGCCAGAGAGCTGTGAGTTATACCATTGACGGGGTGAACGAGGAAGGGGATGGTCCGACTCCCCTGGGCCCCTAGAGTCCCCCATTGGGGAGCTGTTTTGGTGTGTAACTGCAGGGCCTGCCCCCTGGTCTGCCTGATGAATGTCTGTCTGGGGACTGAGGAGGAGGGGAGGCTCAGAGGGCCAGGGGAGACAGGCGTAGATGAAGGTCCTCTCCCCAGCAAGCCAGCAGCCCTCAGTGGGAACCGTTACTTCCAGCACTGGGTGAGAACTCCGACTGGGTCTGAGGCCCTGGAGGCCCCAGACGGCCCCCTCTGACATCACGTAGTAATGCTGATGTAGCCTAGCCGGGCTGACGTGCGACCCACGTGACTACACAGCAAGATGTGACTCAATGGTCTGGTATCTCAGGCTTGTAAAAGGGGATGTTATTGGTTCTCAAATGCACGTTATTTGCATGCGCAACGGCCCCCATGCTTCCTCGTCAATTTGCTAAACACCCAATAGAGCTAAACAAGCCAAGATAAAGTTAACTAGCTAGGCTAACACTAGCCTAACTAAAACTGTGGGGAGAAAAACTTGGTGATGGAGCATTCTGAAAAAGAGATAGAGACAACACAATAGTAACAGCCAACGTAGAGATTCATTTAAAATAGGAGCAACTTGAAGCATTTCAAGTCTTTCTGCGAGGGGAGAATGTATTAGCAGTCTTGCTAACAGGCTTTGTGGAAAATGGAAAATACTAATTTACCAGATAGCAAACTAGTTCTAGTGTTCAAGAGGCACGGAAAACAGCCTCCAATTCTGACAGTCTTGTCCCCGCTAAAGGCGGACGAATCACCAAATCCGTGAGGCAACAGCCCTGGGTCTCAGAGCGGTGGCTGTGGATGAGGACAAGAACGCTATATAGGAGGGTGCGTGCAACCTCGTCTTCGGAAGTCCAGAGAGTTGGTTGGGGGAAGACCGGTGTGTGTTGGCCTCAGTCCTATACAGCTCCAAAATCGTTGTTGGTGAAGTCCATATAACCCATAATGGCAAAGCAAAAACAGTTTAGAATTTTTTGAAAAAGTATATAAAAACAAAATCTAACTGAAAAATTACATTTACATAAGTATTCAGACCCTTTACTCAGTACTTTGTTGAAGCACCTTTGGCAGCAATTACAGTCTCGAGTCTTCTTGGGTATGACACTACAAGCTTGGCACACATGTATTTGGGGAGTTTCTCCCATTCTTCTCTGCAGAACCGCTTAAGCTCTGTCAGGTTGGATGGGGAGCATAGCTGCACAGCTATTTTCAGGTCTCTCCAGAGAAATTTGATCGGGTTCAAGTCCAGGCTCTGGCTGGGCCACTCAAGGACATTCAGATACTTGTCCTGAAGCCACTCCTGCGTTGTCTTGGCTGTGTGCTTGGGGTCGTTGTCCTTATTGGGAGCGCTCCGGAGCAGATTTTCATCAAGGTTCTCTCTGTACTTTGCTCTGTTCATCTTTCCCTCGATCCAGACTAGTCTCCCAGCCCCTGACAATGAAAATAATACCCACAGCATGATGCTGCCACCACCATGCTTCACCGAAGGGATGGTGCCAGGTTTCCTCCAGACGTGACGCTTGGAATTCTGGCCAAAGAGTTGGTTTCATCAGACCAGAAAATGTTGTTTCTCATGGTCTGAGTTCTTTAGGTGCCTTTTTGCAAACTCAAAGCGGGCAGTCATGTGCCTTTTACTGAGGAGTGGCTTCTGTCTGGCCACTCTACCACAATGGCCTGATTGGTGGAGTGCTGCAGAGATGGTTGTCCTTCTGGAAGGATCTACCATCTCCACAGAGTAACTCTGGAGCTCATCGGGTTCTTGGTCACCTCCCTGACCAAGGACCTTCTCCCCCGATTGCTCAGTTTGGCCGGGTGGCCACCTCTAGGAAGAGTCTTGGTGGTTCCAAAGTTCTTCCATTTTAGAATGATGAAGGTCACTGTGGACCTTCAATGCTGCAGACATTTATTGGTACCCTTCCCCAGATCTGTGCCTCGACACAATCCTGTCTCGGAGCTCTACGGACAATGCCTTCGACCTCATGGCTTGGTTTATGCTCTGACATGCACTCTCAACTGTGGGATCTTATATAGACAGGTGTGTGCCTTTCCAAATCATGTCCAATCAATTGAATTCAACACAGGTGGAGTCCAATCAAGCTGTAGAAACAAGGATGATCAATGGAAACTGAGCTCAATTCCGAGTCTCATAGCAAAGGGTCTGAATACTTATGTAAATAAGGTATTTAAAATCATTTTTACATGGCAGGAGAGTAACAATTTCAGCCAGAATAATCTACTGTTTTTTGGCAAACTTCAAAGTCCTCTGTTAATAGTAGTCCCATGTGAATCGACATCCCTGTGTTTTGAGAGAAATCTCTGTTTGACAGGTGTTGCTTGCGGTTTGTGCAAGAAACCTATATATGAATGGCTTACATGTAGCCTATCAACTTTCACAGTGAACGCTTTCGTTTATGTTTTGTGCGTATGATTTGAATATTGGCAAATGTATTAGTAAAAAAAGAGCCTATTTAAATGCAACCTTTGCGGTTAATAATCCGCCAGGCAGCATACAACTGACCAAAACGTTTGGAAATGATAAGTTAACTTTCTCATCCATAGCCTTAAAACGCATCTCAAGTGCAATTGCACTGTTTAGCTCACATCTGAAGGCTGGGGGGCATTTACGATGTACTGCAGATTGCTATAATATCCTAATGTTTATGATCACACATCCTCAATTTAAATATTATGGCGACACTATACCAAAGATGGTTTAGAAACTTGGGAATGAAGCTCAAGTTATCAGTGTAGCCTGTTATTACCAGGACTGGTTGAAATATCTTCCTGCCTAGAAAACAAACACCTCCAGGCTTCCGTTATAACTATCAACCCGCCCGAATCGTCCTCTGGAATAACGGACATTCTGGGGTAATACATACATAACCAAAGTTCTCTAGTAATACTAGCCCTGTGCGATTAGGGCTATACGGTGCCGTCAAAAAGTATTCACACAGCTTCACTTTTCCATATTTTGTTGTTACAGCCAGAATTTAAAATGGGTTACATTTAGATGTTTGTCACTCGCCTACACACAATATCCCATAACGTCAAAGTGGAATTATGTTTTGAGAAATCTTTACAAATTAATTTTAAATGAAAAGCTGAAATGTCTTGAGTCAATAAGTATTCAACCACTTTGTTATGGTAAGCCTAAATAAGTACAGGAATAAATATTTGCTTAACAAGTCACATAATAAGTTGCATGGACTCACACTGTGCAATAATAGTGTTTTAACATGATTTTTGAATGACTACCTAATCTTTGTACCCCACACATACAATTTTCTGGAAGGTCCCTCAGTCAAGCAGTGAATTTCAGAACACAGATTTAACCACAAAAGACCAAGGAGGTTTTCCAATGACTCAAAGAAAAGCACCTATTGTAAATGGCAAAAAAAAAGAAGCAGACATTGAATATCCCTTTGAGCATGGTGAGGTTATTAACTAGACTTTGGATGTTGTATCAATACAAAGATACAGGCGCCCTTGCTTTCTCATTGCCGGAGAGGAAGGAAACCGCTCAGGGATTTCACCATGAGGCCAATGGTGACTTTAAAACCGAGTTTAATGATTGCGATAGAAAACTGAGGATGGATCAACAACATATTAGTTACTCCACAATACTAACCTAATTGACAGAGTGAAAAGAAAGAAGCTTATACAGAATCAACATTTTCCAAAACATGCATCCTGTTAAAACAAGGCACTAAAGTAATACTGCAAAAAAATGTCCCAAAGCAATTCACTTTTTGTCCTGAATACAAAGTGTTATGTTTGGGGCAAATCCAATACAACAGAGTATCACTCTCCATATTTTCAAGTATAGTGGTGGCTGCATCATATTATGGGTATGCTCGTAATCGTTAAGGAATGGGGAGTTTTTAAGGATTAAAAAAAAGAAACAGGACCTCCCGAGTGGCACAGTGGTCTAAGGCACAGCATCGCAGTGCTTGCTGTGCCACTAGAGATCCTGGTTCGAGTCCAGGCTCTGTCACAGCCAGCCACGTCCAGGAGACCCATGGGGATGGCGCACAATTGTCCCAGTGGCGTCCGGGTTAGGGGAGGGTTTGGCCGGCAGGGATGTTCTTGTCCCATCGCGTACTAGCGACTCCTGTGGCGGGCCGGGCACAGTGCACGCTGACACGGTAGCCAGGTGTTTCCTCCGACACATTGGTGCGAATGGCTTCCGGGTTACGTGGGCATTGTGTCAAGAAGCAGTGCGGCTTGGCAGGATCGTGTTTAGGAGGACGCATGGCTCTCGACCGTCGCCTCTCCCGAGTCCGTACGGGAGTTGCAGCGATGGGACAAGACTAACTACCAATTGGATACCATAGAATTGGGGAGAAAAGGGGGTAAATTATATATATTTTTTAAACAGCATGGAGCAAAAAATAATAATTGCACAGGCAAAATCCTTGATGATTTTGAGACTCACAGCTGTAATTGCTTCTAGAGAGTATTGACTCAGGAGTGTGAATACTTATGTAAATGAGATATTTCTGTATTTAAATTTTCAATAAATGTGCAAACATTTCTAAAAACATGTTTTCACTTTGTCATTATGGGCTATTGTGTGTAGATTTTGAATTCAGACTAACACAAAATGGTGAACAAGTCAAGGCGTATGAATACTTTCTAAAGTAGATAGATCGAT
Organism: Salmo salar; assembly: GCF_965601325.2. Lineage (NCBI taxonomy): Eukaryota > Metazoa > Chordata > Actinopteri > Salmoniformes > Salmonidae > Salmo > Salmo salar. Next base: position 76,813,686 of record NC_138303.1, read on the forward strand.
AGATAAGAGAGAGACTATATAGTCAGGTTTAGGAAGGGAATGTCTATGTAATGGTTTATGGAAACAAGGTTATCCTCAAGTACTGCAAGAAGTACTGGCAGAGGTGGTTTAACTTAACAACAGAAGCCCAAGTACGTGTTTGTGGCGATGTCTGCCCACTTGTCCTTCAGCACAGGCATCATGAGCCCCAGCACGGCCTTAAAAATGTTTAACCCCCTCCCTCTCCCCCCCGCCCCATCCCTCTTGCTCTCTCTTCTCCTGCTGTAGGACGCAGAGAAGATGAAGAAAGTAGTACCTGCAAGAGGGTGTTGTGGATGACAACATAATGAAAAAGCTCAGAGATCCAGGCCAGCCGTCCGCCACTGACATTACAAGGTGTGCCACAAATGCACTGGCTGGCTAGGCTACCAAGACCTTTTCATTCCAAAATATTGACTATCAATATAGTGATGACATACACTGAGTATACCAAACATTAGGAACACCTTCCTAATATTGAGTTGCACCCCACCCTTTTGCCCTCAGAACAGCCTCAATTCATCAGTGACATGGACTCTACAAGGTGTCAAAAGCATTCCAAAAGGGATGCTGGCCCATGTTGACTAATGCTTCCCACAGTTGTGTCAAGTTGGCTGGATGTCCTTTTGGTGGTGGACCATTCTTGATACTCACAGGAAACTGTTGAGTGTGAAAAACAGCAGCGTTGCAGTTCGACATAAACCTGTGTGCCTGGCACCTACTACCATACCACATTCAAAAGGCACTTATATTTTTTGTCTTGCCCATTCACCCTCTGAATGGCGCGCGCCCACACACACACACACACCACACACACACACACACACACACACACACACACACACACACACACTCCATGTCTCAATTGTCTCAAGGCTTAAAAATCCTTATTTAACCTGTATCCTCCCCTTAATCTATATTGATTGAAGTGGATTTAACAAGTGACATCAATAAGGGATCATATCTTTCACCTGTATTCACTAGGTCAGTCTATGTCATGGAAAGAGCAGGTGTTCTTAATGTTTTGTATACTTAGTGTGAATAACTTTTTAATTAGAGGTGCATACTAGACGATGCACTCTGTATAAAGCAAGCTCAGCCCTATTTGTTTTATTGTCCAATTGCAGTTATTGTCTCTGTGTGTGTAAGGGAACCCCCCCTCCTCCCTTTTAGTCTGAAAATCATATGAACAAGTGCAAGGTTGCTGTAGTTCGACTGGTCATTCATCCTCCCTAGGGTCTCAAGTTGGAAAAAACGCATAGCCCACTGAGTGTTTTACAATGTTATGGTTGGAAAACTGTCCCATAGACATCTAAATGTCCCTTTGCTAGTCACAGGAGTTCAACTATCCAGAATCATGCTAATATGAGGCTGAACAAGAATTGTTCCACTGCACCAGGGTACAGAGAAGGATGAAAGACACCTTCACTCGACATCTTCACTGAGTCAACACCTTCACATTTCACTGTCATTCCATGTTTGCGTCATGCATTATATCATCCTGTAAAATAAAGTTAATTTTGTACATGCTGTTTTCTTTACCTTAACATTTGCAAATGTTGCATTAGATAGACATTTTATGTTGACTTGATGAAAGATGATGAATCACTCTTTTGGTTCTGTTGGTCATACTTGCTGTAGTCTAATCTTTTTGGGCCAGACTATGATATATTGATGTTTAGGGTACTTCTTGTCCAGGCATTGCCAAAATTAGGGGTCAGGGAGGAAACTTGTCAGAAGTGAACATGGTAGTACAGTAGTAGCTAGCTAGCTAGCTAGAATGCATGGGTGATTCACATCAATGCCTTACTATGTAAACATACGACATCCAAGAAGGAAAATTAATAACTAAAGTGGGGTAAGGAAATGTTCAGCCTATAATTAGCCAACTAGTTAATTAACTAAAACATACATTTGATAAGCAAGCCAATTTCGAGTTGATAGCAAACAAGCTAAAGTTATTAGCTGGCTGGTTTCGATGGGCTGAACAATGCTAGCTATTTCTACTTGCTAGCCACAAGATCGTAATGTTTAACAGGTTGCAGTTGTCAAATATGTCAATCGTTTTCACATAGGAAGGGTTGTTATGTTTTGAAAATGTGTGTGATGATTTATGCACCCTATTTATGGATGTTAGTGGGAAACGATGCCAGAACTCTGAAGGTTTGTGCTATCTAGCTAGCTACTGTTTGCTTGTCCAAGAAGGGCTGGCTGGGAGCGGAAGAGTTGGTGCAGTCCTACGTAAAACAATAGATTATGATTTGTTCAATTCGAAAAAGGGATATCCAACCAGCGTATGGTTCCACCCTGAAGTCTGAGAGCACAGCTCCTTCATGCTGACTCAAAGCAACCTTTCCAGACTCTCTCTCTGTGAGTGAGTGAGTGCATATGAGAGAGGAGAGAGAAAAAAAACGTAATCTAGTCTTGCTAACACCCCCCTCTTTACATCCTTGACTTCAGATGAGGCTGGAAACCATACTTCTCCAGCTGAGCTGCGGGGAAAATGAGGGGAGAGCATGGCTGAGGTCTTAATGCTCTCTGGGGCGTTTAAACTTGAGGCTTAGCAGAGGCTAATATGGCAGTCTCTACCTTCCCCTCAGACTAACGTGACAGGTTTAGAGGGCCGGGAGTCACTGGGCTAACATGAGTAGAGGGGGGGGGGGGGTCAAGGCAATGTCTGTCAATGGGCCACTGAGACAAGTCATGTCTCCTATGACCACCACCTAACCGGATAAGGGAAAGAGACAAAGTTTGAAGCACTTTGGGTCGAATCAAAATGTGAGAATAGACAAACTCCAATTTCAGTGCCGAACTCCCATTCACATGAATGCATGATTTAGGCCTGTGTCAGAGTCCAAGTTAGGCGCACTTACCTCAAGTTAGGATTTTGACCTAAGGGACTATGTAGCTATTCAACCTAATTGGACTACTTTTTCAGTCTGTGAACATAAACTAGTGTGCTGAATAGTTGCAGCTGCTACTTGATGTAACACCTTGATCCAGTGCATGGGAAAAGTAGTTATGTGCCTCAGTGATACAGGACCCTATTACTCACACAAGTGTATGATTACAGAGCTCTAAATTTAACACTGTTGCTATTGCGCCCCATTTTAATGTACTAAACATCTGGGCCTGTAACTTGGTCATGTCAAAAAATGGAAATGGAATTTCACACACACACAAGACCACTTTCCATTCTTCAAGGCCAGTTTTCTCTCGTCAGCCAGACTATTCTGAGTCGTGAAGACAGAAAACCAGGAGGTTTTACCAGAGGACACAGGGCTATCTCCCACAGCTCTTCTAATTTCTCAACCCCCATTTGGATCCCATCCTCAGTTTTATCCTACTATGTCTTAATGACAAGCAGAAACCAGGCTAAATCCCCTTTATCCACCATTCTCAGGTTACTGCTAAGGATGTGCGTAACTGTCAGCCATAGGTATGGCCTACAGATCGATAAGAAACAGCTAAGAATTGCCACATCAGCAGATAACTCATCAGTGGAACAGGGCAGTCAATTAGAATTCAAATCAGCTGTACTTTCAAGCACAAAATCCACTTCCATTAAGTGTAGAACAGCCAATTAACTGTAAAATGGGCCATTAGTGCGCTTCTAAAAAGAGAGCTTAGACAATCTCTCACCTTGACAGTCTGGGTTGCTGACAGTACATAAACTGCATTACCTCAGAATGTGTCGGACAAGAAGTCAGCATCTGTGTGAGAGCGTACAGTTGTACTAATAAATCAACTGAGGGATAAACACAGTGTTTCACTTCACCAAAAGATAAATGTTTGTAGGCTCGGCCCTAATTTATGTGCTCTATGTCACCTGGAGCTGCATGGCAAATGGTCCAGGAACACAAGGAAAGCACAAAGGACAATGCCCAAGGACTATACAGCCCTTCCCCCTCTGATCGGGAAAATGTCAATCTGTCTGTTACCGTATCCAGAGGACTGACTATTGAATGTGTGATAGAATAATGCTGAAGTGGGGCCTCCCGAGCGGCACAGTGGTCTGTGCCGCTCGGCGACACTACAGACCCGGGTTCGAAACCAGGCAGTGTCGCAGCCAGCCGCTATGCCACACCTATCAAGTGGATGGATTATTTTAGCAGGGATGTTAACAAATTTGCGCACAAAATTTGAGAGAAATACGTTTTTTTGTGCGTGAAAATTTCTGGGATCTTTTATTTCAGCTCATGAAACATGGGACCAACACTTTACATGTTGCATTTATATTTTTGTTCAGTGTAGTTCCCAATTAAACAACTGACATAGCCTAGTTGAATATGTAGTGGCATAAATCACACACACACACACACACACACACACACACACACACACACACACACACACACACACACCACACACACCTACCTACCTGTCTAACGTTAGGCTGTGGGTTTTTAGATTGCTAAATAAATAGGTACGGTGCATCCGGAAAGTATTCAGACCCCTTGACTTTTTTCAAATTGTTACATTACAGCCTTACTCTAAAATTGATTCTATTGTTTTCCCCTCAATCTACACTCAATACCCCATAATGACAAAGCAAAAACAGATTTTGAAAATGTATTAGGAAAAAAAAAAAAAACACTGAAATATCACATTTACATAAGTATTCAGACCCTTTACTCCAGTACTTTGTTGACGCACCTTTGGCAGCGATTACAGCCTTGCAAGCTCTGTCAGGTTGGATGGGGAACGTCGCTGCATAGCTTTTTTCACATATCACCAGAGATATTCGATCAGGTTCAAGTCCGGGCTCTGGCTGGGCCCCTCAAGGACATTCAGAGACTTGTCCCAAAGCCACTCCTTGGCTGTGTGTTTAGGGTTGTTGTCCTCTAGGAAGGTGAACCTTCGCCCCAGTCTGAGGTCCTGGGCGCACTGGAGCAGGTTTTCATCAAGGATCTCTGTTCTTTGCTCCGTTCATCTTTCCCTCAATCTTGACATGTCTCCCAGTCCCTGCCGTTGAAAAACATCCACACAGCATGATGCTGCCGCCACCATGCTTCACCGTAAGGAGTTTCATCAGACCAGAGATTCTTGTTTCTCATGGTCTGAGAGTCCTTTAGGTGCCTTTTGGCAAACTCCAAGCGGGCTGTCATGTGCCTTTTACTGAGGAGTGGCTTCCGTCTGTCCACTCTACCATAAAGGCCTGACTGGTGGAATGCTGCAGAGATGGTTGCCCTTCTTGAAGGTTCTCCCATCTCCACAGAGGAACTCTGGAGCTCTGTCAGAGTGGCCATTTGGTTCATGGTCACCTCCCTGACCAAGGCCCTTCTCCCCCGATTGCTCAGTTTGGCCGGGCGTCCAAATCTAGGAAGAGTCTTGGTGGTTCCAAACTTCTTCCATTTAAGAATGATGGAGGCCACTGTGTTCTTTGGGACCTTCAATGCTGCAGAAATGTTTTGGTACCCTTCCCCAGATCTGTGCCATGATACAATCCTGTCTCGGAGCTCTACAGACAATTCCTTCGACCTCATAGCTTGGTTTTTGCTCTGACATGCACTGTCATCTGTGGGACCTTTATATAGCTAGCTAGCTGCTAGGAAGATATAGTCATTAGACGAGTGGACGACTCCCCCCGCCCATATCGCTTTTCTGTGGCTCCAGCTAGAGATGCAGGTGTCATTTGATTAGCTAGCAATAAATGTGAATAACTTTTATAGCTAACTATGCTGAACTTGAACGGCTGTTATCCACAGTTAGCATATATCTTAGTTGTCAATAAAATGTATTTTGTCATCGATCAAATGGGCGGGCAGGCAGGTTCACATTGAGTTGTCAGAATGTGGGTTGGGACAGGCATGCATTCACAGGGAAGCTGCAGAAAGGCGAGCAGGCAACTATTCCCCATCGTTTTTATCAGTTCAACTAGCTGAAAAGGTTTGAGAGGGTTAATTTACTGTTTCCTCGCTCTGGCGAACATATCGCTCTGGCTAACAGTTGTTGATGTGCATAGGCAACTGTGGGAAGGATAGCATACATTTTCATGGTTGTTTTATCAATAGGACTATAAAGTTCCCAAAATTAAGAGAACTCCCGTGGTATTTACATATTTGCAGAAATCCATCAATTTGCATTTTGTGGCTTTTGACGAATACTTTCTAATAATCTAAAGTTGCGCTGTGGCTACTTCCTGTAAACACACAGTCCAGTTCAAAGTGAATGATGGCAGGCCCATGTGGCAAAAGGCTTATTTGCATGTAGGCCTACTGTAGCTTTGATTGGCTATGGCACACAGGTCTTTGTAGACTCCGGTCCTGGACAAGACATGTTTTTATTAGGTTTTATTTACTGCAGTGTCTATTAATTGTCCAAACGCACGGCCGCTTTCCCACTCTATATTGCTATAGAATTTCCCCAAATGCATCCTATGAATCTATGAAAAGGTGAAACATACCATATCTAAGGGCTTGCTTGTCAGAAAATGTCATTTAAAAAAATATATAAATAAAAAGGCGTCATTGTTCCTGGGGGTGTTGATGAACAGATTTTAATAAGATTTAATGTTGCTAAAACGCTGTCATTTCCACTTTAATTTGCAACATACAATAAAAATATCCAAATCAGTTAAGGTTGTGCATTTTACTTGACTTTGATTGAGTAAAAAGTAAAAAAATGACATACCGGTAGCCAGATCATACGGATAGAATGACCATCCATCACAGTCATGACATGTCTTGCCTCCTTTTATTGTTAAGTATTGGTATAGGCTAGTACGGTAAGAGGAAAGAAAACTATAACAAAAGGCCCCTGTGTCTGTAGCGTAGACAGTCAAGCAGTGCCTGTCCGTGAGCATGTCATGAACACACTCAGTCAAGACATGCCAGCGCTCCGTCACAGGACGCTAATCAATTCAGCCGGGTTAATAATTCATAAAGCAGGGAGAAGAAAAAATGTATAATGTTATAGCTGGACTGAGACAGCAGCGGCAGTTCATGCTGGAGGCAGGGAACAGCGAAGCAAGGGAGGAGAGGTGAATCTTATTGACAGCTAGCCTGCCATATTCAAATGGCAACTGATACTGGCAGGCTGATGGGTTCTGTGAATGGAACATTGAAGAATTTTGATGTCCATATTCATAATACTGCAAACTGTACAGAAAATGTCTTACAATTTCAGACTACTAACATATTTTATGATTATAAGGATGACCTAGAAATATCAAGATCAACGAAGATGTATACCTATGGATGTGGACAGGGCCATTTGAGAGGTATCAATGAATTTAAATTGTGTGGCATAATAGAACGCTTTTCCAGAGTTTAAGAAATGACTGATGTGGTTGTTCAGACACTTCTTTCCCCCCCTCATCATTAAGCAGTCTATGTTCATCCCTCTTCCGCTAAATTACTGCATTATCCAAGGGTACATGTCTCTATAAGGAATTAGGCCTAAAATACATTGGTATCGTATCTACTCATTGGTAAACATAAGTGTGATGGCTTATCTTTTCACTGCTTGTGATTAACAGCCTTGTCGTGGACATAAAATCATGGTCATCATGGAGTAGGCTATAGTGTGACGGAAGACGATGCAAATTCGACAGAATTATCTATTTTCAGTGCAGCCCCACGTAATGAGAAACTAAACATAGTATCGCTGTGCTGAACAAAACATTCTGTGCTGTTTTATATTTAGAAGGCTGACTGATACAGAGGGAGGGGCTGCTTCGGCACTTTCTAACTTGGCAATCAGAGTGAGGTAACCCTGCCAGCCAGAGAAAAAGAGAGCCGGTTGTATTCCCAGACAGTTGACATCTTGTGTAACCTGACGCAACCTTGATTCATGGCTAATGTGGACACCAGAGCTGAGTGGAAGCAAGAACAGAACATAGCCCCCTCCTCCCTGGTCACCTGCCCATCCTCTTAAGTACAAATCCAGAGACAGTCACACAGAGAGAGAGGCCTCACATGCACCTACAAAACACATTAGCAACATCCCATGGATCAAACGGAGGATGGAAGGAGGTAGGCTACATCTGGCCTATTTATTCACAAGTCACCCATCCGGACTTCCCACTGGCTGGCGTTTCCTGACAGTCTTTGTGGTCGGCTGCCGAGGAGGTGCTGTGGCGTTACAATTCTGTTCACATTTGCCGGGCTCTGATGGGTAACGTCAGACTTCTCAATCATTCCTCGTGGGAGCCGAGAGGGCCGTTCCGGAGCCCAAATGGAGGGTGATTTAATGGCTCCCCGAGCTGCCCCCCTCTGATTAAACATGTCATGCGAGTGAAATACTCACCCTGGAAGAGCTGGCCCACTCCTAAAAAATGTACATCCCAAGGGTGGAGTGCCCATGGTTACTACAGCCCCCACGGGGGGAGTGCCCGGGGTTACTACACCCCAACCCCCATCCACCCAAAAAAATCTATATGCCCAACTCTGCAATAACTCAGCCCACATATTGAGAAATATTCTCTCGAGAAACATACCTGGAGGAGAAGAGGTTTTTGGAGAACATTAGCCAGTGAAGCGTAGTTGTGGATGAAGTTATTTGAAATTCTAATTCCACTTTATTGAGATAGATTGAGGCACTGGGAGGTATTTTACAAGAAATACAAGTAAAAAGTGTACTGAATGTGCAGACATTTGTAGATCAACAGAAATCAACAAGTTCATTTTTCAAATTCAAGTAGGAGCTGTGTGTATATAATCTGACTGTTACCTAGGTTGGGGGGGGGGAACCAATGACTGACTAAGTAGCATAATAATATTTCTCCCAAATGAAAAATAATAACACTATGGTGTTATTGCAGACATTACTGTAGTATTCATTGTAGTGTTTTTGTGGACTAAAGTCCACAAAAACATTAGTGAATACTGTAATATTTATTTACTGTTGTAAACTGTAGTATATAAACTATAGTAATTACTGTCAAGTTTTTACAGATTGCTGCATACTGTAGTACATGTACATGATTCATCAACTAGATGATTCAGCCATGGCCCAATTTTTCTTGAGCTGATGTTCAGGGGGCAGGAAAATAATTAGAAATCATTTGTAGCCTGCAAATTGATCAAAAGAAGCGCAAAAATAACATTTTACTAAAACATAATAATTTCAAACCTTCCTTACATTTGTATAAGACCACATACAGTACCAGTCAAAAGTTTGACACCTACTCATTCCAGAGTTTTTATTTTTACTATTTTCTACACTGTAGAATAATAGTGAAGACATCTAAACTATGAAATAACATATGGAATCATGTAGTAACCTCCCTACCCCCAAATGTTTTAAAAATCAAAATATATTTTCTGTGAGATTCTTCAAAGTAGCCACCCTTTGCCTTGATGACAGTTTTGCACAATCTTTGCATTCCCTCAACCAGCTTCATGAGGTAGTCAACTGGAATGCATTTCAATTAACAGGTGTGCCTTGGTAAAAGTTAATTTGTGGAATTTCTTTCATTCTTAATGCGTTTGAGCCAATCAGTTGTGTTGGGACAAGGTAGGGGTGGTATATAGAAGATAGCCCTATTTGGTAAAAGACCAAGTCCATATTATGGCAAGAACAGCTAAAAATAAGCAAAGAGAAACGACAGTCCATCATTACTTTAAAGACATGAATATAAGTCAATCCGGAAAATGTAAAGAACTTTGAAAGTTTCTTCACGTGCAGTCGCAAAAACCATCAAGCGCTATGATGGAACTGGCTCTCATGAGGACCGCCACAGGAAAGGAAGACCCAGAGTTACCTCTGCTGCAGAGGATAAATTCATTAAATTTGCCAACCTCAGCCCAAAGAAATGCTTCAGAGTTCAAGTAACAGACACATCAACATCAACTGTTCAGAGGAGACTGCGTGAATCAGTCCTTCATGGTCGAATTGATGCATAGAAACCACTACTAAAGGACACCAATTAGAAGAGACTTGCTTGGGCCAAGAAACACGAGCAATGGACATTAGACCAGTGGAAATCTGTCCTTTGGTCTGGTGAGCCCGAATGAGATTTTTGGTTCCAACCGCCATGTATTTGTGAGATGCAGAGTAGGTGAACTGATGATCTCTGAATATGTGGTTCCCACCGTGAAGCATGGAGGAGGAGATGTAATGGTGCTTTGCTGGTGACACTGTCTGTGATTTATTTAGAATTCAAGGCACACTTAACCAGCATGGCTACCAGAGCTTTCTGCAGCGATACGCCATCCCATCTGGTTTGCGCTTAGTGGGACAATCATTTGTTTTTCAACAGGACAATGACCCAACACACCTCCAGGCTGTGTAAGGGTTATTTGACCAAGAAGGAGAGTGATGGAATGCTGCATCAGATGACCTGGTCTCCACAATCAAATCACCAAACCTCAACCTAATTGAGATGGTTTGGGATGAGTTGGACTGCAGTGAAGAAAAAGCAGCCAACAAGTGCTCAGCATGTGGGAATTCCTTCAAGACCCTTGGAAATACATTCCAGGTGACTACCTCATGAAGTTGGTAAAGAGAATGCCAAGAGTGTGCAAAGCTGTCATCAAGGCAAAGGGTGGCTACTTTGAATAATCTTAAATATGTTTTGATTTGTTTAACACTTTTTTGTTACTACATGATTCCATATGTGTTATTTCATAGATTTGATGTCTTCACTATTATTCTACAATGTAGAAAATAGCAAAAAGAAAAGAAAAACCCTTGAATGAATAGGTGTGTCCAAACTGGTACTGTCTCTCTCTCTATTATGTGTGGGAGAGACCAACTGTGGCTCAGTTGGTAGAGCATGGTGTGTGCAACGCCAGGGTTGTGGGTTCGATTCCCACGGGGGGCCAGTACCAACAAAAAAAAGCATGAAATGAAATGTATGCATTCACTACTTACTGTAAGTCGCTCTGGATAAGAGCATCTGCTAAATGACTAAAATGTAAATGTAATACTTTGGAACAGATTTCCAAATTGAAAATCACTTGGAGGTGATTTGCTGGTAGTTTTACAGTCTTATGTACAACAAAATAAACATTTTAAACGTTTTTTGGGCCAAATAAAATCACCCATGTGCCAAATACGGCCCGACAGTTAGGGAACCATGCTGTAGTATGTACTGTAGTTTTTTTTTCAGACATTACTGTAGTATTTACTATAGTGTTTTTTTAAAATACATTTTTCATGGAGAAATACTAAAAGAGCATATTTTCCATAACCTGCAGGTAGGAAGGACTGGGGTCTGAACGGATAGTTCAGAGCTTCTGCTATTTTCTATAACCTGTAGGGGACACAATACACTGCATTCGGAAAGTATTCAGACCCCATGATTTTTTTAAACATTTTGTTACATTACAGCCTTAATCAAAAATGTATTAAATTGTTTTTCCCCTTCAAATCTACACACAATACTAATTGTGCAAAAAACAAAAAAACAAAAACGGAAATATCACATTTACATAAGGATTCCGACCCTTTACTCAGTACTTTGTTGAAGCATCTTTGGCAGTGATTATAGCCTTGAATCTTCTTGGCTATGACGCTACAAGCTTGGCACACCTGTATTTGGGGAGTTTCTCCCATTCTTCTCAGCAGATCCTCTCAAGCTCTGTCAGGTTGGATGGGGAGCGACGCTGCACAGTTATTTTCAGGTCTCTCCAGAGATGTTCGATGGGGTTCAAGTCCGGGCTCTGGTTGGGACACTCAAGGACATTCAGAGACTTGTCCCGAAGCCACTCCTGCATTGTCATGGCTGTGTGCTTATAGTCGTTGTCCGGTTGAAAGGTGAACCTTTGCCCCAGTCTGAGGTCCCGAGTAGGTTTTCATCAAGAATCGCTGTACTTTGCTCCGTTCATCTTTCCCTCGATCCTGACTAGTCTCCCCGTCCTTGCCGCTGAAAAACATCCCCACAGCATGATGCTGCCACCACCACCCCCATGCTTAACTGTAGTAATGGTGCCAGGTTTCCTCGAGATGTGAAGCTTGGCATTCAGGCTAAAGAGTACAATCTTGGTTTCATCAGACCAGATAATCTTGTTTCTCATGGTCTGAGAGTCCTTTAGGTGCCTTTTGGCAAATTCCAAGCGGGCTGTCATGTGCCTTTTACTGAGGAGTGGCTTCCATCTGGCCACTCTACCATAAAGGCCTGACTGGTGGAGTGCTGCAGAGGTGGTTGTTCTTCTGGAAGTTTATCCCATATCCATAGAGGAACTCTGGAGCTCTGTCAGAGTGACCATCGGGTTCTTGGTCACCTCCCTGACCAAGACACTTCTCCCCCGATTTCTCAGTTTGGCCAGCCGGCCAGCTCTAGGAAGAGTTTTGGTGGTTCCAAACTTATTCCATTTAAGAATGATGGAGGCCACTGTGTTTTTGGGGACCTTCAATGTATACCTTCCCCAAATCTCTGCCTCGCCACAATCTTGTCTCGGAGCACTATGGACAATTCCTTCGACCTCATGGCTTGGTTTTTGCTCTGACAAGCACGGTCAACTGTGGGACCTTATATTGACAGGTGTGCACCTTTCCAAATCATGTCCAAATCAATTGAATTTACCACAGGTGGACTCCAAACAAGTTGGACATCAAGGATGGTCAATGGAAACAGGATGCAAATGAGCTCAATTTCGAGTCTCATAGCAAAGGTTCTGAATACTTATGTTAATAAGGCATTTCTGTTTTAAATGTTTAATACATCTGCAAAAAAACGTAACAAAATGTGGAAAAGTTCTGAATATTTTCCCAAATGCACTGGATATGTTCTATACTTGGCATGTAGGTTTCTCAGTTATGGGTGGCACAAATGTTGACATGGAGTAGGGGAATGGGCAAAGTATATGCAAATGAAATACTATAGTATTTTACGAGAGTTTAAAAAGTGTGTTTTTGTGGACATTACTCTAGTATTTACTAGTGTTTCTTTTGTGGATAATACTGTAGTATTTATTATAGTATTCTACAGTATAGAGGTCGACCGATTATGATTTTTCAATGCCGATACCGATTATTGGAGGACCAAAAAAAGCCGATACCAATTTTTTTTTAAATACACAAAATTAAAAAAAATATATATATATATATAAAAATAGGCCAATTTATTTTCATTTATTTATTTGTAATAATGACAATTACAACAATACTGAATGAACACTAATTTTAACTTAATATAATACATCAATAAAATCAATTTAGCCTCAAATAAATAATGAAACATGTTCAATGTGGTTTAAATAATGCAAAAACAATGTGTTGGAGAAGAAAGTAAAAGTGCAATATGTGCCATGTAAGAAAGCTAACGTTTAAGTGCCTTGCTCAGAACATGGGAACATTTGAAAGCTGGTGGTTCCTTTTAACATGAGTCTTCAATATTCCCAGGTAAGAAGTTTTAGGTTGTAGTTATTATAGGAATTATAGGACTATTTCTCTCTATACGATTTGTATTTCATATACCTTTGACTATTGGATGTTCTTATAGGCACTTTAGTATTGCCAGTGTAACAGTATAGCTTCCGTCCCTCTCCTCGCTCCTACCTGGGCTCGAACCAGGAACACATCGACAACAGCCACCCTCGAAGCAGCGTTACCCATGCAGAGCAAGGGGAACAACTACTCCAAGTCTCAGAGTGAGTGACATTTGAAACGCTATTAGCGCGCACTCCGCTAACTAGCTAGCCATTTCACATCAGTTACAGCAGCCTAATCTTGGGAGTTGATAGGCTTGAAGGGGTGGGTATAATTTGTGGAACGTTCCAACAGGAATCTGTTCCAAAAAACGTAAAGTAAAAGGTTGCCAACCAACAACACATACAAAGTAGCAACGCATACAAACCTAGCTAACTAGCTGCCGAATAGGCATCAACTCACCACGTAGCTTATTCTTAATGTTTGTCCATAGGCAACCAGATTGAGGACAGACATTTTTTGGAATAAACTTTATGAGTGAAAAACGCAATGAAATAGACCACTCCCTACCCGGTATCTTATTCTGCCGCTACACAACTTTGTATGCGTTGTTTTTTGGCAACCTTGTTATTTACGAAGTGTTTGAATAGATTCCTGTTGGAACGTTCCACAAATTATACCCACCCGGCTTGAAGTCATAAACAGTGCAATGCTTGAAGCATAGCGAAGAGCTGCTGGCAAAACGCACGAAAGTGCTGTTTGAATGAATGCTTACGAGCCTGCTGGTGCCTACCACCGCTCAGTCAGACTGCTCTATCAAATCATAGACTTAATTATAATATAATAAACACACAGAAATAAATACGAGCCTTAGTTCATTAATATGGTCGAATCCAGAAACTATCATCTCGAAAACAAAAGTTTTTTCTTTCAGTGAAATACGGAACCGTTCCGTATTTTATCTAACGGGTGGCATCCCTAAGTATAAATATTCCTGTTACATTGCACAACCTTCAATGTCATAATTACGTAAAATTCTGGCAAATTAGTTCGCAACGAGCCAGGCGACCCAAACTGTTGCATATACCCTGACTGCGCGCAATGAACGCAAGATAAGTGACACAATTTCATGTTAGCAGGCAATATTAACTAAATATGCAGGTTTAAAAATATATACTTGTGTATTGGTTTTAAAGAAAGGCATTGATGTTTATGGTTAGGTACATTGGTGCAACGACAGTGCTTTTCTCGCAAATGCGCTTGTTAAATCAACACCCGTTTGTCGAAGTAGGCTGTGATTCAATGAGAAATTAACAGGCACCGCATCGATTATATGCAACTCAGGACACGTTAGATAAACTAGTAATATCATCAACCGTGTGTAGTTAACTAGTGATTATGTTAAGATTGATAGTTTTTTATAAGATAAGTTTAATTCTAGCTAGCAACTTACCTTGGCTTCTTGCTGCCCTCGCGTAAACAGGTAGTCAGCCTGCCATGCAGGCTCCTCGTGAAGTGCAATGTAAGGCAGGTGGTTAGAGCGTTGGACTAGTAACCGGAAGGTTGCAAAAACGAATCCCCGAATCCGCCCTGAACAAGGCAGTTAACCCCCGTTCCTAGGCCGTCATTGTAAATAAGAATGTGTTCTTAATCTGACTTGCCTAGTTAAATAAAGGTGTGTAAAAAAAATAAAAATAGGCAACTCGGTGGCCAAAAATACCAATTAGCGATTGTTATGAAAACTTGAAATCGGCCCTAATTAAAATTCGGCCATTCCGATTAAAATCGGTCGACCTCTACTACAGTATACTACAACATTCTATCGTAAGTACTACACATGATTAAGCGACACTACAGTATAGTAATTCTACAGCATACTACAGTTTATGATTCCTAGTTTATCTTATGTAAATTCAGTCAGTGTAGATACGTAAAGATTGCATTTGGACTACTGTTACAGTAATATTTGGGTTGTTAAATTGGATTTGTTCCCGACATTTCTTAATTTCTCTCTTTTTACTTATTGAATTGTGTGTATTGTTTTGTATTGCTAGGTATTACTGCACTGTTGGAGCTAGAAACAAACATTTTGCTGCACCTGTAATAACATCTGGAAATCTGTGTATGCGACCAATAAACTGATTTGACTTACATTATTCTATAGTAAGTACTGTATTATTCAATAGTAAACTGAACAATTTTTTGATGTGGCCTGTGTTAAGACTGCATTTTTGCCACTGACAAGATCAGCTATCCATGGAGGCACAGGGATATTGGACAAGATGAGACAGAGATTCAGAGAGTTGCAGCTCATTAGTTCAAGTGCAGCAAAGTTACTGGCTTCGTTGCTGGCTTTGATCTCAGTGTTTGTGCTTCTTTAAAATATCTGCTTTAAATTGGCTGAACAGGCCATCCAATAGAGAATTTGACATAGCAGGCATAAAAGAATGTCTGTTCAACCAGCTAGTTTCCTGTGAGCTAATAAATGTTCACATTATAGCAACAGTTACAATTTGCCTAAGTAAAATAAGGATGGTTGGAGAATGACTGCAACAAAACCCTGAGAAAATAAATAGGTCACATTGTTATATGGTAAAAACAGAAATGGAACAAATAAGCCTACAGTGACTTTCAGTTGTTGTCTACTTATCTTTTAGTTACTTATTTCAGGAGTACAAATATTATAGAAATGCAATTGTCGAACAGAATGATACTGGTCTGAAAATGACCTTGTTTTGGAAGAGCAAGAATCGGGCAAGAACATCTCACAGTTTTATCATCAAGAACCTGCAAAGCCAGCTTGCAATGTCCTGTCCTGTTCTCCACACATGAAATCTCTCGCTCGGGAAAATGTGGGGGAAGGGGGCCGATTTCTTTCCCATAGCTCTTAATTCCCAAGTACTTCAGATTCCCTCATTTTCTCCAAACTATTTCCAGATGTTTCTGCACAGAAGCAGATAAAATGCTGCTCTAGTTTTTTTCCCTTCCTATCACAGCGACGAGCCCTTTGTTTTCACTGTATGCTTACTGTTTCAATTTAGGCGTTGATACTTTTTAGACTCTCTTACAAGCCATTTTACGTTGCCTTACATATTGTTTTACTTGACCACAGAGTGTGAGCCAAATTCCCAGTAGTCATTTATTTTTTCTCTCTGGGTGTAAATTCAGTGGATCAGACCATAGCAAAAAAAGATAATAACAATAAATAGGAAAAGATCACAAAGAGAATTGTATCATCTCCTGGTCTTGAAGTGCTGTCGCTTCAAAGCAGTCTAAACTGGAAACAAAAAGACCTGTCAAAAGGTCAATATTAACATCTCCTCAGAAGTTTATGTGGAATAGAAACATCCCTTTCATGGTGTGATATAATACAAGAGGTTGTCAAAGAAGTTGCTGACTCACGTCATTCTTGTATCGTCTAGACCTAAATGTACCTGCGTTAAGAGGGGACAACATGGCCTAGGTGATAGAAGTGGCGTCGCACAGACATCATACCTCAGTCCCGGAGGTAAACACACTGAAAATGAACACTATCCACAATCTGCATTTCCTCTGAGTAGGCTACATAAAGATGATCAAAAGGGGCAAGGACAAGCTGTACGCGTTCATCTTCAAGCCTTTATACATAAGTGTCTCTTCCGTGACGTGCCTGTGTGCGACACTCATAACTGATACATGTCAACAAGCAGCTTCAAAATGCTTTTCTTAAAGCTCCACTCCTTCCCATGACAATGTTCCTCCACTTACTCTCAGTATTCATCTATTTTCCTGCCAGTTACAAAACAGTGAAACAGAGACTGTGACTGCCAGACATTAGCTTATGTGAAGCTGAGAAAAAAATAAACATATAGTTTTACAAAAGTCCATAGTAAATTAAAAACTTTGAGTGAATAGTGAATGGAGGCTGGGTGCAATCACAGTGCGTGGGCATGCTCTGCAGTGTAGCCTTTATGTGAGAGCCAGTGGGCAGAGGGAAGCGAGTGAAGAGGGGCCAATTCTCTGGATCCCTCCCCTCCATCTAACCCATTCTCCCTCCCCGCCTGAAATGGACAGCACATTCCAGGCTAATTATGCCGTTGGCGTCAAGATTTCTATAAAACTGTGTGAGGCAGAAGGGGCCCCCCATGAAACCCCAGCACCCAGAGAGAGAGGGAGAGAGATATACAGTGCCTTCAGAAAGTATTCACACCCCTTGACTTTTTCCACATTTTGTTGTGTTACAGACTGAACTTAAAATGGATTAAATAGAGATTTTTTTGTCACCGGTCTACACATAATACCCCATAATGTCAAAGTGGAATTGTGTTTTGAGAAATGTTTACAAATTAATACAAAATGAAAAGCTGAAATGTCTATGGCGATCCTAAATAATTTCAGGGCTAAAAATGTGTTAAACAGTCACATAAGTTGCATGGACTCTGTGTGCAATAATTTCATTTTAACATGATTTTTGAATGGCTACCTCATTTCTGTACTCCACACATAGTCATCTATAAAAGGCCCTACAGTCGAGCAGTGAATTTCAAAAATATATTCAACCAAAAACACCAGGGAGTTTTTCCAATGCCTCGCAAAGGGCACCTATTGGTAGATGGGTAAAAAAAAAAAAAAACAGACATTGAATATCCCTTAGAGCATGGTGAAGATATTAATGACAATTTGGATGGTGTTCAATACATCCAGTCACTAAAAAGATACAGGTGTCCTTCCTAACTCAGATGCCGGAGAGAACAGAAACCGCTCAGGGATTTCACCATGAGGGCAATGTTGACTTTAAAATAGTTAGAGTTTAATGGCTGTCATAGGAGAAAACTGAGGATGGATCAGCAACATTGTAGTTACTCCACAATACTAACCTAAATGACAGAATGAAAAGGAAGCCTGTACAAAATAAAAATACGTGGCATTCGTGAATTGACCCTCGCACTTGACTTTCCTTGCTGATATTAAGTACATTTTTCCTCAAAGTAGCTATGACTGTCCTACCTAGCTATCTAAAGATGAATGCACTAAAGATAAGTATATTTATTTGTTTATTTGGATCCTCATTAGCTTTTGCAGAAGCACCAGCTCTTCTTCCTGGGGTCCACAAAACACAGATACAATGATAGTAGTGCTGAGCATTTAGTGCTTTTTGAGGTCGGTTCGGTTTCGGTTCGATTATAATATTGAACAAAAATATAAAAACCTGCTCCAGAGCACTCAGGACCTCAGACTGGGGTGAAGGTTCACCTTCCAACAGGACAACGATCCTAAGCACACAGCCAAGACAACGCAGGAGGGGTTTCGGGACAATTGTCTGAATGTCCTTGAGTGGCTCAGCCAGAGCACGGACTTGAACCCGATCGAACGTCTCGTGAGAGACCTGAAAATAGCTGTGCAGCAATGCTCCCCATCCAACCTGACAAAGCTTGAGAGGATCTGCAGAGAATGGGCAAAACTCCCCAAATACAGGTGTGCCAAGCTTGTAGCATCATACCCAAGAAGACCCGAGGCTGTAAACGCTGCCAAAAGGTGCTTCAACAAAGTACTGAGTGAAGGGTCTGAATACTAATGTAAATGTGATATTTCAGTTTGTTTCGTTTTTTTGGGCAAAGATTTCTATAAACCTGTTTTTACTTTGTCATTATGGTGCAGTGTGTGTAGTTTGAGATGTTTTTCTTATTCCATTTTAGAATAAGGCAGTAACTGGAGAAACTGGAAACACTTATCTCCCTCACTAGCTTTAAGCACCAGCTGTCAGAGCAGCTCACAGATTACTGCACCTGTACATAGCCCATCTATAATTTAGCCCAAACAAATACCTCTTCCCCTACTGTATTTATTTATTTATTTATTTAGCTCCTTTGCACCCCATTATTTATATTTCTACTTTCTTCCACTGCAAATCTACCATTCCAGTGTTTTACTTGCTATATTGTATGTACTTCGCCATCATGGCCTTTTTTTGCCTTTACCTCCCTTATCTCACATCATTTGCTCACATTGTATATAGACTTATTTTTCTACTGTATTATTGACTGTATGTTAGTTTTACTCCATGTGTAACTCTGTGTTGTTGTATGTGTCAAACTGCTTTGCTTTATCTTGGCCAGGTTGCAATTGTAAATGAGAACTTGTTCTCAACTTGCCTACCTGGTTAAATAAAGGTGAAATAAAATAAAAATAAATAACAAAATGTGGAAAAAGACAAGGGGTCTGAATACTTTCCGAATGCACTGTAGATTAAATCAGTCAATTGAAATAAATTAATTAGGCCCAAACCTATACATTTCACATGACTGGGAATACAGATAAGCATCTGTTGGTCACATATACCAAAAAATAAATAAAGTAGGGGGCGTGGATCAGAAAACCAGTCAGTATCTGGGGTGACCACCATTTGCCTCAACATGACATCTCCTTCGCATGGAGTTGATCAGGCTGTTGATTGTGGCCTGTGGAATGATGATGTTCCACTCCTCTTCAATGGCTGTGCTTAGTTGCTGGATATTGTCAGGAACTGGAACACGCGGTCGTACACATCAATCCAGAGCATCCCAAACTGCTCAACGGGTGACATGTCTGGTGAGTATGCAGGCCATGGAAGAACTGGGTCATTTTCAGCTTCCAGGAATTGTGTACAGATCCTTGCAGCATGGAGCCTGCATTATCATGCATTATCATGTTGAAACATGAGATGAGGGCGGCGGATGAACGGCACAACAATGGGCCTCATGATCTCGTCACAGTATTTATGCAAGTTCAAATTGCCATCGATAAAATGCAGTTGTGTTCGTTGTCTGTACCTGCATTCGGAAAGTAGTCAGACCCCTTGACTTTTTCCACAGCCTTGTTCTAAAATATCACATTTACTTAAATATTCAGACCCTTTACTCAGTACTTTGTTGAAGCACCTTTGACAGCAATTACAGCCTCGAGTCTTCTTGGGTATGACGCTACAAACTTGTGTCTGACATCAACCAGTTCATCACTGGGGTCAAGCTTCCTGCCATCCAGGACCTCTATACTAGGCAGTGTCAGAGGAAGGCCCAAAAAATGGTCAAAGACTCCAGTCACCCAAGTCATAGACTGTTCTCTCTGTTACTGCATGGCAAGCTGTACCGGAGCACCAAGTCTAGGTCTAAAAGGCTCCTTAACAGCTTCTACCCCCAAGCCATAAGACTGCTGAACAATTAATCAAATGGCCACCCAGACAATTTACACTGACCCCCCCCACCCCCCCCTTGTTTTTACACTGCTGCTACTCACTGGGGTTTATGATCTATGCATAGTCATTATACCCCTACCTACATGTACAAATTACCTCGACTAACCTGTACCCCAACACATTGATTCAGTACCAGTACCACTTGTTTATAGCCTCATTGTTATTTTATTGTGTTACTTTTTATTAGATTTTTTACTTTTGTTTATTCCTTTAAAACTGCGTTGTTGGTTAAGGGCTTGTAAGTAAGCAATTCACGGTAAGGTTGTATTCTGTGCATCTGACCAAAAATTTGATTTGATTTACTTGGGAATTCAGAGACTTGTCCCGAAGCCACTCCTGCGTTGTCTTGGCTGTGTGCTTAGGGACGTTGTCGTGTTGGAAGGGGAACCGTCGCCCCCAGTCTGTCCTGAGCACTCTGGAGCAGGTTTTCATCAATGCTCTCTCAGTACTTTGTTCCGTTCAGCTTTCCCTCGATCCTGACTAGTCTCCCAGTCCCTGCCGCTGAAAAACATCCCCACAGCATGATGCTGCCATCACCATGCTTCACCGTCGGGATGGTGCCAGGTTCCTCCAAACGTGACGCTTGGCGTTCAGGCCAAAGAGTTTTCAATCTTGGTTTCATCAGACCAGAGAATCTTGTTTCTCATGGTCAGAGTTGTTTAAGTGCCTTTTGGCAAACTCCAAGCGGGCTGCCATGTGCCGTTTACTGAGGAGTGGATTCTGTCTGGCTACTCTACCGTAAAGGCCTGAATAGGGGAGTGCTGCAGAGATAGTTGTCCTTCTGGAAGGTTCTTCCATCTTCACAGACGACCTCTGTCAGAGTGACCATCGGGTTCTTGTTCACCTCCTTGAACAAGGCCCTTCTTCCCGACCGCCCAGTTTGGCTCTAGGAAGAGTCTTGGTGATTCCAAACTCCTTCCATTTAAGAATGATGGAGACCACTGTGTTCTCGGGGACCTTCAATGCTGCAGACATTTTTTGGTACCCTTCCCCAGATCTGTGCCTCGACACAATCCTGTGTTGGAGCTCTACAGACAATTCCTTCGACCTCATTGCTTGGTTTTTGCTCTGACATGCACTGTCAAGTGTGGGACCTTATATAGACAGGTGTGTGCCTTTCCAAATCATGTCCAATCAATTGAATTCACCACAGGTGGACTCCAATCAAGTTGTAGAAACGTTTCAAGGATGATCAATGGAAAAAGCATGTACCTGAGCTCAATTTCGGGTCTCATAGCAAAGGGTGTGAATACTTAGGTAAATAATGTATCTGTTTTTTATTTTTAATATATTTTCAACAAATACTAAAAACCTTTTTTCGCTTTGTAATTTTGGGCTATTGTGTGTAGATTGATGAGGATTTTTTTTAATGTAATCCATTTTAGAAAAAGGCTGTAACGTAACAAAATGTGGAAAAAGTCAAGGGGTCTGACTACTTTCCAAATGCACTGTATCTAGATGTGCTCCCAATACTGTACTGTCTTTAGTCTTCCTATTTAGCTAGCATGCGTAAGTATGAGTCAGACAGCTCTGCAGCAATCATTTTACTAGTTCTTCAAAGTAGATAAGGCATACTTTCACGACCTGGCTCTGTCCCTCTCGACGTTGTGTTGTGTACTTTCCTCTCTCAAGTGGTCTATGCGGTCTGTATGCATCTAACCTAACGTAGCAGGCGCAAAAGTGTACCCTTCCAAAAATCTGTATAAAATGACAAAATGCTCATCTCTCCACCCTAACAATGGAAGTCGTTGTCCCAAAGGCGGGAAAGCAGTCGACAAGCTTAGGTCCAAAATAAGGCCATAGAAATGTATTGGGCTTATTTTGGTGATAGTGAAACCTTTCGCGTCGCCTCTTCCTCTCTGATCAGTCTCTGTTCGAGCCGGGAAAAGTAGGCGCAAATTATGGTCATTGTAGTCAATTACGTTTTTTTTTTTTTACGCTCAACTAGGTAAAATATTTGCTTAAATGAAAACCACAAGTCCCTTCAGCCCAGTGTCCCACATAGTTCTTGACTTGATGGGCACATTTGAGTGGTAATGGCGAAAGCAACCGACTGTAGACGAAAGTCGAGGAGTAAAGTTGGGGGAGGTGCATCTGTAACAGCCGAAAGTCGGACACTAATGTGGTTTTCCAACAGCAAAGCTTAGATCAACATGGCAGTGTTTTCATTGTTTATAAAAGTTTCTTTATAAATGTCAAATTTAACATATCACACACACAAACTGAAATCATGTGTGTACATTGTACAATTGGTAACAATTTACTTGACACCCAGTGGAATGACGGGGTCATAACTATGTCATAATATGTCATAAAAGTTGACATAACTTTATGACACTGTCAAGAAGCATTATGACCATCATAATCATATAAGCCAGATAGGCCTATCACATACATGCCCTTATAACAGTCATCAGTCAAAAAGAAGGGGGCTTGTCCTGCTCCTGAAATCTGCTCCTGCATCCAGCGCTGTCATCAGCAAACAGAGCATTGGGGTAGGTGCATGTCTGACATCAATGTGTGTGTAATTACAATGATAATTTAATATGGTCAATTAAAAATATACTGCTCAAAAAAATAAAGGGAACACTTAAACAACACAATGTAACTCCAAGTCAATCACACTTCTGTGCATTCAAACTGTCCACTTAGGAAGCAACACTGATTGACAATAAATTTCACATGCTGTTGTGCAAATGGAATAGACAACAGGTGGAAATTATAGGCAATTAGCAAGACACCCCCAATAAAGGAGTGGTTCTGCAGGTGGGGACCACAGACCACTTCTCAGTTCCTATGCTTCCTGGCTGATGTTTTGGTCACTTTTGAATGCTGGCGGTGCTTTCACTCTAGTGGTAGCATGAGACGGAGTATACAATCCACACAAGTGGCTCAGGTAGTGCAGCTCATCCAGGATGGCACATCAATGCGAACTGTGGCAAGAAGGTTTGCTGTGTCTGTCAGCGTAGTGTCCAGAGCATGGAGGCGCTACCAGGAGACAGGCCAGTACATCAGGAGACGTGGAGGAGGTCGTAGGAGGGAAACAACCCAGCAGCAGGACCGCTACCTCCGCCTTTGTGCAAGGAGGAGCAGGAGGAGCACTGCCAGAGCACTGCAAAATGACCTCCAGCAGGCCACAAATGTGCATGTGTCTGCTCAAACGGTCAGAAACAGACTCCATGAGGGTGGTATGAGGGCCCGACGTCCACAGGTGGGGGTTGTGCTTACAGCCCAACACCGTGCAGGACGTTTGGCATTTGCCAGAGAACACCAAGATTGGCAAATTCGCCACTGGCGCCCTGTGCTCTTCACAGATGAAAGCAGGTTCACACTGAGCACGTGACAGAGTCTGGAGATGCCGTGGAGAACGTTCTGCTGCCTGCAACATCCTCCAGCATGACCGGTTTGGCGGTGGGTCAGTCATGGTGTGGGGTGGCATTTCTTTGGGGGCCGCACAGCCCTCCATGTGCTCGCCAGAGGTAGCCTGACTGCCATTAGGTACCGAGATGAGATCCTCAGACCCCTTGTGAGACCATATGCTGGTGCGGTTGGCCCTGGGTTCCTCCTAATGCAAGACAATGCTAGACCTCATGTGGCTGGAGTGTGTCAGCAGTTCCTGCAGGAGGAAGGTATTGATGCTATGGACTGGCCCGCCCGTTCCCCAGACCTGAATCCAATTGAGCACATCTTGGACATCATGTCTCGCTCCATCCACCAACGCCACGTTGCACCACAGACTGTCCAGAAGTTGGCGGATGCTTTAGTCCAGGTCTGGGAGGAGATCCCTCAGAAGACCATCCGCCACCTCATCAGGAGCATGCCCAGGCGTTGTAGGGAGGTCATACAGGCACGTGGAGGCCACACACACTACTGAGCCTCATTTTACTTGTTTTAAGGACATTACATCAAAGTTCGATCAGCCTGTAATGTGGTTTTCCACTTTAATTTTGAGTGTGACTCCAAATCCAGACCTCCATGGTTGATAAATTGGATTTCCATTGATTATTTTTGTGTGATTTTGTTGTCAGCACTTTCAACTATGTAAAGAAAAAAGTATTTAATAAGATTATTTCTTTCATTTAGATCTAGGATGTGTTGTTTAAGTGTTCCCTTTATTTTTTTGAGCAGTATATATATATATATATATATATATATATATATATATATTATATATATATATATATATATATATATATATGGCAGTCACAACACCCACAACCAATCATTGTGTTACAGTACAACCAATCATTGAAAGAAAACATCAAATATGACATTCATTTGAGGCATTATGTGTAGGCCAGTAACAAACAAAAAAAATCTACATTTCATACATTTTACATTCAAGATGTAAAACAACAGAATGTGCAAAAAGTCGAGGGGTGAATACTTTCAAGGCATTGTACCTGGTGGCTTGTCACTATTGATGGATAACAATAGTTTTTCCACCTAACTTGACCCAATTCAAAAGCGCAATCCTTCTCTTTCATTATTAGATATTTTATACAGAAATACAATGGTTCATTGTTCAATGTTCAATGTTGTCATTTCACTGAGTTTCCACTTTACTAGTTAAAGTCATTGAAATGATTGGCAATATCGAAAGATTTTGTTATAAATGACCCATCAACTTCAATTAATGATAATGAATTGAGTTGAGTTCTGTCCATGATATCATTTAATTTATTTTTTAATCCCAGCCCCCGTCCCCGCAGGAGGCCTTTTGCCTTTTATTTTTCTTAAGTTTAGTAACAACATTTCTCAATTTAAAGTATGTCAATCAATCAGCTGAGCAGCTGGACTTGTTTGCCACCTCTTTTGCATAATTTGAACCATTACATTTTTCAATTAATCATTAACCCAGGGGGCTCTAACTGTTCACAGTTCGTTTCTTAACAGGTACATTCTTTTAAACAATTGGAATGAATAATTTTACAAATACTTCCAGTGCTGCATCTGGATTCCCTTCCTACACAGATCAACATTTTACATCTTCAACAAAATAATATATGAATTACTTTAGGCCCAACCTTTGGCGCACTGGCTTTACTTGTTATTGCCCCAATGTTATGGTCACTACAGCTAATGGAAACTGATAATGCTTTGGAGCAAAGCTCTGCAGCATTAGTGAAGACATGATATCTAAGCTTTACAGGAATATGGCTCTGAACATATACAGCAAGAACCTCCATAAACATTCCTGTCTTCTGTAGTTATATCCCTGTATTGCTACTGCTGTATCAAAATAATTATCTAAGTGAGTTTCAGAGATGGCTAATATATGAATCCTATCCGATGTTAGCAAGTTAGAAATAAGCTTAATGAAATCTAAGGCTACATATATTAATATGGGCTATTCTTAGCACTTCCCACGTAGCTTATAATATGGAGACAAAATACGTGTAAGTGTGTAATGTTGGGCTGAAGCTACTGACCCTGAAGCTTGGCGCCCTCATTCCTCCCAGGCTTTTGGGAAGGAGGGTGGACAATGAGCCTGTCGTAGCAGATGTAAGCAATGTTCCTTCCCATGCTCTCTGGCAGATTGCACAGCTTCAGAGAAGTCCTTGTTGAGGACAATGTTGGTTCCTCTCAAGTTCTTGGCTCTCTGCAGAACAGCCATCTTGTCCTTAACCCTTCGACGCGTACGATCACATATTTGTGATCATTGTTGACTGGTCCCTACAGCATACCGTCACAAATATGTGATTGGAACAGTATCAACAGAACGTATGACGCAACAAACGCATCTAAACAGCATTGCTGCTACTTGCTGTTTATTATCTATGCATAGTAACTTCACACCCTACCTACATGTACAAATTACCTCTACTAACCTGTACCTCCACACACTGACTCAGTACCGGTACCCCCTGTATATAGCCCTGTTATTTTATTGTGCTACTTTATTATTTTTTACTTTAGTTTATTTGGTAAATCTTTTCTTAACTCTTTCTTGAACTGCACTGTTGGTTAAGGGCTTGTAAGTAAGCATTTCACAGTAAGGTCTACACTTGTTGTATTTGGCGCATGTGACAAATAAAGTTTGATTTGATTTATTGACCGAAAAGCATCTAAACAATGTTTTGTACTGCTGGAAAATATTGGTCTTTACAACTTTATTCCTCAATAAATGATACAGGCGAACGTCATCATACAAACATCACACAGAACACATCCACAGCAAAACTCATTCCATAAACCAGTCTAAATAACAGGTTGCGCTGACGAAAAAAAAAAACATAAGTTAGCGACCTAACAGCCAGACCTGTTTACAATGTACCACATCTCAGGTGAGCACAAGGGAGAAATTTAATATTGTTTAGAAAAGAGATGCATGTCAGCAAAGTTAACAGGAGCTACATCATTATGATGGCAGCCATGTTTTTTTAACGTTTGACAAGAGAAACCTCCCTAATCCCAGAATGTCAGTCGCTATAAGACGCAAATAAACAAACTCAAGGTGAAAGATGGCTGGGCCCATTGCCTGAAAAATATGAACTTAGTTTGGCCACTTTTCAGCATACTACAAATCTTCAATGTACTTTTTACAGTGTATACAAGAACCGGAGCACATGACTTAACAAGTCGTTTACTGTTTTTGACTAAACAGAAAGCAAATCAAATGTAGTCACCTCACAGATCTTCACCCCAAATACAAGCCTACTGCCTAGCCTAGTCCATGGGGGGTAGAAATCGGTGAAGATATCGTGGGGGGATATGATGAAGGAAATATTACTATGATGGGGGATTTATCAATAAATGGGGGACAAGCACAGGAGAAGTTTATAGGCAAAGGGGGGTCTGAGCTGGTATGCCATATTTAAAATCAGATGCCGTGTTCAAAACAACTGGGAAATCGGAAATCTCCGACTTCCACTTCAGTGCGTTCAAGACAACTGGGAACCCTAGGGGGGGAAAAAATTAGCTCCGTTCTGGGGAAAATTGTTTTGAACTGTCATCTAACTCGGAATCTCTGGCCTCTATCTAGAGCGCCAACCTGAAGATCACTGATGTCATGATTTGACCTCAGACTTTGAGTTCCCAGTTGTCTTGAAAGCGCCATAAGTCAGTCGAATGAACTATCCCTTATTATAACATCTTTGGTCTGATAAGCGCTTACATGACAACCAGAATGCATTGTATAACATCAACAAACATGGCGCCACACATATCTGGAAAAAAGCTTAGCATTAGCTCATCATAATCAGTACAGCCTTCAAAAAAGTATTTTACACACATCATGTGTGTCCATTACAATCTACGCAAGAATCGGAATGCATGATTTGTCACCAGTACTTGAAAACATGAATAAAACAGTAAATACATTATGCTCCATACGGTATGCTACAGTCGAAACGACAACATGATATACATAAAATAAGGCACTTACTTTGATAGGAACGCACACATGTCCAAAGTTACTATTTCTAAGGAAAAGAACAGACAATGCGGGGGCCAGTCAGAAAATGTGCCAGGGGGAAAACATTTGTGCAACTAGAGACGTGCAATGTCTTCATACTTGATCTGGGGAAACACTGGGGAAGTGCTTGGGCTCTCGTTAAAGAGAGAAGTTTGTCCAGCTCAGTAAAGCCTCAAACATAAATTGTCCGCAACAGTGAAATGGGATAGTTCTTATGTAAATTAATGAGGAGGCGGAACACACCTCAATTCAAACTGTTGGTAGAAAATAAAACTTCTTCGAAAATAATTTGAAATTGACCAGTTGAAACACAGCCTATAGATAATTAGCAGGCAGTGTGCCTTGGTTTGAGGGCAGCACGGGTTAACTGTCATGTTGCATAACGCACACGTGAAAAGGTAAAACCTCAGGATCTTCACCACAATCGGCTTGGGTCTGTCACCAAGACTGGTTACATGTTTACCAGACCTGTGGGCTTGCTCCAGCTCAAGGGCTAAACGCTTCACGGACTGTGTTCAAGCTGTCAAGGAAACGTTGCTAGCTTGACAACTAGTTAGCAGCTGGTCTAGCTGCTACGCCAAGCAGCTCGCCAAGCAAACTTTTGGTTAGCAGGATCCCTGGAGATATAGCAGTACCAGCAACTGAGGCTAACTGCGTCGAGCGATCCAAATTCAAAAAGGTAGCTAGTAACCAAACTTTTTCAATAGAACACCTTTTCAGAGACTTTCAAAACAACAAACCGAGCTCTCCATCATTCCGCATTCAACGCATGACATGATAAGCATGTCTGCTAAATTACTAAAATGTATATAAACCCTGGATAAGAGCGTCTGCTAAATGTTTGGAGGACAAATGTAAATGTATTTAAGTATTTTTTGTTGTAGTGAGGAAAATAACAGTACTTTCAAAAAATTGTACTTAAAGGAAAATGGTTATATATATTTTTATATTTTACATTTTTTAGGTGCATCTCACAATTTCATTTAAGGGTATGCATTAAGGTGTCTGTAATAGAATAAACGTGGCAAAATCAAAATGTAGACATTAATAAATGCATTTCTATAGCTTCCAATATATTTTTTACTATGGTGGGGTAGTGCCATGATCGAGGCGCAGTGGCTTAAAAACAGCACCCCCTGACAGTCATTTAGTGTATAAATCATTGGTCTGGACCTATTTGTCTGACAGTGGAGATAAACCACTGACAGCTGAACACAGCTCGCTACAGAACAAAAAAAATATGACCAGGCAAGGGGTACAATTCAATTGATTTGTTAATCCAGTTGCGTTCCATATTTCAAGAACATTTTTTTTAAATGATTTACTCTGCATCATAAATATGACCACAGACGATGGAATTTCTTCTGAGCTTTTACAGGCATGTCTGACTAGTCTTCTTTCACAAAAGAGGGATAAAAAGATACTGAACATAAGTTACGTCGAGTACGTCTTACAGCATTTAACTGTGCAGGGAGACAAGGAGTTCCAGCTGTGAGCATTCAGCACTGCTCACAGACTGATCGGGAGAGAACCTTGTTGCCTCGGAAAGAATTTGGTAAAAAGAATACTGCAGGTCCCAAATGCTATGTGGAAATGCATAAATATCAAGTTTTCCTTTGCAATTATGAACTGCCAGGGAAAAAAAAAAAAGAGGCAAAGACGCTTGGGCTAAATTTGGATGGGGACATGCAAATGTCTGTCTTGTTTTGTGCCTTGTTTACAAGCTTGTTGGGGTTTGAAGTGGTGTGGATCTGACAGGGGAATCGACAGGGGACGGGAGTATGTGGTGGGGGGGGGGGTTGAGGGGTAGCAGAGCGCTGAGGCACAGTTCTCCTTTAATTTCTACATTAAGGAGTTTTCTAAATTTAGTCCTGAGTGCAGGCTCCTGCTTTTTCACTGACATGTGGCAGAGCTAGTCAGGAATTTGCCTGTTTCAGCATGGATGATTCATACTCAGGTGCCTGTGTATCTAAAATCCTGCTGTACAAACATGTGACCTAAGGGACCAGAGAGCATACAGCTCTCACTTTGACTTAGATTAAACAACTTCATAGAAACTTGAACATAATATTTTAGAATGGATCTTTCTTGTGTGGCTTCAAGGCATCTTTAAATCAAGACCTAGGTCAATACTCTAGTCTATGTTGAAGAGCACAGAGAAAATAATCCTTCCATCAAATTATTGGCAGTGGTGCATATCTCGACAAGACGCACCCATGTCTGTGGCAATTCTGTGGAAACAGAGGGTTAAAAATAACACAGGGGAGCCAAAGCCAGCCTGTGTCTGCCACATCGTAAATATCAAACTGATATGTTTACAGCCAACGGCAGGCCAGCACAAGTTTAGGGCGCAGGGGAGCTCAAATCTCCATGGCGCGGTCATGGGCGACATTGCTTCCTTCACTAATCTCCATATGTTGACGTGTAAAATGCAGGACCACACACAGGCCCGAATACCTCAAAACACAGCATCTCACCTACAGTTGGACACCTTCCAACCACATGGAATCAACACAGGTGGTATGCTGAGGGGCCGCCCAACGCCACGGGACCCTTTGAAATGGCTGAGAACCTATATGGGAATGGACGTCTATGTGGAGAGGTGGAAAAATGAGCTCAGAGGCTGGTCTAAGGGCAAGAGAACTGTACCAGACAAGCTTCTTCTCTCAAGTAAACCAAACATCTCTGTACGGTAACAAACACTTAGCTAGCTACTGCAAACCAGACACTCCAACCATGCTCTCACTATAATTGAATGTAGGCCCACTATACATAATAAAGCTCATTCACATAAAGATGTTACAGTCTTCCTTAAAGGTGTTAATAGTTTAAAACATGAATTAATTCTGGGAAAATAATAACCCGAAAATGTTTACATTTTCCACATCAGAAATTTAAGTTAAAAGCAATGTTCAGTGGAAAAACATTAAAACATTAAACATGCTATAACTACAGATTTTACGACAGACGCCTCAGAGGGATAATTTCAATAAAGCACTATATCAAAAACAGATTTGCGACATTCGGTAGATAAAAGCCTTGGAAAATAATAATATAGATTAGATAAACACCATTTGTTCATTCATGGGGAGGATTGTGAACAAAGTGGCTAATGAAGACCAGACTGACAATCTGACACGGAGAGGAGAGCAGGCTTTCTGAGGAGGCCCTGTCTGAGGGCTCACATGAGAAATGGGATTGGCACATGGGGGACAGAGGCAGCTTTTGGCCCACAAAGAATGTAAACAGCCAAATCAAACTTAATCAGGAGAGCAAGGGCCTGAATAGGAAACTGTGGGCGTCCTTTCAACTTCAAAAGGCAGCCCTGTAATGGTGCCATTTCAAAGTTTCACACTGAGCTGCCTACTGTAAGCAGCGTAGGAACATGTCCCAAAAAATGCCTGACAAGAAACCCTTTTATTCCAAGCTTCAAAGGGCAAGCTCCCGTGGGCTGTCTGTCTGAGATGAGCGGGGAAATATTGAAAGTCACCACACCTGAGAGACGGGCTTGTAGGGGTTGTGTGTGTGTGTTAATTTCCTTCAAATTCTTAGCCCCCAACTCTGATCTTTGCACATGCACTATTTGTAGTGTGCATAAACTAGTCTCCCTGTTCATTTGTTGAATGACCTTAGACAAACACCCAGGACATGAGGATATAATGATAGTGAAGTGGGAGTAGCATTTGTCGATGGATTGGTTCCACTTAGACTGAGTTTGAGCATTGAGTCCCCAAGAAACTATGCAGTTTGTAGCTGTGGGGGGGGGGGGTCCCTTGCAATTCCCAGCCCTAATATGTAGGTCAGGGGTTCCCAAACTTTTTTGACCCGCGACCCCATTTTGACAAAAAAAGTCACCCCAGCATGTCAAAAGAGGCATGTAATCAACGGCCAATGTTAACTTTTTTTTTTTTTTTTTAATTGGGGTTATGACAGTCTATTACAACTCAGTCTGACAGTACTTATGACAGTATTTCAATCTGAAGGATGATTTGAAGTGACAAATGCATTACAAAGGTATTGGGAAGTTCAGAAGATCAGTCAAATATGTATGATCCTTTGTGTAGAAAAGAACATCGATGTTCTTTCCCCCCCATTCTGATTTAGTGTCTAGTCTCTCTGTTAGAATTAGTAAAGTGTGGCCTGATGGCATTCAAAGGGAAGCAGAAGACACATACATGTTCCTGAGAGTCTCATCTTTCAGTGATGGTGATGGGGTCATAATATTGTGTAGCTTAAACTGTTCAAAAGTCACATTTGTAGGAAGAAAACAGAAACCGCTCTGTTTATCACCACCGCATCCAGCGGCTACCGGAGGTTACTGGCGTAACCCAGGTTCTAGAAACCAAGCAGTGGTTTTTTATTTTATTTTTTACTTTTTCCTCACGACCCCATTTTCAAATCTGCCGACCCCACATGGGGTTGCGATCCCTAGTTTGGAAAACGCTGATGTTGGTGGTCTTTCAGACAGGATTGCATGAACGTACCCGTACACCTTGAAGAAACATTCATCTTGATCCTTGTAACTCATTCAATGCCTGTAACACTGACATGCTGTAGACATAAGCTTACATTCCAGGTGGAAATAAACTGCTTTAGAATGTCTGGTGGTATCACCATTGGGTCTACTACAACATCTTGGATTCACATTATCTGATGTGCTTCCCAGGTGATCACTGAGTGGAAAGCAGCAGTTGCCTTGTTTGGGATAGTGGCTCAGAGACAGAAATCCTATTTCTGCCGAGCCATTTAAGGTTTGTCTTGAAGCTTAATGTCTTTCCCATTTGGAATGCACCAATTTGAGAAGGCCATAAAAACAGAAACAATATACTGGTTTATTACTTGTAACATGTACATGTGGTATCACTAGCAACTCCTTATTCTGGGAGTCCAATTAAAAGAGGCTGTGGCTGCTGGTGATGAAAAGGCCATACCGCAGTGCCTGACAAGCCTGAGCATACCCTGTCAGAAAGACTCACCGGTGGCAATACTGCAGCGAATTAAATAAGTTGTCATCAATAATAGAGGTGGAATCTTGAGTCCACCCTGCTGTCGGGTCTGGATCCTCCAGACAGGGCCTCGCCTCGCTCCTCTCTGCTGAGCAGCTGTCTTGACTAATATCATTGGATGGGTCTTAACATGATTATTGCTGGGCTCTTAACATAACCCTACGTGACGCATACTTTATGCGGGAACTATGTATGGCTGTCAAGAGTCAATGCACACTCATTAAATGGATACCATAGGTAGACGTGTAGTTAACATGTTTTACTTTCTGGGAAGCGCGGCAGTTCTGAGTGGCGCAGCGGTCTAAGACACTGCATCCCAATACAAGAGGCATCACTCCAGTCCCTGGTTCGAATCCAGACTGTATCACATCCGGCCGTGATTGGGAGTCCCATAGGGCGCTGCACAATTGGCCCAGCGTCATCCGGGTTTGGCCGGGGTAGACCGCCATTGTAAATATGAATTTGTTCTTAACTGACTTGCCTAGTTAAATAAAGGTTAAATAAAAGATGAAGACTTTTGTTCAGAATGATTGATAATAGTAGTTCAGGTTTGACTAGATTAATGGTTCACTCTTTCTAAACATAAAAAATACCCCACAAAACATTCAGTATGAGAGTTTAACAAAATTAACCTAAATAATGCAAGATATCTACCTAAATGTATTACTTAAGATATAAACTATATAGACAAATTATAACTGAACTTGAGAATACATTTCTTAACCTGTCGTTTCAGAATTCTATTTAACTGTTTTTTATGTTCCTATTAGTAAGGGATAATCAATGAAGGGCTATGCGTTCTGGAAAATAATGAATGACGCGCTAGCAGAGTGGAACTACCCTTCCACAAAGTTGCATTATTTTCCAGAGAACGAATAGAGCCCCGAGTTAACTATCCCTTTTAGACCATGGCTATAATTTAGCACATTTACCCCTGGATGTGTGTTCATTTGCAGGTAGAAATGTGTTCAACACTGAAGTCGATTGCAAGTTTGCTAGATAGCGACAGTAGTTGCCTCGCTAACCAAACAAACAGACTTGCTAGTTTAGCTAACCAAACCATCAGTCCTACCTTGCTATTAAGAAAATCTAATTCAACAATGCCAATAATGTTTTCAATTAGACTTTTGCTTTCAAAAGCAGCTCAAACATAGAACATGTAATAATGAACTATATATATTTTTTTATTTAACTAGGCAAGTCAGTTAAGAACAAATTCCGATTTACAATGACGGCCTACCAAAAGGCAAAAGACCTCCTGCGGGGACGGGGGCTGGGATTAAATTATATTTTTAAATATCATATAAATATAGGACAAAACACACATCACGACTAGAGAGACAACACTATAGCCATTGAATTCTACCGTGCAAATATAACGTGCATTATACAGAAATAATGCATGCTCTAGAATGCCCTTCAAGCCAATCAGAAACTAATATTCAACAATGCCATTGGTATAATTAAGCAATAAGGCCACAGGTGTCTCAAGTTGAGGGAGCGTGCAATTGGCATGCTGACTGCAAGAATGTCCACGGCTGTTCCCTGGGAATTTAATGATAATTTCTCTACTATAAGCCGCCTGCAAAGTAATTTTAGAGAATTTGGCACTACGTTCAACCAGCCTCACAACCGCAGACCACATGTATGGCGTTGTGTGGGCGAGTGGTTTGCTGTTGTGAACAGACTGCCCCGTGGTGGTGGGGTTATGGTATGGGCAGGCATAAGCTACGAACAATGAACACAATTGCATTTTATTGATGGCAATTTGAAAGCACAAAAATACTGTGATGAGATCCTGAGGCCCATTGTGAGGCCCATTTTTTCTTAAGGTAACTTTGATCAACAGATGCATAACTGTCATGTGAAATCTATAGATTAGGGTCTAATGAATGTATTTCCTCATGAACTGTTACTCAGTAAAATCAATGAAATTGTTGCATGTAGCATTTATATTTTTGTTCAGTTTAAATCAAATGGAATTTGTAATAGGCCTACCTTATTTAAGCAATAATGCCCGGGGGGGTATATGGCCAATATACCATGGCTAAGGGCTGCTCTTTTGCACGACGCAACGCGGAGTGTCTGGATACAGCCCTTAGCCGTGGTATATTGGCAATACACCACAAACCCCCCGAGGTGCCTTTTTGCTATTATAAAACTGGTTACCAACATAATTAGAGCATTAAAAATAAATGTTTTGTTATACGGTCTGATATACCACGGCTGTCAGCCAATCAGCATTCAGGACTCAAACCACCCAGTTTAAAAATGCAATTAGAAACTGGGTTGTTCAAGCCCTGAATGCTGATTGTTAATAGCTGTGGTATATCAGACCATATACCATGGGTAAAATAAAACATTTATTTTTACTGCTCTAATTACATTGGTAACCAGTTTATAATAGCAATAAGGCACATTGGGGGTTTGGGGTATATTACCAATACACCATGGCTAAGGGCTGTATCCAGGCACTGCACACTGCATAAGAGCAGCACTTAGCCATGGTATATTGGTCATATATTGACCACCCCCACCGGCCTTATTGCTTAAATAAGGTAGGCCTATTACAAATTCCATTTGATTTACACTGAACAAAAACCGGGGTCTGTAGTGACACAGTGCCTGAGACTGCTGCGCCACTCAGGCGCCTTATTGTCCCCAGCACAAGGTCCACCTGTGTATTGATCATGCTGTTTAATCAGCTTCTTGATATGCCACACCTGTCAGGTGGAGGGATTATCTTGGCAAAGGAGAAATGCTCACTCATGTTGTGTATATTTTTTGTTCAGTGTAGATAACTGTGGCCATAAAGTCATATGAACTTAATAACCATTTCAAAATGAAATGTAATCAATGTTGACTTTATTGCTAGACAGAATTTGAAGCAGAACGCTTTAACTATTTAAATAAAGACACAATATGAGCCTATGTGCAACTCAATTATCGGGGGGTTAGGCTACAGTGGGTACAATATCAGGCATTATATTCGTGGCGCCAAAAGCACACCTCGCGTGAGAATCATAAATCAGTCATAAAAGCGTAAGGCTATTTTCCTTCTACAACAAAAATATTTCAGACCGAGAGCCTAGGTTACATGGAAATATTCCTCCGGAAAATCCCTGAACCAGTTGAACGCAAAATAGAGTGAACAAATTCAGATAGGGAAAGAACAGTAGGAGCCTGCCGTCAAATACACCCACATTGTCTTTTCAAACATAAAATGATTTCAAGAGGCAATGGTACATGTCGCACGGGGAAAAATAGCTGAGAAAACACGTCCCTGTGATTGAGATCAACCTGTTCCCTGGCCGCAGAAGACCATGGCGGACACTCCGTAGCATGGAAAACAATGGTCGAAAATAAACGGCATACGGATGAATAACAAAATATTTTCGGCACCTTTTAAATAGACTTCATTCTAATCTTGGGATGGAAATATTGTCCATTGAAAAGGGCACGCATTGTCTCATTCCCCCTCCTGACATGACGTGCAAAACCCGTGAGACTCAGTGACGTGTACATTTCAAACATTCCTTTGATAGTAGCCTAGGCCACCTGAATCGATATTACACCCCCTATTAATTTGAGAATCATTAGCCTACTTTTGTAGGCTGTAAAATACGTGTAAAACGACACCTCCACGAAATTGGAGTTGAATAGGCTTTTAGTAGGCAACTAGGTTCATTGAAATTTACCAATCAGAATAAAAGCCCAAAAGGAAAAAGTAACCAAATATTGATTTTAAAGGATTAACCAGACTATATAAGTTACATAAATACGTATGTTGTGATTGGTAGTAGTTTGTTTAAATGTAACAAATAGCCTTCACAATGAGTGTATCCCTCATGAAAACATGACCAAATCCCATTCATTGGGACTATTCAATAACACCTTAATTCTATAGGCCTATTGATTAACCAATCACGTTTGCCTAATATGCAAAAATGACACTCCCAAGTTGCTGTTGTCGATTAGTCAACAGTAAATTCAAATTTCAGTCTTAGATAACTTTAACCTGTTGAAATCAAAATAATAAGCGATTTATCAAATTTGGGTAGGCCTATACGTGCTCAATTTAAACGGCAGTATTTGCTCATACAGAACTATAAATTATAAAGCAGATAAACATTTTATGGAAGCAAAAGTGGCTCGAGCACTCAATGCATTTAAAATCTATTGAGCGCACAATTCAAACGAAATAAAACATACAACTTGGTTATTTAGTTAATGGTAAACTATTACAGATTAAAATAACGCAAACTTGAACTTGGGTAAGAATATCCATGTCTACAGCCCATGGCTACGCATAAAGAGTAAAAATCCCAATTTCGCTGGCATGTATATCAAAACACTTCTTTTTTCTACAGATTAACACAACCACGACATCAGCAAACTGTTTTTGTTATTAAAATAGCTACCGAGTTGCCTAGGTGCAGGCAAAACACTTCGCTAAAAAAAGAGCACGAGGCTTCGCGATAAGCTTTCCTCGAAAATAATAACTATAAAACAGCTATTATGAAATGTATGCTATCACAACATTTTGTATATTTCTTATTCAAAAGCAATATTTCCCAGTGTAAAACAGATAACATAAGTCACCTAACTCTTCGGCACCCAACTCGTTTCAGCACCACAGCGCCACCCGCGAGAGCTCGAGACAACCAATGCACTTATTTTCTTTAACCAAATTATTCAAACAAAACGCATCAAGAACATCAAATACATCCTCTCAAAGGTATTAAGTTTCCAGTTTTGCACTAGAATAGTCTTCCATGAGAGTGGAATCGCCTTTGCTCCCGGAATTGCCATAGTGACCGCTTCCCTGCGGCCATGATGTCTGATCGATGGGAATTGAACAAAGAGGATCAATTTCCGATCAACGAGAGAGCCGCTTTAATCAATGGGAGAAGAGAGCTCCAAAAGCGGCTACAAACACCGGCAAAGAGGGGCTCAAGAGCGAAGCCACAACTCGACAACGGTTTGCCACGCATAAGGCTTCAAGAAAGCAGAGAAACTTTAAGGAAAAAGGCTGACCTGCAGCTGCTGTAAATCAAAGCGCTTCCAATATTGAAACATCGATCCCGCATTGGCCGCCATCTTGAGACATATTGAGACGGAGTGAGAGGCTGATACAGAGAGAGCGAGGGGCTGGAGTTCAGTAGAAAGGAGGGGGAGCGCGCGCAAAACACGGAGCGGAGCAATTGAACAGGGGCATCGCTTATTGAACATGGGCGTGGAATGGAGTTATTGAACATGAACCTGTGATATTGAATAGGGCCACAGAATAGAATTATTGAACGGGAGTTGGCAATTTCTTTAACAGCTAAAACATGGGATGGATTTTCCATGTAGATCGTGAACAATGCTGAAAGATTTGTTGTCGAGTGTGTGTTTTGGACTGATTTTATTCGTTTTTCGACATGTGATTGCCAATATTGCTATTTCATATAGGCTACTATCCATTAGATTAGTCTATGCATGCTAAATGTAGTATTAGCCTACTCTTGTTTTACATGTAGCCTATTATTTCTGCTATTCTTTCTGTAGCCTAATTTCTGTGTGCTACTTATTTATCATTGCTCAAATGCATTTATTAATTGTTGGATTAAGATTATCATTCTATAATATTTCGTTTTACACTAATCATGTTAATAGTTTTGGTGTTGTAAACCGTTAGTTCTATTTCATGTAATTATTATCTTATTTATTGAAGTGTTTTTAAGAATAACACTGTGAAAGGTGGTTAGAACTATTTTATTGTAAATCATTTTTTATTGTAAATTCTTTACATGGACTTTATTTAGTAAATGTAGTGACTAAGATGTATAGTTTGCATTGTGAAAACATTTTAATTATTTGACGGCATGGCCGAATGTTTTATCAATATTTCAGCGTTCTCAGCAATGTGTGCTTGATTTTTGAACTTCAATTTGGGAGAACAGCGCCCCTGTCGATCTGAAATGGGAATACAAGCAATCTGCTGCAATCTAGTTTTCATGTTGTGCTGTATATACTATTCTACTTTCGATTGGAAAGTTTCCATATTTGTTCTTTAAAATCCATTCACAACACCTTTATCAGTCTTGTAGGTAGAAAAATAGCCTA
This sequence comes from Salmo salar, assembly GCF_965601325.2. Classification (NCBI taxonomy): domain Eukaryota; kingdom Metazoa; phylum Chordata; class Actinopteri; order Salmoniformes; family Salmonidae; genus Salmo; species Salmo salar. The sequence goes on from NC_138303.1 coordinate 76,852,762, forward strand.
ACATCTACTTAAATGATTTAATCACAACTTTGATGTTTTTGTTTATAGAACAAAGAAACACATGTCAAGTAACTAATGCAAAACTTTAACACATTTAAGAACTTGAATATTGCTGGATTTCAGTTAGAATTATTTAAAAATCACCAATAAAAATAATGTGATCACAGTGATTATAAAACCAAGTATTGTTCACTGCTAAACAGTATACTATTGACAAAATTATTTATTTGCCTTGGCCTGAATGTAGTGTTATATTTTCATATATATTGTTTCCCTTATTCACACTCTGTTCCACATTGTTATGCTGATAAAGGTTATTTACATAAAATACATAATATAAACTTGCATTTGTATGTTGCACTTCTGCTAAACCCTGCACAGTGTATAATGATACATTTAGCTGTTATAAAAGCTACCCTTTTTCCAGACTATTTGCATGTCATTTTACAAGAATGTTTGCTTCAATGATAAGCTGGGAAATTTCCATTCTGTTTCATTTGCAGGAAGTAATATTGCCTGTCTAAGTTACCATAGAATCAGCGGCTGTTTTGGCCAGCCACAATTACTCCTGTTGAAAATCCCTGGCTCTTAAAATAATTTGGCATATAAGTGGCAGAATAACTTGTTGAAAAGTAGGGGCTATTGGGTAACGAGAAACACCAGACACATTTAACATTTAACACAATCCCATGGCACTGCATGCAAGCCAACTTGTAGAGAGGGAAATGCACACTTGTTCGACCTTGTCATTTTATGCATGTAATCGTACATGTATTTAAGATCCCCCATAAGACCATTGGAATGCAGACCAAACTAGTCTGTTCTCCTGAACATATGAAATGTATAATCCCACTCGCTCAGACAGACATTATGTTATCTAATGAATCATTCTAAGAAGCAAAGAGTACATGAATACCTTTAGGTGAAACATCTGTGGATTCTATTAAACTACAAAATTGCTTGCCAACTTATGCAGCCGATGAACTGATGTACTCAAACAAGTGATCTTTGACTACTTCATTTCAAATTCCATACATTCGGAAGACTAACAAATACATCACACACCTAAGCCAACCATACGATAGAGTCAATTTATTCATAGTGAGTCTCAACCTCCTAAAATCCCTCATAAAACTCCTGTCAGCTCATTCATGGCTGCACTTTCCGTTTATGAGTGACTTTTTCCCCCTTCGCCCATATACATTTCCTGTCAGTTAATGCTTGGGCTGGGTGGGGTGCACAGTGATTAGAAATCAAACCTGAAAGACAGGCCAGCTTTCATGGGTATCATTAGTGAAAGAAAGAGAGAGACACCTTGTCAGTATTATCTCACCATGTCTGTTGTCATGCACTTTCCCCCACTAGAACCCTCCCAGGGAGTGGTCTCGAACAATCTCAATTAAATGAGTAGAGTAGAAGAACATACAAAGGCAAACAAACAATCATACGTACAGTACAGACAGATCGGTTGACAGATAGACAGATGAGACACACACACACACAAACACACAAACACAATGACAATCATAATCATGGAGAATATATAGCTATGACACTCGCATATGTATCTCACATTCCTTCTCGCTTTCTCTTTTAGACTATTTATTACAATGAAATGCTCAACTCGTAATGAGACTAATGGCTCTGTTCAATCCATAGTTTCATTTCTGAATGGAGTAAAGATGAGTCTCAATTAAGCTAGACGTGTGCAGAAGTGTTGAACAAATGTATACTGTCCTATCTCCAGAAGGAGGCTTTAAAGAGGATCAATTACAGTAATAAAAGACAATCCTGGAAAAAAACCATTTTGAAAGCAGTTCAGATTTAAATGCATGTATCACTTTTTCTCTCCACACACATATAATATTTATTTTAATAAAATTACTATGTTGGCCTTATTCTCTCTCACTCTCACTCTCTATCTCGCTCTCTCTCGCTCTTTCTCCATCTCTTCTTCTCTCTGTCCTTCTCTATTTCCCTTTCTCTACATCCCCTCCTCCCCCCTCTATCTCTTTCTCTATCCTTCCTGTCTCTCTTCCCCTCTTTCTCGCTCATTTCCTCTGTCTCTCACTCTCTCTAAATGTTGAGTGAGTCTGGTAGATCCACAGCGCCATCAGACCTGGCCTTACCAGGGCAGTCCATTTAAAGGTAATCATGCGTGTGAGTGCGTCAGTATCGCAGGGACCAGCTAGCTCCTCTTTTTCTCTCTTTTAGCTCCAGGAGCTATCTTTGACTTAACAAGGAGGCCCATTGCTGTGACGATTGTGTTTGCGCAGGGGAAGATGGGAACTGAACAGACATGGATGGGCAAACTTGATGGAGGAGCGTTCCCCAACGTCTCCTGTCACAAAACAAAGAAATAGAGAGAGAGAGAGGCAAGAAGGAGAAAGGTGGGGATAGATGTGGGGGAGGGGGGCTTTCTGATGATTAATTATGTTTGGGATTCCCCAATTAAAATGGAAAATTACAGTTAATCAACATGCGAATGCGGTGTGCTGCGGTGAAGAATGGTATCAACGTTGGCTTAACATGTAGAGGAGGACGTACAGCAGTGAATATCACTCAAAGGGGTATTAATAATAGCATGCACACATCATATTTCTTTAAATGAAATTCCTATTCAAAATGACAGTACAATATGTACTGAAACTGTAGAGATAAAAATATAGAAATTGTGCCATGGGCTAATTCAAACAAAGCATTGATGTGCCAATGGAACACAACAATAGCTGTGACATGCTGAATGAACACAGGCCATGAGGGAACTAAGAAGGAGACGTTTTCCTGTCCCCATCTCCCCTGGCTGGGCTCCCTCATATGACTGTCAGACAGTCACACAGGGGGGAGAGGGGGAACAGAGGAAGCAGTGTAACCCAGGAACAGTAAGAGGAAAGAGGGAGAGAGGTGCCGTGTGGAAGTATAACTCAGAAGGGAGAGGAAGAGAGGGAGCAGAAGTATAGCTCACACATGAGGAGAGAGGGAGAGAGAGAAAGGGGAACGAAGAGAGCGGAAATCATACAGGGGAAGAGAGGGAGAGTGCAGCAGAGGGAGCTGTAGCAGACAGTAGTCCAGGCGTGCAGTGCAGTGAAGTGCAGTGCTGAGGAGGGCATTGGGAGTTGAGGAGGGCCCCAGAAGACTCCTGCGGCTCTATGCTCCTCCCCTCTCCTCAGCGAGGGGCTCAGGGAGCGCTCATCGCAGCGCCTTCCTCCCCACTGGCAATTTGTTTTCCTAATCCACCAGAGCCTGGTGCTACCACTAACCCCCCCCCCCCCCCCCCCGCTCTCTCTCCCTCCCTCTCTCCCTCTATCAGGCAGGGCCCCCTTGGGAGCCCAATTAGGGCCGTCTCCCCCACACGCAGATCTACCCAGGACTTCTCCTCCTCGTCTTTTTTTAATCAAATATGACTCCTCTGGAGGCTAGTCCTCGTTTTAAGGAGACGGCATTCTGGATTAAATTTTAATTAAGGAAATGCTAGCCTTTTAGAAGACATCGGAAATGAATGGAATTGGGAGGGCGAGGGGAAAGCCACCCAGCGAGGTTTGTGTGCTTCTCTGTGGGAGTGTTTGTGTGTAGATGGAATCTGAATCATATTGTAGTGCCATTATTGGTACAAGTAGAGGTTCATCATTGGAATAAATTGATAGCTTATTAATGTCACATAATTGTGCATTACTATAAATCAGACAGAAATTATTATTTATTTCTGTGGGGTAAATAGCCATATATTTTTTTACAAGATAATCAGGTGCTTACTACCTAAATATGCAAACAAGGTGAATGGATTAACATCTAAAATGGAGGTTCATCCACTCTACCTGGTTATGTCTAGTTTCACTCTAAATTGAGATGGTATTAAGAATGACCAGTGCCTTTCTCTGGGAATACGTTGCCATCTACTGACAATCATGTGAAAATACAATTTAGCTGAGGTAAATATAACTAAACCATTTACAGTATACATAGTCATAAACATATTTTTACCTTCCAAAAAAGCTTTGTTAATGTCCAGTACTGTACCTTTGCCTTATCTTGCATTATCTCTGCAGAATCTAGGAGTTCTCCTTTTCATTCACGCTTTGTAATTTTTCAAGCTTGCCCTCCTTGGCAGAGGTTTTGCCGTAATGCTTACTCTTATCAAATCCTCTCAGATCTCTACAAGTGTTAAGGGGGCAATTAAGTATAGGGGGTCTGTCTGTACAGTACGAGCTTGTTGTCAATTTCATAGTTACCTACTGCAGTTTAATCACCAGGGGGCGCCAAACACCTGACTGATAGAGTAGCCTATAATAAATTCAGCCGGCCAAAGCCCTTTGACAACAGAGTGAGCTGCAGGTGGTTCAGATGGATCCTTGACCTTTACCTCTGTCAGGGGATTAGCCAACACACTCAAAACATTTACTGGGAAAGGTTTAATAATAGGGCCTAATCTCAAAGGTGAGCATACTCTCACAAGACTAAATACTAACTTGAGAGATGCATGAAAAAGTAAGGGGAGAATTATTGAAGTGATTGACATGCCTGGTAGTGTGTTCCTGTTGGCCACACAGATTATGTGAATACAGTGATTGACAAGGCTGGGTGGTAATGGGGGAGGGCTTTGAGGGTGCAAGAATAATGAAGTGATTCACAGCGCTGGCCAGTTTTAATGCGTCCGTCACATGCCAGGAAGGAGCCCAAGCCGTCTGTGTTATTGGAGGAATGCAATGCCCATGGCATTGTTGCCCCTGGAGACCTTGACTCCTCTCCGCTACCTCTGCTTGGAGCAGCACCCAACATGGACACAACCCCCCAGTGGTCCTCTGGGCGAAAATATCTTCACCCTGTTGGTTCACGCAATGGCGTGCCAGGGACCACAGCAAATAGGACATTCTCCACAGTCTCCCCAAGCCCATTTTCTGAGGCGCGTTATACCAGAACGTTTTATTTTACTGTACACGCACGCACGCACGCACGCACGCACACACACACACACACACACACACACACACACACACACACACACACACACACACACACACACACACACACACACACACAACCTATCACTCAGCTAAAACAGGCCTCTCTCCAAGGTTGCTTAGCTGTGGAGATGAGTTACTGCTGTCTGACAGAACAATGGTCACCTGTTTTCCACACAAACATAAAGTGCCGCCAGCACAACAGGGGTCCATATCTGTACAACTGAGGTAAATAGGAGTTATTTTCTTGCTTGACTGTTCAATTTAAAGGGCTTATGTTTCTATCAAGAATCTGGTGTTTGGCTTATACAACCCAGACATCTATAAGCTGCCAATAATGACATACTTTGGTCCCAAAATACTGTTTCAGACACAAATGTTGAGCAGTGAGCACAACTGAATTGGTTGACAATAGTGAGCTATGTTGAGAGTGCAGCTGACATGAGCTGTGTCAATGTTATTTCCTGTATTCATCTCTGTAGTGATTGCTAAATGAATTGTTCACCTCCCTAAAGAAATATCTTAGGGGTTGATTTTAACGTTTAAATGTGAGACAATCCATTTGTTAAGTGATCAACAAAGCCCGGTGACTTCAGTGACCTTAGCCATTCCATGGTGGCCAACACTCCTATTAATGAAAAGCCACACAAGAGCTGTTCAAAGCGTGTCCTTCCACCGCAAACTAGACACGCGCATCAATTCATTACCGGGGTAATCTGGCGGGCTGAGACGCGGTGTCGCACCCGGCCTAACTACAGGATCTGTGAAGTCTGAGGCATTGACACATACTCACAACTACCCACAACCTCCCCTCCTCGAGGATATGGGCCTGATTTGACTGTCTGACCGTGGCCCCTGCTCCTAAGATAAGGTGTCACATAAACAGTTCAGAGCCACAGCACCCCTGCATGGGTCGATTATAATGGGGGGCTGGGGGAGGTGGGTGTTAGTCCTCTATATGGCTGGCATGCCTTGGGTGACGCTCCCCCATTGTCTAAACATAGAGCAGGTGGGCAGAGGAGCCAAGTGTGTCGCTATATAAGTGACCAGGGTCATTTTTTAGTGTCCTCTCAAGCGTAAGTGAACAACTGAGAAGCTCCTGACATAATGGTAAGAATGACACCTCCCTCACTCTCTGCTCTCTACTTGTCTTCGTCTTCACCTTGGGGTTAACTGAGTGTCTCACTTCCATGGTGTATAGGATGCTTAGAGATCTTGGAGAAGCTAAGCTTACTTCAGAAGTAGACAGGTGTTGATGTTCTTAAATGCATTTATTAAGATTCTATTTAGTGAGGTAATCAAGGAGCGATTGTATATTTGATAACAGCTGTGGGGAATGGTAAATGAACAGAGTAAATTTCTTGCCAATCGTAATTAAAATCCCAAACTGTAGTGATGGGGGAGCTTGATTGCATACCAAACATGTTTGAATGATAAGAAGACAGAATATCTTGGAAGGTTAGTAATAACTGTGATTATTAGGTCTTATAAAAGTAGGACCTAATAATAATATGCCCTAACCATCTCCACAGTGTATCCAATCAGTGTAAAGAGCAGGAACGCCATTCAAATAGTTCATCATTTTTTGGGGTACCCGACTCTGTTGATTGCAACACTTGACCTCTACTACAGTGTTGTAAACATTTGTGAACTGTGGCTCTTCAATATTGAAAGCTTGCATGCTCTAAAAGTTATACGTTTAATTAGAGATATTAATAGCCATGTAGTTCTGTGACCGCATGCTGTGCTCTGTAGTTCAATGTTAGATGTTCATAGTTTTGGTTATGCATTTGAAATGAGCAAAACCCAGTAAATGTAATTTATGTCATTAGTCTTACTTATTATTCATGATTATAACTTATGGAATATAATTAAGCAATAAGGCCCAAGGGGGTGTGGTATATGGCCAATATACCATGGCTAAGGGCTGTTCTTAAGCACGATGCAACGTGGAGTGCCTGGACACAGCCTTTAGTCGTGGTATATTGGCCATATACCACAAACCCCTGAGGTGCCTTATTGCTATTATAAACCGGTTACCAATGTGAATAGAGCAGTAAAAAATAAATGTTTTGTCATACCTGTGCTATACGGTCTGATATACCACGGCTGTCAGCCAATCAGCATTCAGGGATCGAACTGCCCAGTTTATAACAGTCATTATATTATTACTGTTATATATCATGATACTGTCAAATAATTCAATAATTCAATAATTCAAAGTCAATGTATGCAAACTTTATCAAAATGCATGTACGCTGTTGTTATTCATCATAACCTCAAAGTAATAGCCATTTCCCTGTGTATCTCAGGCACCCAAAAAGGCAAAGAAGAAGGCAGCAGAGGCCAGCTCCAATGTGTTCTCCATGTTTGAGCAAGCCCAGATCCAGGAGTTCAAGGAGGCTTTCACCATCATGGACCAGAACAGAGACGGTTTCATTGACAAGAATGACCTGAGGGACACATTCTGTGCACTGGGTGAGCTAAGGCTAACGCTTACTCCTCTGGAGAATGGCCCTTTGCAGTATAAAATTGGTGGTGAAGCTTTCTTCCTTGGACAAGAAGTTACCCCTCCCTCTGTCCTCCAGATATCTCCAATGAGTGTAATGATTGTTTCCACAAAACACAAACATTTATATTGAGAATGACTGATCCATACAACAATCTCTGACCATAACACCTGTACTGCTCAGAGTCATGTATTTAGAGAGTTGGGCCATTAAGGTTTCGACAATATGATGCACTTACAGTACCAGTCAAACGTTTGGACACAAGCCAACAAGTGCTCAGCATATGTGGGAACTCCTTCAAGACTGTTGGAAAAGCATTCCAGGTGAAGCTGGTTGAGAGAATGCCAAGAGTGTGCAAAGCTGTCATCAAGGCAAAGGGTGGCTACTTGAAGAATCTCAAATATAAAATATATTTTGATTTGTTTAACACTTTTTTGGTTACTACATCATTCCATATGTGTTATTTCATAGTTTTGATGTCTTCACTATTATTCTACAATGTAGAAAATAGTCAAAATAAAGAAAAACCCTGAGTAGGTGTGTCCAAACTTTTGACTGGTACTCTACATGACCCAACATTCTATGGCAGCCATGTTAGCGCCTCATTAACATTACATGGGGAATATAATGTCTGTAATGAGCATTATGAGCCATTTACATGACACTTCAAATTATATGGCAGCCATGTTAGCACCTAATTAACATTACATTAACGTTCAGAGAGTGCCACTTTCTCCTCCATAGCCATTGCTAAGTAATAATTGACACTTCTGCATTGTGCTGTTTATTTCTGCTAGTTTGCAAAACCTATGAAGATGTCCAGTAATACCATATATGCAATTTGTTGACACCACAAGTCCACAACACAGTACAGACTTGGATACACATGACTCTGAAAGCTAATCAATAAATAGTCTGTTAAATTCGCTGCTCTGTTTTGATTATTTACAGTCGGTCATTCCATAGGGAATTGTCAGAGGCGCTCTTATCCTATTGTTACATCACCAACATTTCGAGAATAAAGGTGTTAACATGGCAGCCGTTCTAAAACCTGGCCAAACTATATATGACTCTGATGCTATGTAACTGAATGTTCAGAATTAGAACAATATTCAACATTCTAAAAGTTGGCCCAACTCTATAAATAATACATGGCTCTGGTGCTGCTGTACTTTCCCACTGTCCCCACCTGGTCATGTGAGTGGTCCCACTGACCTCTGACCTCTATCTCTTCCTGTCCTGTGTGTCTCTGCAGGCCGTCTTAACGTGGGTAATGATGAGCTGGACGAGATGCTAAAGATGGCCCCTGGACCCATCAACTTCACCATCTTCCTCTCCATGTTCGGCGAGAAGTTGAAAGGTCAGGCAACACCACTGTATGGCCCACAAAGGGGTGCACATGTCATATATGGTTCATCACATGTAAACTGAAATATTATGACTAGCTATTGCTTATAACAATCACATATTCAGACCGACATGAGGCAAATAAATTACTATTTTCCTCAGTGATATTTTTTCACGGTGCACTGTTTAGACAGACCAGCTGTATGTCTGAAAAAAGTGTTCTCTCTCAGGTACTGATCCCGAGGAGACCATTATTAATGCCTTCAAGATCTTCGACCCCGAGGGACAGGGAGTCCTCAAGGGAGAGGAGTAAGGACTTTATTCATTCTAATACCGTCAAACCTTACAACAGTACCTGTCGCTCTATCCCCTCATGGGTATACGGTACAGTTAGTAATGATCAAATTCCTAAAATGATCTAATTAGTCGCTTTAGGAATTATTCAAGAAGTCAATAACTACTACAGTAATGGATAAGGTATTAGAATGTTTTTCTTTTTTAATTACTACATTCTAATCTATTGAACCTCTCTTTTATGGTTGCTGATAATTACCCATCAATGATAGTTTCAGTAGCTTTATAGATTCTTGTAGAAAAATTTGACCTTTTCTTGTGGAATGTCACATGTGTTTTAGGAAATAATTAAAGAAAAAAGTGTAACTTCTTGGAGCCAACTCTGAGAAAAGAACTCACTGTCACGGTTGATGTACTGTACCTAACAAGTCATCATTTTCCTTTCCAGTATCAAATATTACATCATGTCTCAGGCGGACAAGTTCACTGAAGCTGAGGTAATGTCCTTCTCTCAGGTTTCTGAGGCTCAGTGGGATTTGGGTTTGGAATCAGTCAACTTTCACTGGTTGACTTATACCTCATTTCCTGTCAGAGTCTCATCCATCACACAAGTCCATTTCATAGACTATATCTCTAACCCACTTATCGCTGACCCTGAGCCCCATCAGGGCCCAATAAAGCTATGGAGCAAACGTTTCCCTCAGACCATCTGCTCCTCACAAAAGTGATCCTGTATTCCATCACAAAGACAGTGAATCTGATCAGAGCCCCCATCCAGAGCACTGTCCCCTTCTAACTATGTACAGGAAGCCTATCTACTTCCAGTGAGCTTACGCAGTACTATTATGAGACCCTATAAGGCAATGGCATTCCATTCTTAAAAGCATATTGATGTACTCACAGAAATAACTTGCATTCATTTTGAATGAATGTGTATCATGGTTTGTTTTCATAGCATAAAGCACAACCGTGAGCGGATATTTCGGTCTCATCTCGGCTTATTCAAAGAAGGCCATTTTGTGACTTGAGATGCATGTGTGTTCACTTTTATTTCAATTAACGATACAGACCAAGTTCAGCTTGGAGTGCTAAAGGGCTAGGTTCATGTATTATTAGCATAAGGTGAAAACAGTTACCAATCAGTTTTTCAACCCATGACATTGCATGACCTTTGTGTGCTTCACCCTTCCAGGTTGAAGACATGTTCACAAACTTCCCCCTGGACGTCGCCGGGAATCTGGACTACAAGAACCTGTGCTACGTTATCACCCATGGAGAGGACAAGGAGGCGGAGTAAATGAGCCAATCACAAGCTCTCAATCACCCAACCAATCACCTTGGACTGCCCACTACACATCATCGCCCTGTACACATGACCCGTTTCCTTTTCCACATCTCACTTTCCCCACAATAAAAAACAAATAAAAAGGACTTTGGTGTGTGAACGAAGCATTGTGTCATTTGAACTCCAACATGACAGTGTTGAAAGTGAAGAGTTGACTGGGATCAGAGGTAATGCTTAACAATGTCTTGTATGTGAGATGGGAATAGCCTTACGCATATTTCAGACACCCTCAAGTCGCAGGGGTTCACAGAGGTTAAGTGCAAGAAGAAGAGCGCTAATAGGGATACACATAGGAGTTTGGTGACTGATAAGTCTATATTCAGATTCAGCCTCTCTGTCCCATTTGTCTATTGTGTTACAAAAAATTACTAGGAATTTGAGACTCAGATTGGACGAGCAGCGAGCCAGAATACATTGCATTGTGCATGTAAAATATCACAAGTTCTGCCGAAGATCAACAAAAGACAGGTGTCACACCCTGATCTGTTGCACCTGTCCTCGTTATTGTCTCCACCCCCTCCAGGTGTCGCTTGTTTTCCCCAGTGTATTTATCCCTGTGTTTCCTGTCTCTCTGTGCCAGTTCGTCTTGTATGTTTCCAAGTCAACCAGCGGTGCCTGCCTTGACCACGAGCCTGTCTACGACCATTCTCTTGCCTACTCCTTTTGGATTAATAAACATTGTAAGACTCCACCCATCTGCCTCCTGTGTCTGCATCTGGGTCTTGCCTTGTGCCTTGATAACAGGATGTTATATCATTTATATCTAGTAAAAAATAGGGCTCATTTATGTGTCGCAAAATAGGCTACATTTAGAATTCCATATTTACACTTTTCAATACATTGATTGTAATCTGAACAGTAGAGCCATATCAATGGTGCAGCAAAAAAACAGACAATGAGTCAAAATTATAGTAAACATCTTTTCAAAATACTGTGCCCCCCCCCCCCAAAGGTATACTTAAAAAAAAGGGAAGATACTGTAAAACTGAACCGTTTACCACTTGGAACCTCACCACAAAGATTGAAAAAAATAACTCATGTAATGAGTCAGGATATGGTCAGAGAGACATGCTCTAGAGGGAAGGACATAACAGTTGAGCTGCAATAATAAACTGGCTACACGCTCTGCAAAGGAGTTGGCAAGGACTCCACACTTAATATAGCAATGGTCATATGAGAGCAGCCAACAGTCTGACAGGGGTTAATTCTATTAAATCTATTTATACATTTGGTTAAATAGGTTTAATAGGTTTTCAACAGGTGCAGAAAAACCATTATGTAATGTAAAAATGTGAGCTTATAATAACTCCAGACTGAAAGAAAGAGAGAAAAGGTGGTGATAAAAGTAAGAGAAATAGGTCACACTTTATTTTACAGTTGGCTATTCAACTGTTTCACCTGCTTCACCTGCCTACTTGTTGACACAGGACTGCACTCTTAGAAGAACCCCATAGGATAACCGTTTTTAGGTCCAGACAGAACCCGTTTTGTTTCAGGTAGAACCCTCTGTGGAAAGGGTTCTTCATGGAACCCAAAAAGGTTCTTCAAAGGGTAGACAGCCAAAGAACCATTTTAAGTTCTAGATAGCGACAAGGATATGCAACAGAGTGGCAGATACAAGATCACCTAATGCTTCGGATAAATAATTACTATAAACATAAAACGTAAAGAAAACTATTTTTTCCACGGTTGTGTGCAAATCAAATTCCAACCATTAAAAACAGAAATAAAATCTTCACAAACCGTGTAAAAAACAAAGTACATATATTATTCAAAAGCAGTCATGATATTTTTACTGGCTACAAAAACAACTGTTATATATTCAACCCACTGGCTAGACAATCTCCATGAAACTCCTTGTACACTTGGTACACCCTACGGTTTCCATCCTTTAATAGGAGCAGTGGCGACCATTCAGGGCAGGTGGGGCTGTTTTCAGCTTTGCACACTCTGGGCATTCTCTCAACCAGCTTTACCTGGAATTATTTTCCAACAGCCTTGAAGGAGTTCCTACATATGCTAAGCACTTGTTGGCTGCTTTTCCTTCACTCTGTGGTCCAACTCATCCCAAACCATCTCAATTGGGTTGAGGTCGGGTGATTGTGGAGGCCAGGTCATCTGATACAGCACTACATCATTCTCCTTCTTGGTCAAATAGCCCTTACACAGCCTGGGGGTGTGTTGAGTCATTGTCCTGTTGAAAAACAAATGATAGTCCCACTAAGCGCAAACCTGATGGGATGGAGTATCGCTGCAGAACCCTGTGGTTGCCATGCTGGTTAAGTGTGCCTTGAATTCTAAATAAATCACAGACAGTGTCACAAGCAAAGCACCCCCACACCCTCATACCTCCTCCTCCATGCTTCACGGTTGGAACCATACATGCGGAGATCATCCATTCACTTACTCTGCATCTCACAAAGACACGGCGGTTGGAACCAAAAATCTCAAATTTGGACTTTACCGGTCTAATGTCCATTTGTAGCCAGGTGGTAAAACTGCATAGCTGTATTCATTTATATCCACTAGATGGCACTGTCCCTTCAAGAGATTCTAAATAAGGTGTGCAAGCCGTTATGGGATTGCGCATGTGCAGTGAGAGCAAGCAATTACACTAGAGCGCTATTGAAATCAAATGTGGGTCCAACGTTACTTTGGGTAAATAATACTTTTTATCTTACTATTGTACCGGAATATATCATATTTGCATCATCTGCAGTGTATAAGAGTTTGTTTTGTATTATTTCTGCCAGATGGTCATGTTAGCCTGTTGATACTTTCAGATTGACATGAGGATGTTAGCTTCTTCCTAGCTGAATACCAGTGCTCTCAGAACCACGTTGTGGAGTTGATGATAACGTTATTTGAAGCGTGAGTAATTATCAGAATTACATTCTATTTTGTGGAAAGTTTCAGGGTGTTGTATAGTTTCATTTTTGAATTGTAACTTATCTGTTGATATGACATTTCTCCCAGTGCAGTATGGGTGAGATGAGGATCTACTGTTCCATGTGGGTTAGGGTATCACGTGGACAGTGTGTTTGTAAGTATTCATATTGTTTGACAAAATGTATTTTTGTTTTTCATGCACAATGTCATTTTATTTATGGACATCTTGTACCCAGATATTTGAAACGTTTGAAAGTCCATTCTAACTGTGAACATTGTGGTCTCTGTATTTTCTTGTTTTTCTATAGAAAGCAGAGCCACTACTGTTTATTCATTTCACTTTGTACTTATTGTACTCAGATTGTTTTATGCACTTTACTAACAGATTTATTTCACTTGATTGTGATTTAGACTGAACTTTATTTTATGGTGACTTCATCTTGTGGTGATTTCCCTTATACATGATCCTTTTTAAATTTAAGCTTTGACAGAATAAACAACCCTAATTAGTTTGTGTCCTGTGCTGGGTTTACTTTCGCCAGGCTACACATTTTGGTACCAGGAGTGGGGTTTTGATAGCTTTGTTAGGGTAGTGAAGTGCATAATTATGGTAGTGGTGAAGAGTGGTACGGGGCCAGAGAAATCTGACGAGGGACCAGGGGATCTGACAACAGGCAGTGAGGCCTGCCTGGGGTTGCTGTCTGTAACCAGACTGCCGGGATCCAGAGAATGCCGCGAACCGTTGTAGATTATCACAGATCGTCACTGACCATCACAGAGGACCATCTGCCATCATCTCCATCCATCCAGAAACTTTCAGAGACTGTTTCTACTCTACAGTATATCCATGAACTGAGTTTGTGTACAAACATTTCACAATGTCAAAGCCAGCAGGTGATGGGGAAGTCGCCCCTGGTGAAGAGGGTAACCCTGTAGTTGACTTACAGTCACAGATTGCAGAGCTAAAAAGGAAACATGACGAAGCAATGGCAACTATTGCCGCTCTGGTTAATGGATCCACAAAGGCATGCGTGTCTGTACTAGAGGTCGACCGATTAATCGGAATGGCCGATTAATTAGGGCCGATTTCAAGTTTTCATAACAATCGGTAATCGGTATTTTTGGCAACAGATTTGCCGAATATTTTATTTTGTTTGATTTTTACTTTTTTAAATATTTTTTTTAACTAGGCAAGTCAGTTAAGAACACATTCTTATTTTCAATGACGGCCTAGGAACGGTGGGTTAACTGCCTTGTTCAGGGGCAGAACGACAGATTTTTACCTTGTCAGCTTGGGGATTCAATCTTGCAACCTTACTAGTCCAATGCTCTAACCACCTGCTTTACTGGGTACTGGTAAATACAACACAACAAACTAACAGCATAACTCATCACACACAGCTGTCTGTGCGGGTCGCTACAATATTTACTTATTATTCATTACCAAGTGAAAATACCTTCAAACAAAAGACGAACTTCTACTTTAGTCAACTTTATTGCAACATGAAAAAATCCCTTAAATCTCTTACAAAATAAGGATTTTTATTGTTAGATATTTTGATTAATTAGATTAAACAAAGATATAGACCTACTCAATAACATCTGTAGCCCATAGTATGGTGAGTAGCCTAGATCGCTAATTATTTTTCTTCTCTTTTTAATATTACAAGTAACAATGAAAATCACCAACTCTGACTCTGTCTTAATCTGTTTCTTTCTTCTAAGCATTTTTCCATCCTGGAGTCTGAGACCTTGTGGGAATCTGGTAGACAAGAAGAATGTATGACAATTTAGCATAGCATTACCCCTAATTATCATCATCATGATTTCTGTGGTTTAGGCATATAGCTAGCTAGTTGTGTTATCCAGCTAGCAATAATAGTGTGCTTGCTAAAAACAAAGATTTTATAACTAACCCATGATAGACCAGAGCCTGTCGTTTCCAATGGGAGCAAATGAATCATAGTGGACAGAGAGATCCTATTGGTGCGTTCTAGCATTTATTTCCGTTAGGCAACACCTACTCTGTGAAGTGTGCGTGTGCAACAAAACATTTTTAAACTTTGGCAAACTCAGTCCACTCTGTTTGTTACAGATTAGCGTTTTGGAAACAGAAAGCTGTATGGAGATCAAATGTTTCATCAATGAGAAAATTTATTTCGAGAGTGTTGTGCAGATGGGCATCTCTTGACATGATGCCATAATAAATAATTGCACCAATGCATCCCATCCAAAAGTGAGAATGTTCCTCAACAGTGAAACTCTTGCAAGGTTATATGATGGAATAAAAGTTTTTCTTGTGACCATTTTAAGAGCATTTATAAACCATTATTCAGCCATGCAACAAACGCTGACACTACACATCTAAATATATCTGGCCAATTTATGAAAGACAACAGTTGTCATTTTGAATCCTGTAAAGTGAGTGTGGAAGAGGTGGGGGAAAAAATATGTTTGTCTATCAACAATGACAAGCTGGGATAGAAAATTACTGAGGATAATAACAAACGATTTTGCCACTCCTATTTGCCATATCTTCCATTTAAGCCTACTTGAAAGTGTGTGCCCTCAGGAAGCAAAAGTAATTCCGCTACCTAAGAATTGTAAAGCCCCCTTTATTGGCTCAAATAGCCAACCAATCAATCTGTTACCAACCCTAAGTAAACTTTTGGAAAAAATTGTGTTTGACCAGATACAATGCTATTTTACAGTAAACAAATTGACAACAGACTTTCAGCACGCTTAGGACATTCAACAAGCACAGCGTGTCTATGTATGCGGATGACTCAGCACTATACCCGTCAGCTATTACTGTGACTGAAATGACTGCAACACTTAACAAAGTGCTGCAGTTAGTTTCAGAATGGGTGATAAGGAAAAAGTTAGTCCTAAATATTTCTAAAACTAAAAGCATTGTATTTGGGACAAATCATTCACTAAACCTGAACTAAATATTGTAATGAATAATGTGGAAATTGAGCAAGTTGAGGTGACTAAACTGTACAAAGTGGAGGGGAGATTGAATTCATCACTACTTTTTTCTGAAAGAATTGTTAACAAGTTGAATGCACCGAGCTGTCTGTTTAAATTACTAGCACACAGCTTGGACACCGATGCATACCCCACAAGACATGCCACCATAGGTCTCTTCACAATCCCCAAGTCCAGAACAGACTATGGGAGGCACACAGTACTACATAGAGCCATGACTACATGTAACTCTATTCCACATCAGGTAACTGATGCAAACAGTAGAATCAGATTTAAAAAAGCATAAAAAACATCTTATGGAACAGCGGGGACTGTGAAGAGACAAACACACACACACAAGTAACACATGCTCTCTACACACACGTACATTGTAATATTGTTGTATGGTGGTATTATACATTTGGTATTGTAGATATGTAGTGGTGTAATAATGTTATATGATGTTCTGTTTTATTTTTTGTTTTATGTGTAATGTAAGTGCCTTAATGTGTTTGGACCCCAGGAAGAGTAGCTGCTGCCATGGCAACAGCTAATGGGAATCCCTAATAAATACAAATTTAACAAGCACGAATGACAATATCACAATTTTAACCATAACTTTTTATTAACGTATCAATTTTTTTGACCCATTGTCAAATGCACCGTTAAATGATTTAACAATTTTAAATGATTTTTAGGCTCCCGAGTGGCGCAGCGGTCTAAGACACTGCATCTCAGCGCTAGAGGCTGCAGCACTGGTTCGGTCCTGGGCTGTATCACAACCGGCCGGGATCGGAAGTCCCATGGGGCGGTGCACAATTGGCCCAGCGTCGTCCAGGTTAGGGGAGGGTTTGGCCGGGGTAGGCCGTCATATAAAATAAAATGTGTTCTTAACCTTTATTTAACTAGGCAAGTCAGTTAATAAACCTTTATTTAAGCAAATACCCCCAGTTACGTGTTTTTATTACAGTGTAACTATGAATTATTACAGTTAATTTCAGTAGTTATTACAGTGTAATTACATATGTAATAACATTGTAATAAGGACCCCTTAAATTCAAGTGTTTTTGAATTCACTTTTTGCTGCTGGCTTGCTGATGTTCCCTCAAATACGTATTTCCACATGTAATTGATGAAATTTGATTTTTATTCTATAAAGATTGTAATTGTGTCATTATGTTGTGAATATTGTAGAAAACCCTCACAGCCGTTTTCCATACTAAAAAGTGAAGTGCCACTTATAGCTTACCATGTACAGTAGACTACAGACAATGTTCCACCCTGTACAGTAGGCTACAGACAATGTTCCACCCTGTACAGTAGGCTACAGACAATATGTTCCTCCACCCTGTACAGTAGGCTACAGACAAAATGTTCCTCCACCCTGTACAGTAGGCTACAGACAATATGTTCCTCCACCCTGTACAGTAGGCTACAGACAAAATGTTCCTCCACCCTGTACAGTAGGCTACAGACAATATGTTCCTCCACCCTGTACAGTAGGCTACAGACAATATGTTCCTCCACCATGTACAGTAGGCTACAGACAATATGTTCCTCCACCCTGTACAGTAGGCTACAGACAATATGTTCCTCCACCATGTACAGTAGGCTACAGACAATATGTTCCTCCACCCTGTACAGTAGGCTACAGACAATGTTCCTCCACCATGTACAGTAGGCTACAGACAATGTTCCTCCACCATGTACAGTAGGCTACAGACAATATGTTCCTCCACCATGTACAGTAGGCTACAGACAATATGTTCCTCCACTATGTACAGTAGGCTACAGACAATGTTCCTCCACCATGTACAGTAGGCTACAGACAATATGTTCCTCCACCATGTACAGTATGCTACAGACAATATGTTCCTCCACCCTGTACAGTAGACTACAGACAATGTTCCACCCTGTACAGTAGGCTACAGACAATATGTTCCTCCACCCTGTACAGTAGGCTACAGACAAAATGTTCCTCCACCCTGTACAGTAGGCTACAGACAATATGTTCCTCCACCCTGTACAGTAGGCTACAGACAATATGTTCCTCCACCCTGTACAGTAGGCTACAGACAATATGTTCCTCCACCCTGTACAGTAGGCTACAGACAATATGTTCCTCCACCATGTACAGTAGGCTACAGACAATATGTTCCTCCACCCTGTACAGTAGGCTACAGACAATATGTTCCTCCACCATGTACAGTAGGCTACAGACAATATGTTCCTCCACCCTGTACAGTAGGCTACAGACAATGTTCCTCCACCATGTACAGTAGGCTACAGACAATGTTCCTCCACCATGTACAGTAGGCTACAGACAATATGTTCCTCCACCATGTACAGTAGGCTACAGACAATATGTTCCTCCACTATGTACAGTAGGCTACAGACAATGTTCCTCCACCATGTACAGTAGGCTACAGTCAATATGTTCCTCCACCATGTACAGTAGGCTACAGACAATATGTTCCTCCACAAATGTACAGTAGGCTACAGACAATGTTCCACCCTGTGCAGTAGACTACAGACAATGTTCCTCCACCATGTGTGTCATATACAGTTGAAGTCGGAAGTTTACATACACCTTAGCCAAATACATTTAAACTGAGTTTTCACAATTCCTGACACTTAATCCTAGTCAAAATTCCCTGTCTTTGGTCAGTGAGGATCACCATTTTATTTTAAGCATGTGAAATGTCATATTAATAGTAGAGAGAATGATTTATTTCAGCTTTTATTTCTTTCATCACATTCCCAGTCGGTCAGAAGTTCACATACACTCAATTAATATTTGGTAGCATTGCCTTTAAATTGTTTAACTTGGGTCAAATGTTTTGGGTAGCCTTCCACAAGCTTCCCACAATAAGTTGGGTGAATTTTGGCCCATTCCTCCTGACAGAGCTGGTGTAACTGAGTCAGGATTGTAGGCTTCCTTGCTCGCATACGCTTTTTCAGTTCTGCCCACAAATTTTCTATAGGATTGAGGTCAGGGCTTTGTGATGGCCTCTACAATACCTTGACTTTGTTGTCCTTAAGCCATTTTCCCACAACTTTGGAAGAATGCTTGGGGTCATTGTCCATTTGGAAGACCCATTTGCGACCAAGCTTTAACTTCCTGACTGATATCTTGAGATGTTGCTTCAATATATCCACATAATTTTCCTTTCTCATGATGCCATCGATTTTGTGAAGTGCACCAGTCCCTCCTGCAGCAAAGCACACCCACAACATGATGCTGCCACCCCCGTGCTTCACGGTTGGGATGGTGTTCTTCGGCTTGCAAGCCTCCCCCTTTTTCCTCCTAACATAACGATGGTCATTATGGCCAAACAGTTCTATTTTTGTTACATCAGAGGACATTTCACACCAAAGTACGTTCATCTCTAGGAGACAGAACACGTCTCCTTCCTGAGCGGTATGATGGATGCGTGGTCCCATGGTGTTTATACTTGCATACTATTGTTTGTACAGATGAACGTGGTACCTTCAGGCGTTTGGAAATTGCTCCCAAGGATGAACCAGACTTGTGGAGGTCTACATTTTTTTCTGAGGTCTTGGCTGATTTCTCTTGATTTTCCCATGATGTCAAGCAAAGAGGCACAGAGTTTGAAGGTAGGCCTTGAAATACATCCACAGGTACACCTCCAATTTACTCAAATGATGTCAATTAGCCTATCAGAAGCTTCTGAAGCCATGACATCATTTTCGGGAATTTTCCAAGCTGTTTAAAGGCACAGTCAACTTAGTGTATGTAAACTTCTGACCCACTGGAATTGTGATACAGTGAAGAAGTGAAATAATCTGCCTGTAAACAATTGTTGGAAAAATTACTTGTGTCATGCACAAAGTAGATGTCCTAACCGACTTGCCAAAACTATAGTTTGTTAACAAGAAATTTGTGGAGTGGTTGAAAAATGAGTTTTAATGACTCCAACCTAAGTGTATGTAAACTTCCGACTTCAACTGTACATTTCTCGGCAGTCTTCATGTATTTTATATGCGGTGAGCATAAATTGTACAGTTGTAAACTAACAAATAGTGTTTCAAGTTAGAACCCATGTATTTAAGTTCATATACAGCACCAACTACATAAATATCTGATAGGGTCCATTGTCTGCTACCTAGACTTTAAGAATATGCATATGTTGAGGCCAGTGCCAGCACCAAAGTTACACAATTACATTGGAATAACATGACTACGATAATGACAACAGTACTAAAAGTCAATGTATAAAACACACATTATAAACAGGCCAAATTCAAGAATCTGAGTAAGAGAAGGGGTCATTTTGCAGACGCTAGGTCGTCCAAAGCCCAGACTGATGGAATTCTGTGCTTCCATGAGGATTGACTGGTCATACACTCTGGCCCAGAGAACACATGGTACATCCATCTCAGTCTCTTAAACAATCACAGTTCATATACAAACCATGCTCTTTACACCCATTGGCATGACCATCTACTTGTCCCCCCTCCTCACTCTTTCCTCTCCATTCAGCTTCCGGTCTCCCGTGGCGAGAGAGTGAAGCAGGGTATTGGGTCCCGCCCTTTTGTTTTTAAACATGGGCACCAGGTCTGACAGGATGTCCAGGCCAGAACCGGGTTCTAGTGGGTTCTCTGAGAAATGACCAAAGAGAGGGAGGAATGGATTGGGGATGGAGACAGAGGGAGAACAATTTAATCTCACGCTCACAAGGGCTCTCCAATAGAAAATGACTTATCACTGAGAGACACAGTATAAATCTCTAACAACACTGTAATTCCTAGAGACCCTGTTGTTCTCTGAGTAAGGGTGTCTCTCACCATGAATGCCGATCATGTGCTCCAGAATGAGAACCCTCTCAGCCAGGATCTTCAGAGCCTCTCTCAGCTGCTGCACCCCCTCCCCCTGGACAGAACCACATCACTATATCAAGTTCGGCTTCAAGTTTACCTACCAAATTCAGATTAAGCTTCCATCAGGAACTATATGTTAAGGGCTGTTTATTTATCACAGTACTATTATGATATACTGTATGCCTACTGCATACTACTACTGTGCTACTACTATGCCCGCTTTTTCAAAAGCGTGAGGTATGGAAGATGTGTCTCTGAGGACTCTTAAATCATATAGAGGGAATGTGTAGGGTCACCTCAGCCTGGCTATCTCCTGGTTCACCCTTTGGCCCTGGTACACCCTAAAAACAGCATCACAAATGGGAAAAACACAGGTGGTTGGCAAAGAGTAACTAAATGTATATGTGTGTAAGAGCAGAAATGTTGTACTCTCACTGTGTACTCACTGGCTGGCCATGTTCTCCCCTGAGTGCTGGGGGTCCCTGTGAGGAGAGAGAAGCTGTATGAACGATGTAGACTCATGTCATGTATAGACTGTACAAAGAGCATTTCAGAGTGGAATTGAAAGGGGTCTCTTTAAAGGCAGTTCTGCCAAGCCTCACCCTTTCACCAGTGTCTCCTTTAGGTCCGCGATCCCCAGGTTTGCCTGAGGGACCAAACCCAGCCTGGAACACAGAGATAGAACTTCTTGAATTAATCTCCCGTTGACATCAATGCATGATTTACGAGAGTAACAAGCACATATATCAAGTTGTACATCAGGATGCACATTAAAGTCCAATGTTATACTGTACATACGTTTCTGCCTGGGCTACCTGGGTTTCCAGCAGGCCCTGTGGGTCCAGGCCGGCCTGAGGAGTTGGAAAATGGAAATGATAGTTTTCCAAGTATTCTTCCAATATCCACTTAAAGGTCACACTACGTGGCTAGCTGATATGGCGAAGAAGTATTCTAATTTCCCCTTAATAACATTATTACACAATTATCATTATGGCTTCATGGCCATGCCAGCGGGAGTGTGAGTGTTTTTTTTACCTGGGGGTCCAGGGGGTCCGATGGGGCCTGGGGGACCAGTCACATCTCTCTGGTTATTCCGTGAAGGGAGCGCAGCCTCTTCATCTGTACCCAAAACAAAAAATGTCATGGTTTAAGTACAACAGGTGCTCACTGTGCTCTAAAGCAGAGGTTGTCAACCTTTTCTTTCCCAGGGACCCCCTCCCAGGTAAACCGACGATCCAGGAATCCCCATCATACGTTAACAAAATGTTTTTTTCATGTCTTGTCTTATCATCAGGTGAATGATAAGGTCAAGGAGAAGTAATCAACATTTTAAAATGAATAGATTTGCTAGATTGTTTTTCATTATTTTGACCTACCTACATTATAATTAGAAGAGGAAGTGTAAACTCTAACATAGCCTATTAGCTAGAAAGGAAATCTCCAAACACATTTTTGCTAAAAGCATCTGTTTAGCAGGTTAAACAAAGTATAGCCATGTGTTGGCAAAAATGATATCAAGGAAAGTTACCAGCAGTCAGCAGCACTTGCCACACCTGTAGCCTATTCTATTCATAGGTGTTTTTTCAAAGCCCATGTCAGATATTCCAGTGAGTGTAATTGGCTCAACATTAGGAGTTCAGAAATAAAGTTGACATCCTTAGAAAGAAGATATTCTCCTATTTTCTACTGTAGGTATGTCATTAAAAATGTGTTTATTCTGTTGTTGCTAGCGATATTCATAAAAACAGTTTAAATATATGTTTAAGCGCCCCCGGCAGTTCCTCCGCACCCCGGTTGAATAGTCCTGCTCTGAAGACATACTACATGAACATACTGCAGGGATGGGCAACTCATCATGAGGGGCCACAATGATAACATGTTTAGAAAGCTGGCCGCTAAAATGTACCTGACATGGCTAATTGACTGACTATCAGTCATTGACAAGAGGAAAACTGATGATGCACAGCCACATTTCTAAATTGCACCTTGTGTATTCTACTATTCCAACTCATAACAGTAAGTTGAGAACCCAAAGTAGTCCCCCCCAAAAAAAGGGAAATTGGGGAAAGGGGAAATTGATCCGAGGGCCCATCCCTAATGTACTGCGTGTACAGTATGTACTACAATTTGAGTTAAGAGTAGCCTATTTCCATTATTGACATAGCTCTGGTGGTTTTTTGGGTTGTGAATTATTTTCAAACATTGGAGATGATAAGCTGTCTTGGTTGCTTGTCACTGTGGGTGTGCTGTGGGGTAAGGCCACACTCCTTATGGTCATTGGTTGAGGTGGGGAGCAGTGGCTCTGGTACTAACTAGTTCAGCATCCCACCACAGATAGGGATACACAGGTGGACAACTTCAATATCCTTTGGAGCAATCCCACTGGAAGTCATTTTTCTGGTGTACCATCAAGTTGTCTGAAGTAGACTACTTCATGTAGTAAACACACACCACACACACACACACTACTCCTCCTAACCCCAAACTCCCTGCAGCATTGGGGTTTGACTTGAAAACCTTGCCTTGCCGTTTTACTGAGCAGGTTTCTGGCTCCAAGGCGGCCGGGGTTGCCAGATCAGGCTGCTGTGCTGACAGGTTACAAATTGGGTCTGACTTACAGCAGGCAGACTGAAGCCAGAGCCCAGGCTTAAACAAAGCCAGTCCACCACAGTAATCAAATACAGCTTTCCATAGACATCTTGCGTGGGAGTCTGCTGCCCTCTGCTGGTCAAAACTAGGAAGTGCCTGAGATGGAGGTCAAGAGATCATGTCTAGACTTCTACAGCTTACAGTTTTACAATCCATATAGTTCAGCCAGAGTTATCTACTAAATGTTACAGCATGAATTAATTCTATACACGTTAAAATATTAGACTGTAGGGATACATATGCTGAGTGTTTTGTTTCACATTAGGTCATTTTCCCTCTAACACTCATATATCACTACCGCTGACTGCCCTTCAAATCAAATTGTATTTGTCACATGCGCCGTGAAATGTTTGCTTACGAGCTCTTCCCGACTATGCAGAGTTAATAATAATACACAAATAGTAACACAGGAGGAATAAAATACACAAGAATGGTGCTATATACAGGGAGTACCAGAACCAGATTAATGTGCAGGGGTACGAGGTATTTGAGGTAGATATTTACATAAAGGCTGGGTAAAGTGACTAGGCATCAGGATAGATAATAATTAGAATAAAAAACAGAGCAGCAATAGCATATGATGGGTGTGAAAATGTGTGTGTATGTGTGCGTGCGTGTGTGTTTGTGTGTGTGTTGTGTTGGAATGCGTGTGTGTTATGAGCGCGTGTGCGTATCAGAGTATGTGAGCGTAGCGGAGCGTGCCCAATTTGACTGGAGCGCGGAGCGAGATTCCCAAAGGCTGGAGCGTCCACCTTCTCGCCGGCTCCAAATTCGCTCAAGTAGCGCTCACTTCAAGAGCTCAGGGCATGCCCGGACCAGCATGCATTTGTAGTCTCCTTGTGTGCTGCTATAGCCCCTTGTTGTAGCTACTGTCATGGAGTTCACTAAATATTTTCAGAAAACTGATATATCACACAGGTGCAAAATCAAGGTGACTTACAAAGATGAGGACTTAAAGCAAGAGAGAGAGTGTGGTGATGTAGTGCCCACTAAAGAGTCAATGTGGAATCTGAAAAGATACATATTCCGAAAGCATGATGGTGTACTTACTACATGCACATGCTAAAAGAAAGGAACGAGGTGGGTAGGAATCTAATCTAATTGTGTCATTGTAGCGAAGCATTTATAAACTGAAAAGCAGATCTCTTAAATGTTTCGTTCATTTTTGTTTTATTATCTATACAATAGGCCATAATTGATTTTGGCCCAATAGGCCTGGCATATTCCCACGTTCAAGAAGCTTTCCGTTTTGATTGGGTTATTTTGCCTAAAAACCTGTAGTATTGAAAGTAATATTGAAAAATACAATATTGTCTGCTGCATTGCATGAGCCTGAAGCCACAGACGGGCCAAACTCAAGTTTCTAAAAATGAATTCAAAAGGCACTAATAAGTCGTTTTTCGTTTAATTTGTATTTAATTCTAAGTAAGGCACAGCCTATAAACCCAATTTATAGACTATAATGATTTAATACAACAACATGTTTAAATGTTGAGCGGTTTATGTCCCTACTAGCCAATTGTGTTGCACTCGCAAATGCTTCACAATGTATTTATTTGTCGGCTATAGCCTTGAAATAATTGAAATAATATAGCCTAAATAATTCATTTTAAGCAGCTAATAGGCTCCCTGCCTGGCTCCTGGCCTATTTAGAATGTTTATATGCATGTAGCCTATTTGAAATTTGTATTTGCATTTATTATGGATCCCAACTAGCTGGTGCCAAGGCAGCAGCTACTCTTCCTGGGGTCCTGAAAAATTAAGGCAGTTATACAATTTTTTAAATATTAAAATACATTCATTACAGAATTCATAACACTAAGTGTGTGCCCTCAGGCTCATACTCCAGTACCACATATCAACAACACAAAATCCATGTGTATGTGTGTAGCGCGTATGTTATCATGTGTGTTTATATGCATGTGTCTGTGCCTATGTTTGTGTTGCTTCACAGTCCCCGCTGTTCCAGAGATTAGCCAGAGATTGACATGCATATTATTAATGTTTGCTCTCTGTGTTCATCTAAGGGCTAGAGCCCATAGGACCTGCCTTGTTGATAGTGCCAGGGTCACTCCAAGCAGTTTAGTCACCTCAACTTGCTCAATTTCCACATTATTTATTACAAGATTTAGTTGAGGTTTAGGGTTTAGTGAATGATTTGTCCCAAATACAATGCTTTTAGTTTTTGAAATATTTAGGACTAACTTATTTCTTGCCACCCATTCTGAAACTAACTGCAGCTCTTTGTTAAGTGTTGCAGTCATTTCAGCCACGTACATAGACACACTGGCTTTACTCAAAGCCAATGGCATGTTGTTAGTAAAGGTTGAAAAAAGTAAGGGGCCTAGACAGCTGCCCTGGGGAATTCCTGATTCTACCTTGATTATGTTGGAGAGGCTTCCATTAAGGAACACCCTCTGTGTTCTGTTAGACAGGTATCTCTTTATTCGCAATATAGCAGGGGGTGTAAAGCCATAACACATACATTTTTCCAGCAGCAAACTATGATCGATAATGTCAAAAGCCGCACTGAAGTCTAACAAAACAGCCCCCACAATCTTTTTATCATAAATTTCTCTCAGCCAATCCTCGGTAATTTGTGTAAGTGCTGTGCTTGTTGAATGTCCTTCCCGATAAGCGTGCTGAAAGTCTTTTGCCAATTTGTTTACTGTAAAATAGCATTGTATCTGGTCAAACACAATTTTTTCCAAAAGTTTACTAAGGGTTGGTAACAGGTTGATTGGTCGGCTATTTGAGCCAGTAAAGGGGGCTTTACTATTCTTAGGTAGCGGAAGAACTTTTGCTTCCCTTCAGGCCTGAGGGAACACACTTTCTAGTCTGCTTAAATTGAAGATATGGCAAATAGGAGTGGCAATATCATCTGCTATTACCCTCAGTAATTTTCCACCCAAGTTGTCAGACCCCGGTGGCTTGTCATTGTTGATAGACAACAATATTTTTCTCACCTCTTCCGCACTCACTTTACAGAATTTAAAATGACAATTCTTGTCTTTCATAATTTGGTCAAATATACTTGGATGTGTGGTGTCAGTGTTTTTTCCTGGCATGTCATGCATAAGTTTGCTAATGTTGCCAATGAAAAAAAGTAGTTGGCAATATCAGTCGGTTTTGTAATGAATGAGCCATCTGATTCAATGGAGCCGAGTTTGCCTTTTTTCCCAACATTTCATTAAAGGTGCTCTAAAATGTTTTACTATCATTCTTTATGTCATTTACCTTTGTTTCATAGTGTAGTTTCTTCTTCTTTTTATTCAGTTTAGTCACATGATTTCTCAATTTCCGGTAAGTTTGCCAATCGGTTGTGTAGCCGATTGTGAGCTTCTTACGTTTACCTTTTCATGTTTATTCAAATACTTTTCATTAAAATCTTATGGTTTTGTTTCCATACTTCAAAAACAAATGGTAGGTCCAGTTAGTCACAAAAATAGATTGGTGTTGGTTAAATAGTTATTTTAGTGAATGGAGTGAATTTGGAATTACTTCCTGTGAGCATGGAGCGGTTTTTAGCAGAGCAGTTGGAAAGGATGTGGAGTGCCAGAGCCACGGAGTGGGATTTCCAACCGCTCAACTCCGCTCACATACTCTGGTGCATATGTAGTTTATGTGAGTGTGTGTGGGTTTTATGTGAAAGTGTCAGTGTAGTGTGTGTGAGGGAGTGTGTATATAGTGTGTGTGTATATATAGTCTTGTGAGTGTGCATAGAGTCAGTGCAAGATAGGTTCGATGCAGATAGTGCGAGAGCTAGCTATGTACTGCCCCACAAAATTGTTAAACATAGCAAGCCATTCGCTGAAGGCAAATTCATTAAAGAATGTTTAATTGACTCTGCAGCAATACTTTGCCCCGACAAGAAAGAGCTGTTTGAAAATGTTTCCCTGTCAAGACGAACAGTGACACGGCGTGTTGAGGACATCACTGAGAATATGGAACAGCAGTTGAAAGACAAGGTAAAGGATTTCACCTATTTCTCCTTGGCCCTTGATGAGAGCAGTGATACACGTGACACGCTGCAGTTGTTGATATTCTTACGAGGCATAACCCCAGACTTTGAAATTACAGAGGAGCTGAATTTCAAACTACAAGGGAAGGGCCTTTTTGCACATCAGATGTACAGCCTTGTCAAAGCCTTCAAGGGAAAATTACTCCTCATAACCCGCCAAGTAGATGCGAACAATCTCACCCACCTTCCGACACTACTAGTCTGTTCCCTATCAGATGACCAGCGGGAGAAGTATACATCGCTGCTGTGTGCTTTGAACGGTGAGTTTTCCAAGTGTTGGTTTCCTCTCCTTTCACCTGCAATGTGAATAACGCTCCCACTGACCTGCAACCTGAGCTTATTGATCTTCAGTCTGATGCTGTGATTGGAGAACTATTCAAAACAATGTCACTGACAAGGTTCTATGCATCTCTCGATGAACAAAACTTTCCAAAGATTAGGGGTCATGCTCAGAAGATGTTTGTACTGTTTGGGTCAACCTATGTATGTGAACAGACATTTTCAGTGATGAAATATAACAAGTCAAGGCACAGATCGTCTTGTACTGACTCACCTCTCAGCAATCCTGCGCATAGCGACGTCAGAAACTATACCTGAGTTCACTGCTCTAGTCAATGCCCATCATAGATTTCACTCCTCACACTGATTGAGTAGTTTAAATGTAATATTGAGCTGATGTACATGATGTACATTATGTCACATGATGTATATTCCTGTAATATGATTCTGGCCCGCGATGGCCAAAATATATTCTAATGTGGCCCTTCATGGAAAATAATTGCCCTGGCCTGTCCTATTGTCACGACTTCCACCGAAGGTGGTTCCTCTCTCTGTTCGGGCGGTGCTTGGCGGTCGGCGTCGCCAGCCTACACGCCATCACCGATCCTTTTTTCCTTTTCCGTTTGTTTTGTCTGTGGTTCTTTCACACCTGGTTTCATTTGCCTTAATTTCTGTGTGTATAATTAGCCCTGCTGCCTGCCTAGGTTTGTGCAGGATTATTCATGAGATGTTGCTCGTTAAGGTTGTGCCTTATTTGTTTTCACGTATTATACCAAGTGTGTATAAGTTTAGGAGCGTTGTTTTTTTCCCCCTCCTTCCGTGAGTACTGGTTTCTCTGTTGTCTAGGGCGTTTATTTTGGTATTGTACCTGACCTGTATGTTTGTGGACTTGCCTATTAAATAACGCATCTCTGACATCTCTGCTCTCCTGCGCTTGACTCTTTCACCTACCTCTAAACACACGCTTGTCACACCTATATTGTCCTTCTCCCTTAGTGTGCATATTTATTTCTAGTTGTAACTACTATTCACTATTAGACTTCACATGTCTCACCCACTAATACTACTACAGGAAGAAGGTAATAAGACTCCAGGATTACAGGAACATTCTAGTCATCCACACAGAGGCCAACTGACAGGCTTTATGGGGACTCTTGCTTGACTGATAAGATATAAAACCTACAGGTATAGGACTTTTTCCAAGGCCTTGTGAGGGCTCAGTATGCTTAACTAAACTCTACTTCTTCCTCTGAGTGTGACTATATTATAGCTCTTGGCAGACCTGTTGCCTGTTGTCCAATGAGGGTTCTTTGATTAGGAACAGAGAGTTTTAACAGGCAAAGAGAGGGCTGTTCCACTGATGGACTTCCCAGATATGGGCCAATGGGACACCTGGCATGCTGAACTATACTGTACACAGGCCCTATAACTTCATAAATGGTCCGTGAACTCCGGGCTATAGGTGAAACTGCACTATGCATGTCAATTGGCTTTAAGGGGTGTCATGACATGTTTCTCTTCCTTCCATAATATGTCCCCCAGTTGGTAGAGGAAATAGGTGAGAGAGTAATGTCTCCAAATATTATCAATTGATTGCTATCAGACCTTTGAAACAAGGTCTCCACATATATGTTTGGCAGATGGCCCGGAAATAATGGATATTCCAAAATGTCCTAACTGTCAAACTGCCAATGGCAAGAAAGGGGTCAAAAATCACATGAGAGTCCTAAAACACTTTCAGAATGAACCATCAGTCATATAAATAAAACTAGTATCCCTATAGGGCTTATGACTTTCATTTCTTGGTGTAGTTCTTGGATTTCGTTTCTTAGTGTAACAGGGATACTCACACTGGCCCAGCTCCCTCAGACCAAACACATCTCCTCTGTGAGAGAAGGGAGAGGCTGGCCCCGGAGACCCCGCTGGCCCAGGTACACCTCTCTCCCCTGGGGCTCCTCGCTGGCCCTGGGGCCCTGTGGGAACCACAGCACAGTCTGCCTCAACACAACACTGTCTTTACACATAACATACTAATCGAATGTGTGAACATGCATGCTGTATGTGCAAGTGCCAAACTGCTTGGTACCTTAAGTGGTAGTGTATGGGTGTGATACAGATGTGGGGGTAAGACTTATACCTCTGGGTCCCATGGGTCCAGATTTCCCTATGAGGCCTGTCTCTCCGGTGCGTCCAGGGGGTCCCGCCACACCTTGGGGTCCAACTGGTCCTGGGGGGCCTCTTGCTCCTTGAACAAAAACTAGTTAACTCAGTCAGAATCCCACCTGATTCAGACACTTTTCTTTTTATACTTGGTGCACTTTTCTGTAAATTGATAACACAACAGAGTCAAATAGCTGCCATGTAAAACTATGGAGGAAGAAAAGTGAATAGTTAACCATCTGAGGTTCATGAGGTCCTGCAGTAAAGTCTCTCACCTGGAAGGCCAATGGTGGGGGGAGAGATGGGGGTGGGCTGGGCTGCTCCCACCTCGTTATCTGAAGACCTATCTGGGGAGGATCTGAATGGGAGAGGTGGTGGTCCTGCCTCCTCCAGTAACACAATCTGACACAAAACAAAGTAAGATTAGTGTGTTGAGATATGAGATATGAGGCCTTGTTAATAGGTTCATGTATGCAGTATTGTTTAAATAACATGTTTGGTTGATGCAAGCTTACCTTGGACTCAAGAATATTCAGTCTATTATTCATATCAGTATAGCCAGTGCAGTTCATACATTCTAGGAAGAGAGAGCAAAAGAAAGAAAGAAAGAAAAAAATTAAGAAAAAGAAAAAAGAAAGAAAGAAAGAAAGAGGGAGGGGAGAGAGAGAGGTAACAGTTAGTAAGACATTGTAGCTTGTTGCTTTAAGTGAGAGATACCATATTATCTCTCAAGTTAGCAGAAACAGATGAGACTCATACCTTTGTCCTTTCAATACATCCATACCAATTCACAGTGCAATGGTGTGCATTTGCAATAATGCAATTCCAATAGTAGAGGACATGGTTTGGCATATGGTTTGGCTTAAGAAGATACACATTTTCTAGCCAGACTAGCACAAAAGATAAAAACAAACACACAGTGTGTTGCGTCAGACTGTGTTGTTGTAAGAGACAGAGAGAGGGTTCATGTAGTGGCTGGGACATTATGAAGTGTGCCAGTCAAAGCAGCAGCACAGCGGCATGGTGACACAGGATGGAGAGACAGCAAACGCCCTGTGCTTAGATGACATACAGGCTGGAGAGAGGGAAAGAAAGTAGTGAGAGGGAGGTGAGAAATTGAGAAAATGACGGCGAGAGAGAGAAAGAGAGATGGATAGACGAAGAGTGAAAGAGAATGATGTGAAGCTTGCCTGGCAGCCTCCCTGACCATCAAGCTTCTCTCTTTGCCAGAGAAAAAAACCTTCCCTCCTCCTTTTCCAATTCTACCAACTCCTGGCCAAAGTGTCCTTCTCTGTCAGGCAGCTCTGAGACTTGGCATCAGCCATGTGTTCAAACGGCACTGCCACTCTGGCCCGCTCCAGTGCTTGACAGAGACACCCACCACGGTCTACCACCTCTGACAGGACAGCCTTACCGCTGCCTGCTGCCCGGTGCCCGTCTCTCTGCCAACATGCCATAGCAACATCACGCTATGAAGGGCAGAGAGGGGCCAGGGCCAGGCTGTCATGTCCTAAAATGCTCTGGGATTTGGAATGGAACATAGTACAACCACCCTTAGTTCATCTACTGATACTGTATGATACCTACTGTCGGAAGTTTACATACACTTAGGTTGAGGTCATTGAAACTCATATTCAACCACCATATTTTTGGCAAGTCGGTTAGGACATCTACTTCGTGCATGACACAAGTAATTTTCCAACAATTGTTTACAGACAGATTATTTCACTTATAATTCACTGTATCACAATTCCAGTGGGTCAGAAGTTTACATACACTAAGTTGACTGTGCCTTTAAACAGCTCGGAAAATTCCAGAAAATGATGTCATGGCTTTAAAAGCTTCTGATAGGCTAATTGACATCATTTAAGTCAATTGGAGGTGTACCTGTGTCACGTCCTGACCAGCAGATGGAGCTGGTGTAGTAGTTTGGGGGTCAGGACGTGGCAGTCTGGTGTGTGTCTTGTGACTCCTGATCAGGAACAGCTGGGAATCGTTGTTCCTGATTGGGAGTCACATATGTAGGAGTTGTTTGTCACTGGGGTTTGTGGGTAATTGTTTCTTGTTTAGTGTGTTTGCACCTGACAGGACTGTTGGCTGTCAGTTTCCAGTTTTTGTTTGTTATAGTGTTCTTTCTAATTAAATTGAAAGATGAATACTAACTCCGCTGCATTTTGGTCCATTCCTGAAGACAGCCGTTACAACCTGTGGATGTATTTCAAGGCCTACCTCTTTGCTTGACATCATGGGAAAATCAAAAGAAATCAGCCAAGACCTCAGAAAAATAATTGTAGACCTCCACAAGTCTGGTTCATCCTTGGGAGCAATTTCCAAACGCCTGAAGGTACCACGTTCATCTGTACAAACAATAGTACGCAAGTATACACACCATGGGACCACGCAGCCGTCATACCGCTCAGGAAGAAGACGTGTTCTGTCTCCTAGAGATGAACGTACTTTGGTGTGAAAAGTGCAAATAAATCCCAGAACAACAGCAAAGGACCTTGTGAAGATGCTGGAGGAAACAGGTACAAAAGTATCTATATCCACAGTAAAACGAGTCCTATACCGACATAACCTGAAAGGCCGCTCAGCAAGGAAGAAGCCACTGCTCCAAAACTGCCATAAAAAAGCCAGACTATGGTTTGCAACTGCACATGGGGACAAAGATCATACTTTTTGGAGAAATGTCCTCTGGTCTGATGAAACAAAAATAGAACTGTTTGGCCATAATGACCATTGTTATGTTTGGAGGAAAAAGGGGGAGGCTTGCAAGCCAAAGAACACATCCCAACCATGAAGCATGGGAGTGGCAGCATCATGTTGTGGGGGCGCTTTACTGCAAGAGGGACTGGTGCATTTCACAAAATAGATGGCATCATGAGAAAGGAAAATTAGGTGGATATATTGAAGCAACATCTCAAGACAAAAGTCAGAAAGTTAAAGCTTGGTCGCAAATGGGTCTTCCAAATGGACAATGACCCCAAGCATTCTTCCAAAGTTGTGGGAAAATGGCTTAAGGACAACAAAGTCAAGGTATTGGAGGGGCCAACACAAAGCCCTGACCTCAATCCTATAGGAACTGAAAAAGCATGTGCAAGCAAGGAGGCCAACAAATCTGACTCTGTTACACCAGCTCTGTCAAGAGGAATGGGCCAAAATTCACCCAACTTATTGTGGGAAGCTTGTGGAAGGCTACCTGAAACATTTGACCCAAGTTAAACAATTTAAAGGCATTGCTACTAAATACTAATTGAGGGTATGTAAACTTCTGACCCACTGGGAATGTGATGAAAGAAATAAAAGCTGAAATAAATCATTCTCTCTACTATTATTCTGACATTTCACATTATTAAAATAAAGTGTGGATCCTAACTGACCTAAGACAGGGAGTTTTTACTAGGATTAAATGTCAGGAATTGTGAAAAACTGAGTTTAAATGTATTTGGTTAAGGTGTGTGTATGTGAACTTCCAACTTCAACTGTATATGTGGGAATTATATTTCTTACGAAATTTAAAACATAGCCAGGGATGTCCTAGGGGTTGATCAAGGAAAAGCATATGTCAGGCCTATGCTTAGAATCATCTTCATGAACTGCAGTGTTTTGTGTACATGGCATTTCCATAGCATTTCACACAAATTCTCAAAGCACTTTATGTTGTCTGTCTGGCGTAACTCTATGGAACTGGTTCCGAAACTTTTTGGGGGTTGAGAACCATTGTAGCTTTTTGAGTTCCCTTGTGACACACCAAGTACACAAACAAAATGGGTTCTAGACAGCACTCCATCTTAGGACACAACCCCAAAAAGAATTAGCTGCAAACCACCCCAACCCACCCCAAACCATCCCAACCCATCTATGAAAAATACATCACTATGTTGTCTGGGAAAACATTGTCTGTCATTCAGCTACAGACTACATCAAAGTGTGCATTGTTGACTTGGCATAAAATAAAATAAAATGCTACATCAAATTATGCCATGTGCATGTGGTTATTAATAAGTGGAATTAACATTTATGGCCTAAAAGTCGTGTTTTTCCTCCAGTTTTCTGAGTAATGAATGTGACATCAGCGTGAAGGTGTTTGTTGACACGTGGAATATGTGCTGGGAATCATGGAACATTGCAAGACCTGAGGTGGGATGCCAAGAGACAGACAAGGGAATGAACAGATCAGAGAGACCCTAAAACACATTGGTTACACTGTTATAAAATGTGTTTACACTGTTCTTTTCAACTCAAATCAAATTGTAAGTTTCACAAATCCAATTGTATGAGCTCATTTTTTAGGCGGGTTAGTCGCTGCCATGTACACAAAACACTGCAGTTCATGAAGGTGATTCTAAGCATAGGCCTGACGTGCTTTTCCTTGATCAACCCCTAGGACATTGTCAATTTTGAATCTTTTCTCTCCTTTGCTGTTTTCAATCTCGTAATAAATATAATTCCCACATATATACAGTAGGTATCATACAGTATCAGTAGATGAACTAAGAGTGGTTGTACTATGTTCCATTCCATTCCAAATCCCAGGCCACAGAATACGCATGGCAAGAAGACAAGAAGAGAAAGGAGGGTGATGATGATTATCCATTGTCTCCACTGTCAATCAAGACAAACTCTGCACTGGGTTCTTTAGTCTGATGAGATACCAAAATAAAGAGGTTGATTCAAGAGATTCAGGCCATCTGCACAGCATGTGTGTGTGTGTGTGTGTGTGTGTGTGTGTGTGTGTGTGTGTGTGTGTGTGTGTGTGTGTGTGTGTGTGTGTGTGTGTGTGTGTGTGTGTGGTGGAGTTCTGTGGTGGCCTTGGCAGGTTCCCCCAGCAGCCTGAGTGATCTTGAACAGTAACATGACTAATTCACGCACTCAAGCTGCCTGTTGCGTTGATGCACAATCAGGCACTGAAAGCACATTTGCAGCTTTTCCCCCCACACACATTCATATTGCTATATAATGACTGCCAGGAGGCCAGTACAGAGAGAATGGTTA
The DNA here is from genome assembly GCF_965601325.2 of Salmo salar. NCBI lineage: Eukaryota > Metazoa > Chordata > Actinopteri > Salmoniformes > Salmonidae > Salmo > Salmo salar. Next base: position 76,888,021 of record NC_138303.1, read on the forward strand.
TGTTTCTCCTGGCATAGGTACTGCAATAACATAAGACAACCTTTTATGGTCACAAAAATGTGCTGTGGGTTTTTGTGGCGTGGTTAGGGTTAGGGTTAGGGTTGTGTTAGGGTTAGGGTTCCCATGACTATGGAAGGGAATCAAGGTCTGCAGCAGCTGGATACAGAATGGAACCCATGCAGTGAAGAGGAGTGATAAGACAACGTCGAGCCCATAACTTTGAAAGTCTCTTGTTGCATGTATACTGAAAACTCAAGGATCATCTTCAAATGTAGCTCAAAATCTACTCCAAAGTTCCTTTATTCATTTTTAACGGATTACCCATGAAACATAATTGACTCAAGGTGAAATGGAAATGTGCTGCCGGGAAAATATTAAATTCACGCGGCTCTCCTGATGACTGAAGGACAAGTAGTCCCAGCCGCTAGCTGAATTACAGCCTGGTGTAAAACCTGTAATATGATAAATACAGGCCTGGATGACACTACACATAGCAGGGACGCGATGCTGCCGCCTTGTGATTTTTATTTGAAATGTTTCATTTAACTAGGTGATGACAAGAGTCGGGCATTTTAGCGAACACCACCGTTAACACTTGGCATGAGAGGCACCTCTGTAAGTCTGTGACTCTGTTGTGCGCACACTGACAGCTCTGCACCACACCTCAACATATAAAGACACACAGGAAAAGCTAGATATTTGAGTGTACTGTATTATATATATATATATACACACACATGTACAGTGGTAAGAAAAAGTATTTGAACCCTTTGGAATTACCTGGACTTCTACATAAATTGGTCATTAAATTTGATCTTCATCTAAGTCACAACAATAGACAAACACAGTCTGCTTAAACTAATAACACACAAACAATTATACGTTTTCATGTCTTTATTGAACACACCGTATAAACATTCACAGTGCAGGGTGGTAAAGTATGTGAACCGTTGGATCTAATAACTGGTTGACCCTCCTTTGGCAGCAATAACCTCAACCAAACTTTTTCTGTAGTTGCGGATCAGACCTGCATAACAGACAGGAGGAATTTTGGACCATTCCTCTTTACAAAACTGTTTCAGTTCAGCAATATTCTTGGGATGTCTGGTGTGAACCGCTTTCTTGAGGTCATGCCACAGCATCTCAAATCGGATAGAGGTCAGGACTCTGACTGGGCCACTCCAGAAGGCGAATATTCTTCTGTTGAAGCCATTCTGTTGTTGATTTACTTCTGTGTTTTGGGTCGTTGTCCAACTTCTGTTGAGCTTCAATTGGCGGACAGATAGCCTTACATTCTCCTGCGAAATGTCTTGATAAACTTGGGAATTCATTTTTCCATCAATGATAGCAAGCTGTCCAGGCCCTGAGGCAGCAAAGCAGCCCCAAACTATGATGCTCCCTCCACCATACTTTACAGTTGGGATGAGGTTTTGATGTTGGTGTGCTGTGCCTTTTTTTCTCCACACATAGTGTTGTGTGTTCCTTCCAAACAACTCAACTTTAGTTTAATCTGTCCACAGAATATTTTGCCAGTAGCGCTGTGGAACATCCAGGTGCTCTTTTGCTAACTTCAGATGTGCAGCAATGTTTTTTTTGGACAGCAGTGGCTTCTTCCGTGGTGTCCACCCATTAACACCATTCTTGTTTAGTGTTTTACGTATCGTAGACTCGTCAACAGAGATGTTAGCGTGTTCCAGAGATTTTTGTAAGTCTTTATCTGACACTCTAGGATTCTTCTTTACCTCATTGAGCATTCTGCGCTGTGCTCTTGCAGTCATCTTTGCAGGACGGCCACTCCTAGGGAGAGTAGCAACAGTGCTGAACTTTCTCCATTTATAGACAATTTGTCTTACCGTGGACTGATGAACATCAAGGCATTTATAGATACTTTTGTAACCCTTTCCAGCTTTATACAAGTCAACAATTCTTAATCTTGGGTCTTCTGAGATCTCTTTGTTTGAGGCATGGTTCACATCAGGCAATGCTACTTGTGAATAGCAAACTCAAATTTTGTGAGTGTGTTTTAGAGGGCAGGGCAGCTCTAACCAACATCTCCAATCTCGTCTCAATGATTGTACTCCAGGTTACCTGACTCCTGACTCCAATTAGCTTTTGAAGAAGTCATTAGCCTAGGGGTTCACATACTTTTTCCAACATGCACTATGAATGTTTAAATGATGTATTCAATATAGACAAGAAAAATACAAGAATTTGTGTGTTATTAGTTTAAGCACACTGTGTTTGTCTATTGTTGTGACTTAGATGAAGATCAGACCTCATTTTATGACCAATTTATGCAGAAATCCAGGTAATTCCAAAGGGTTCACATACTTTTTCTTGCCACTATGTGTATATATATATATATATATATATATATATATATATATATATATATATAGAGCGAGAGAGAGAGAGAGAGAGAAAATATAAACATAACTTGCAACAATTTCAAAGATTTTACTGAGTTACAGTTCCTCCCCTCTCCACACCACTGCCACTCTCTGTTGTCATCTATGCATAGTCACTTTAATTAACTCTACCTACATGTACATACTACCTCAACTAACCGGTGTCCCCACGCATTGACTCTGTACTGGCACCCCCCTGTATATATTGTTATTTTTTACTGCTCCTCTTTAATTATTTGTTACTTTCATCTCTTATTCTTATCCATATTTTTTGAAACTGCAATGTCGGTTAGGGGCTCGTAAGTAAGCATTTCACTGTAAGGTCCACACCTGTTGTATTCGGCGCATGTGACTAATAAAATTTGCTTTAATTTGTTAAGGAAATCAGTCAATTGAAATAAGTTACTTTAACTGGCAGAATAGCTATTGTCAAAATGAATATATTGCCACGGCTGAATTTTAGTAGTTTAATGCCTCCATTGTCTCCCTCTTCTGGTTATTGGGATAAAATCCATAGTGTGGTTTAGAAATGTACATGGAAAGGTAAGTGATCCCGCATAAAATTAACACGTTTACAAGAGAGAGAACGAAATAGGAGGACAATCCGTACCAAACTTGAAATGATATTTCCAGGCACTAGCATTTCGTCCCATCCTAAATGGGTTTAGACATGATTCTTCCTGCCCCTGGCTGAGTTTACATTTAGTTTAAAGAGATATATGATGTCTCCTACTGACCTGGAAGAGGTGGTCTTCTACGCTTTGGTCCTATTATTGCTCACACAATCTCTATTTGGGGCAAAATGTTAAAACAATGTAACTGGGAATCAAAATGGCATACCCATGCTCCAATATTTCACAATAATGCCTTGCGATCTGCAGGGTGGCCTTTTGCATCCCCTCAATGGTCCAAATGTGGAATTCGTACCCTTGCAAATATCATGGACAGAAATGGTTCGAGAACATTCCAAGATTTGAGAACTATATTCTATATTTACAACTTAGGTCATTTATCCTGGCCTATGGAGTCTCTTGGGAACACAACTATCGAACGATCCAATGAGGGTATTTATAAATAAATGATCTGGGCTCACGAAACGAATGATCTGACGTGGGAGTGCCCTGTAGTTAAATGTTTCTGGGACAAAGTTACAAAATGAAGCGCATGAATGTTAATATTCAATGCTTTGCATCTACTATGTTACTTAACGATGATAGCTCCTTGAATCTCTCAATAAATCAGAGACAATTGCTGCTGGCAGGCAGCACTGTTGCAAAAAACATATGTTGGCTCTGGACAAATACACTTGACTCTGTAAAGAATAATCTCAGCTAAAGCCCAAAATCTATAAAGCCCAAACATAGAAATAAAATATACAGTATATAGTGGTGGTATGGGGGGAGGGGTCATTGACAAGCAACCTTAGTTGATGGGGGGGTGAAGCCATGGATGGCTTCTGGCGTGGGGGGGGGGGGGGGGGGGGGGGGGGGGGGGGGGGGGGGGGGTAGATGGTTGGATGGAGACATGTTGGATGGGTGAGGTTGGGGATGGAGGCTCACTTCTTTTTGTTGATTTTTTTCCTTTACATGCTATATTATATTGTTACTTCTTGTGATATGATCATGGTGATCAATACTTTGTATGTGTGTACTTAAAAAAAGCTTTATTTTGAGTGGCAGCCCACAGGTGGATGCGAGCAAACAATGAAATTATATGAGTTTGTGGATTGTGCCCCCCCCCCCCCCCCCCCCACACACACACACACACCAGAAAATGACAATATGAATAAAGATTTGGTCACAAAAAAATAAAAGTAAAAAAAAGGAGACATGACAGGAGATGCAGTTTCAGCACAAAAGAAAGTTGACATTTTGGCGCGTTAGAGTGAAAGATAGATGAGCCGCTAAACTAACAGCCAGACTGTGGCCTGTCTAACCTCATAAAGACCTGTTTTCACTTACCCCTGAGGAGAAACTCCCAGCCACATATTGACCTGAACCCCAGAGCCTCCTCCTCCTGCTGCCTCACAGAGGTCAAGGGTGGACGTGCAGGATGGGCAGAAGTGAAGAAACTGGCTCCTCAACACAGGAACAAACTTGAAGAGTTATAGGCTGTAATTGCTGCCTCATTTGGCATCATGTTAAACAGATCACGTCCAGCAGGATGGAGCCTAGATTACTAGCCTATACGCTAGTATTTTGTCAGTTCGCTCAAGACTATCATTGCCATCAATGCATGATTACACAAAAATGATGCCTGCACATCTCAAGTTAGGATTTGGCCCAGTGTGCAATAGGGGGGTGACTGTACAATGTCTATCCCTAGACAAGAGGAAGATACCGATCATAAACAGCCTTGTAGACAGATAACTTATCTTCCACACCTGCTAGTGTTTTTCATCTCATGCGGTGTAGCTATTAGGGTTGATTCATCTTGTCTTTTAAAGCCATTATGATACATAGTTCTGTGATGGATTTACCTCTTGCTGTATTTCTTTGGTCTTACTTTGTTACAGATACCGTACAGTCAACGTCTCCTCCTTCCTTCCTCTTCCTCAGTAAGAGATATGAATTCATGAACTGTTGACCTTGACGGTGCTTGTCTCTGCTCCATGGATCTGAGGCTCAGGTAAAGTCTATAAGGGTCGCATTTCAAAAGATGAAGTGTGCCCAGAGTCCGACATCCTGGCACAGACTGCTGTCTGGTCTAAACCCAGGCGTGCTTTTCCTGCGGTGTAGTGTACCACTGGGTAAAGGTCTACCTTTAGACCACTGGACAGGAGAGAGGAGGTGGAAAATACAGATGTTCTCTTCAGTCAGCAGTAAAAGAGAGCGAGAGAGGGAGACACCCCCTGAAGACAATGAAGTATGCAGACCCAGAGAGGTGAATACTTTCCCAGATGGAGAGATGGGGTGGAGGACCCATTGGACATTTTTGGCAGCAACACGAGAGGCAGTAAGCAGATGATAAGGACAGTTGAGGTTTTGAAATGTACACACCATACGCATGCACGCTTTGCACATATGCCCAAACACACACACACACCGACTTCAATAGAGGAACAGAAGAGTTATGAAGCATCTTCACGGTGAAAAGTTCATTGCAATAAACTACACGCAAAACAGATACACATAAACAATCTCACCACACTCATGGAACACACCCATCGACACATAGTTGTGGAGGAAGATGTTTCTGGAAATGTTGCTTTGCAGCTCAGGGCATAAAAACACCAGTCTCCCTCATCGACAGAGCTGGGCTAATAATAGCACATCTCCCAGACAAAACAAATGGGTCTACAACCTCTTCCTATGCCTATTTTACAGTATGTACAGTGTGTAAAGCACAATATTTATACTGCATGAGTCCAGCTGCCAGCTAATCCTGATCCAGACCATTGTATACCCCTCCCCATGCAGAATAAGATTGTTAGACTAGGTCTCCCTGGTGCAGATTTGACAGACCACTCTGAGGTGGTCTCTAGCTGCCTGACTGTACCCATAAACAAAATAGACTTGATCACACAAACACAGCTCAAAACAAAGCACAAGCCACTACTTAGTGGTGAAATTGTCATAAAAGACCAAATGGGGGACATTTCCCTCTTCTCGTCCCCTATGCGATGTCTAGCCCCAATCCAACTAACCCAAGCCACAACAACAAGACGAATTCTAAACAATCACTCACAAACTCGCAGATCCTGTGTCTGTCTTAAAACTAACAAAACCTACATTGTTAGTGATTCCATTGACATGAACTGTTCTAACAAAGTTTTCTTGTTTCAATGGCTGTTGTGCCTGATGAGATGGGTTATCGGCAGATAATATAAGGCACTTAGAGACCTTGCGGATACCATTCATTGTACTTCATCTACTTTATTACTGCGTTATGCGCCACCATTTAGAATAAAGTGGTGGTATCATCTGACTGAGTCAGAGTCAGAGATGTAAACGGAGCTGGGTGGATCTGGCAGACTTTATCAACGTGAGGGGGAGACCTCCCTGCTGAGGAGCGTTCGACACATTTCTCAGCTCGAACACTCAAAGCTATGCGAAACTTTAAATGCTCAAAGGAATGAATGATTCCATGCCTTGTGTAATTCAGACCTTCTGGTACTGTACAGTAACAGGGGTCATATGCTCTCACTTAACGGCCCTTTTAAGGTTTACAACTCACGCACTATAATGTACATACGTACGTACTCACAGAAATCTTTAAGAGTGCTTTGTGTTTAAGAGTAAGATGGATGGACTGTTGACAAGGCTGATTGTGCTATCTGATTAAAACAGGGAGTCATGTAGCCATCATTTAAAGCTCCTAAATGAAACTAGCAGTCTCTTCTGTAGGCCTACAGACATCAAAAGGGGACCATCGAGCTCTCCCAGAAGTTTGGTTGGTGCATAAAATCTGAGAATTCAGATAAATAAAAAGGTGTGATGGGTCCGCACTCAAAAAGATGTTGCATAAAGCTTACTACATTTTTGGATTGTTGTATTATTTTCACTGCATCAGGGATAGCGTACACAGACGTTTTGGCTTTGCAGCTTTCTTCAGTGTGTAGGTACACATCTTTTTCATTCATAGACACAGAAAGGTCACTGTGAAGTATTAACTGTGTTTAGTTACTCGACAGATGGGTACGCCAGCTGTTTTGCGAAGTATCCCATTCCCAACAGTTGCTTATAAAGGACATGTCAAAATTATGGCAGATTCTGGAATTACAGTATTACTTGAGTTTGAGGAATGAGGCTTGATTAAACTGCTGGCTTACTTAGAGCTCTGGAATCAGCTGGCATGTGGCTGAATGCTAAATGGATCTCCCCAGTAGAAGTGGCCAGCCCACACCCCTCCCTCCGCGGTCAGTCAGAGTTGGGCCTGGCTGTGTCTTCTCAGTCTTCTTAGTTCTGGCAGATTTACGGGAGGTCACAGTGTGGCAAGTTTAGGCACACTTCCTGGTGGACTGTCAATTCCCCAACATACTAACTCAAGGTAACTCAAGGAGTCAAAGTGATTTGAGTAAAGACTAGCTGTGGAAAAATGTGCTTTCAGTTTGGGCGAGCATTGCACAAAAGATATCTGAACCCTAGTGGAGGATACATATGCTAAAGTAAAACTTTGTCAGGGGATACTTTTAGTAGTCATTCTACACTCCACGTCCACTGTCCCCAGCCATGATGCTTCGATGGAAGATGGAACTTGAAGTCAAACCATAATAAGTAATTGTGTCCTGCTTGTTTTCTCATAGCTCTCCACATCGGCATACAGCAGTTTCCTACAGTGTGCAGCTGCTCCTCTTATGTCTTTATCATCCAAACAACATTCTCAGTGTTCTCCTGTTTCCCATGCTACAAGCCCAAGCAAATAACATCAGGGAGAGGATTTGATCGTGCCGCTATCACAATGAGTCTGCAGGAATTTATGGGAAAACAGGTTGGCCAAAAATTGTCTGCATTGAACACCATCTTCTTCATAACTCAAAGTGGGACTAACCGTACCCCAAAACACATCAACTCCATGATCCCAGACTAACTCCAATTTGCATACAGTCCCAACAGATCCATAGATGACGCAATCTCAATTGCACTCCACACTGCCCTCTCCCACCTAGATAAGAGGAATACTTATGTGAGAATGCTGTTCATTGACTACAGCTCAGCGTTCAACGCCATAGTCCCCTCCAAGCTCGTCACCAAGCTTAGGACCCTGGGACTGAAAATGGCGCTTCAGAGGGTGGTGTAGACAGCCCAGTACATCACTGGGGCTGAGCTTCCTGACATTCAGGACCTGGCCATCCAGGCGGTGTGAAAAGAAGGCCCAGAGCATGGTTAAAGACTCCAGCCACCAAGCCATAGACTGTTCTCTCGGCTTCCGCATGGCAAGCAGTACCGGTGCATCAAGTCTGACACCAACAGGCTCCTGAACAGCTTCTATACCCAAGCCATAAGGCTGCTAAATGGCTACACAGACTATCTGAGTTGACTCCTATATTTTATTTTACCAGGTAAGTTGACTGAGAACACATTCTCATTTACAGCAACAACCTGGGGAATAGTTTCAGGGGAGAGGAATGAGCCAATTGTAAGCTGGGGATGATTAGGTGACCATGATGGTATGAGGGCCAGGTTGTGAATTTAGCCAGGACACCAGGGTTAACACCCCTACTCTTACAATAAGTGCAATGGGATCTTTAATGACCTCAGAGAGTCAGGACACCCATTTAACATCCCATCCGAAAGACAGCACCCTACACAGGGAAGTGTCCCCAATCTGGGGTATTGGGATATTTTTTTAGACCAGAGGAAAGAGTACCTCCTACTAGCCCTCCAACACCACCTCCAGTAGCATCTGGTCTCCCATCCAGGGACTGACCAGGACCAACCCTGCTTAGCTTCAGAAGCAAGCCAGCAGTGGGATGCAGGGTGGTATGCTGCTGGCAGTACAAAAACCTCTATGCACACTCACAGGGTCCTACATACTCACACACACTGATACTCCAACACACACACAAACACTCCATAATTTACTCACACACACATAATATGCACATACACTTATACTGACTCTACACACACGCACATCCACTCACATACAATCATATTCGCTGCTGCTACTCTGTTTATCATAAATCCCGATGGCTAGTCACCTTACCCCTTTATATACAGTTGAAGTCGGAAGTTTACATACACCTTAGCCAAATAACATTTAATCCTAGTAAAAATTCCCTGTCTTAGGTCAGTTAGGATCACCACTTTGTTTTAAGAATGTGAAATGTCAGAATAATAGTAGAGAGAATGATTTATTTGAGGTTTTATTACTTTCATCACATTCCCTGTGAGTCAGAAGTTTACATTCACTCAATTAGTATTTGGTAGCATTGCCTTTAAATTGTTTAACTTGGGTCAAACGTTTTGCATAGCCTTCCACAAGCTTCCCACAATAGGTTGGGTGAATTTTGGCCCATTTTTCCTGACAGAGCTGGTGTAACGGAGTCAGGTTTGTAGGCCTCCTTGTTCGCACACACTTTTTCAGTACTGGGATAGTGTGAGTCTATGTCCCACTCTGAACCTGAACTCTAACCCTTAACCTCTAGGGAAGTGAGCCGGATCCCTCTCTTATGGCCTGTGGGGCCACAGTGTGTCCACCTGTCCCGTTCAGCTGTCTTCTACCATTTCTTGCTCTGCAATCCACTGCACTCCACTGTCTATCCGTCTGTCTGTCTGGTTCTCATGTTCCTTGGTGCAATGTGTCATGCCATTCCATTTTGATTATCACTTACCAAAGCTGATATATATTGGCAGTTGGATGAACAACTGACGGAAGCTTAATGGGACAATTTATCTTTTCCAGTCTAAGGTTGTGGTTATTGCTTGCTACTAAGCGATATGGGCCGGTCCAGCTTGGGAACTTCCTATTCAAGAAAAATACAAACTTGGTTCTCACAATCAAACAACTGTTTGCGCGTATAAACCGTATCTCTGTAGTGCGTTAATAATAGTAAACTAATGTATGTTTTTCCTTACAGTAGGTAGAGCTAGCATCTGTTTATGTTTTCCATACTCATATCAATCAGTAAGTTGCAAGACGAGAGCAATATGTGGAATTCATGTGAATGGTGGAGAATGTTCTCAGATGTTAAATTAGCCATGCATGCTGTGTGATATGAAACAAGTTATGGAAAAACAAATAATCGGCATTAGAATCAGTTCACTTGAGGACAAACAGAAACAGAGTTTACATGGCAGATTTCCAAGCAAAGGTGCAAGGTTGTGTGAGTTAACCCTGTTACATCTGGGGTGCATTAATGAACTACCAACACATATCCACTCAAACCACTTACCAAACACGTCTCTACATTGTAACTCACACACTCACATTGATGTGGCTGTACATGTTGCTGAACTACAGAGAAATATATGGGTCGACGTGACCCAATGCAGCCTAACACGACCCAGTCTTGGGAAGTCTGTTCGCCAAAACCATTAAACATATTGACCTGAAAAATAACAATGGGGACTCAACATGTGTAGATCTGGGTTTCATGACAGAGTTATCAATCACTTCCAGTTACCATGAGGGAAAAACCCTTGAAATGTAATCAAACATGTTGACTGTTTGAGCTTCCACATAAGAATAGCAATAGGGCATTTCCCAAATTTCGATGATCACCTTTTCCCAAAAACATAAAACACAGGTGAAATAAATTGGAAAGCCAGTGTTCACAAAGCAGCACCAGGGATGGATGGATACCTGGCAGAGATGGGGGCACTGAGGAGCACTGGGGAGGTCCTGGCACAGCCCCAGTTGAGCTCTTTAACTACAGCCCCATTAATGTTTTAGATATGGACTACAAAATATCCCCGGACATTGCTCAGCCAGAGATAGGCATCAGAAAGGCCGTGTCGGAAGACGAGGGAGGTTGGGGGGACCGAGCTGGAAGGGGAAATGAGAACCAGGCTCCAGAGTCCCCCAGCGTTGTGATTCCCCTCCAGTCTCACAATCAGAGGGGATGGAAGAGCTCATCTGGACCTTACATAAACACTGCCTGGTTCTCTCTACAACACACCCCAAGATCACTGCTGGAGAACTCCATCAAAACCCCATCAGCAACTAAAACAACAGAAAGAGTTGATGATCTGTGTATCTCAGAAGGACTACTGCTTACGGTCATTGTGGTTTAAAGTGGTGATAATCTCTTGATTGGAGATTAGTTTTATGCTCTTACATTTCCGCAGCACATAGGCTTGTCTGTGATCAGAGAGTTAAAAGGAGTTAAAGGGACAGGCACATCCCCCTCTTTGGAAGGCTGACCGCATTTCCCATTAGAGTGTTCACAGTAGGGGAGCACATCACTAATGTCTTGCGATGAGGGGGAATGTCAAGACATGGCCCGGAGTACTGCATTTCCATCCCATGTTTGATGTCACTGAAACACGCAGGCTGCGTCTTGACGCAGTGGGGCGGATATATTTAGTCTAACTGAAAATTTTCGAGGAGGATTTTGCCCTTAATTGGTAAAGATGGGATCTGCTGCCGTCAGATGTCCGTGTTGGTCTCCTATGGAGCAGAGGAGGAAGTGGCCAGCCGGGGGCTGTTTGGGGGCTGGAGCTGACCAACTCTCCATGGAACATCCTTTCAAGCAAGCGCCTCACCAAAATATTTTCTTAGATAAACCGAACACAGAAGGTCACAAGTTCTGAGAGGCCCTTTGGCGAAGGCCTTGAGCCTTGAGTACAAAAGTAGAGAGGAGAGAGGGAGTGAGAAAAGAAAAGAGAAAGACGAGGAGAGGGTGGAAGCTTGATTGATGGACCATACCAATAGAAATTGGTCTGGAAGGGTGAGAAGGAGAACTATGCCTATCTGTCTTTTATGTTGACTTCTAGGGGGTGTCTGTACGTAAGCTCAAGGTACCTAAGTCACTATCGTTTGACTGTCAAAGACTAACAATCGTCACAGGCACTCACTTTCTTTCTTTACTATCAAATGGAACCTAGAGTTGAAGTCGGACGTTTACATACACTTAGGTTGGAGTCATTAAAACTCGTTTTTCAACCACGCCACAAAGTTCTTGTTAACAAACTGTAGTTTTTGCAAGTTGGTTAGGACATCTACTTCGTGCATGACACAAGTAATTTTCCAACAATTGTTTACAGACAGATTATTTCACTTATAATTCACTGTATCACAATTCCAGTGGGTCAGAAGTTTACATACACTAAGTTGACTGTGCCTTTAAACAACTCGGAAAATTCCAGAAAATGATGTCATGGCTTTAGAAGCTTCTGATAGGCTAATTGACATCATTTGAGTCAATTGGAGGTGTACCTGTGGATGTATTTCAAGGCCTGCCTTCAAACTCAGTGCCTCTTTGCTTGACATGATGGGAAAATCAAAAGAAATCAGCCAAGACCTCAGAAAAATAATTGTAGACCTCCACAAGTCTGGTTCATCCTTGGGAGAAATTTCCAAATGCCTGAAGGTACCACGTTCATCTGTACAAACAATAGTACGCAAGTATAAACACCATGGGACCATGCAGCCGTCATACCGCACAGGAAGGAGACGCGTTCTGTCTCCTAGAGATGAACGTACTTTGGTGCGAAAAGTGCAAATAAATCCCAGGACAACAGCAAAGGACCTTGTGAAGATGCTGGAGGAAACAGGTACAAAGGAATCTATATCCATAGTAAAACGAGTCCTATATCAACATAACCTGAAAGGCCGCTCAGCAAGGAAGAAGCCACTGCTCCAAAACCGCCATAAAAAAGCCAGACTACGGTTTGCAACTGCACATGGGGACAAAGATCGTACCTTTTGGAAATATGTCCTCTGGTCTAATGAAACAAAAATAGAACTCTTTGGCCATAATGACCATCGTTATGTTTGGAGGAAAAAGGGGGATGCTTGCAAGCCGAAGAACACCATCCCAACCGTGAATCACGGTGGTGGCAGCATCATGTTGTGGGGGTGCTTTGCTGCAGGAGGGACTGGTGCACTTCACAAAATAGATGGCATCATTAGAAGGAAAATTACGTGGATATATCGAAGCAACATCTCAAAACATCAGTCAGGAAGTTAAAGCTTGGTCGCAAATGGGTCTTCCAAATGGACAATGCCCCCAAGCATACTTCCAAAGTTGTGGCAAAATGACTTAAGGACAACAAAGTCAAGGTATTGGAGGGGCCAACACAAAGCCCTGACCTCAATCCATAGAAAATCTGTTGGCAGAACTGAAAAAGTGTGTGCAAGCAAGGAGGCCTACAAACCTGACTCAGTTACACCAGCTATGTCAGGAGGAATGGGTCAAAATTCACCCAATTTATTGTGGGAAGCTTGTGGAAGGCTACCCAAAACATTTGACCCAAGTTAAACAATTTAAAGGCAATGCTACCAAATACTAATTGAGTGTATGTAAACTTCTGACCCACTGGGAATGTGATGAAAGAAATAAAAGCTGAAATAAATCACTCTCTACTATTATTCTGACATTTCACATTCTTAAAATAAAGTGGTGATCCTAATTGGCCTAAAACAGGGACTTTTTGCTAGGATTAAATGTCAGGAATTGTGAAAAACTGAGTTTAAATGTATTTGGCTAAGGTGTATGTAAACTTCCGACTTCAACTGTACATACCATCTGCATGTTGCGGCTCAAACCTTTCTTGCCCAGGAATTGTCAATAAAACCTCAGATTTATCCCTGGTCACAGTTCGTGTTTTCCATTGTCCAAAAACCCCTTTCCAAATGGTTTTCATTAGACTATCTTTTCCGAAGAAGATAAGTGAGGAGAAATCAGTGGCTCCATGACTGCACGGTCCTGTAAGTGCTCAGGGACGCCTCTTGCTTTTGGCAGGATGAGCTACAGTGTAGCTGCGCTGGAGACTCGCCACCGGCAATCTCCAAAAACCAGCGACAATGTTCCGCCTCAGATTTATTGCTTTATAATGGGGATATCCTCCTCAGTGGTCATTACCACAGACAGAGTCTCAGGCTCCAGCTTCGTTAGCAGGCTTTTTCCCAGCCATTCAAACAATCTCATGAGAGACTTAGGTGTGCCACAAACCAAGTTAACTGGTGATTTAAACAAACGCAGTGGGAGTTTAGCTGCTATTTGATTTATGGAGCCGGTCAATAGAATAGCGGTAAGTGTAGGCTGGGATAGTACGGTAGGGTGCAGGGGCTGTAGGGATGCTGTTACCGACAATCTGTGCCTGTGGACGTAACGAGCGGTGATAACAGTGTGCTGGCTTACATGGACTGCTGTCTGGGAACCCTACAGCACACAGACAGATTAACAGTCTGGTTATTACTGAACTGACTCCCATCTTCAGCTCTTTACTGGTCCATTTTGGCAGAGACAGGAGGAGAAGACGGGATCGGGAGAGAGAGAAACAAAGAGAGTGAAGAAGAGAAGAGAGGGAGCTACATACTACAGGCCACAGTATAATTCATGCTCACACAAAGTTTAAAAAAACGTGCACACATACTGTACACATTCACTCACACTGAGCAGTGAATGCACTTGGAGGCATTTAGTACCGCTTGCCTGCCGTGTAATATGTAGGTAGCGAAAGGACCATCAGAATGAATCAATTGTCCAATGGTCCTTACCTACTGTACACAAAGTGTTTATGTCTGCATGACCTCTAATTCAAATCCAGAACTTCAAGAGAAAACAAGCAGATGTCACTGATTTGTAAATAATCAGCTGACATTGAACAGTCAACTCTTCTTGTGTGCTTAAAAGACAGTAAGCTATTTTTTCCCAGTCAATTGTAGTTGGAGTGTGACAGGAGGTGATACCCATGACTAGAGGCAGTGATTTCCTAACTTTTTTTCTTTGTGACCAAACTAAATCCTGTTGAATAGACAAGACAATTAACTTCAGCTGCACAACCAAGAGGTACTGGTGACAACCCACTGGGAGGATTAACCTGAGGTCACAGTCACAGTGACCCACTCAGCTCTCGCTTGAGAGGAACTCCAGGGTCAAGGTGCCTCCCACCCATCCACCCCAACACTGGCATGCAGACCCTGCATATCATGTATTCCTACGCTATCGGATTTGGACCAGGGCCAGAAATTAAGTCTCTCTTTACCTTGCTCCATTACACCACCACCCCTATTCTGTATTTCTCTCCCTCTCTACTCATATCCCTTTCTCCCTCTCACCCTTAGCCAGACTGTGTCTGACACTTCCTTTTGACAGGCCATCTCCACAGTGACGAGGGCAGGCCCTGCATGGCTCCATATGGATGCAATTATTCCAGGCATTTCGACCACTTCTAAAAATGTTAGCAGACACATTTCTAAAGGTTAAGCAAACATCGAAAAACACGCACCTTTGATCATATCTTATGGGACTTTGGCTGAAATGCACCTTTCGCAAAGACATTCATTCCGACTCAAATGGGGCCAATAGCAACTGAAACAATTGAAAGCTGCCAATGTATTCAGCATTATGACCTAAAAAACCAAAGGCTAAATCTGACTATCACTCTATTGCCCGAGCCAGTGATTTATGTTAAATTGAACCTACTATACAAACATCATTCTGTAACATACATGGCCAAGTGTCTGCCACGATACATCATTAAATTAGCCACTACTTTACCAGTCTAAGGGGTATTTAGTTGCATCTGGAATTCAAGCCACTGACTCATACCACTGAGTGGTGATGATGATTTGTGACTCTCACGTACAGACAAAGCTTAAGATATTAGTCTAGACTCCAGACCCCCACACTACACTGAGAGAGGTCTATTACGGGTGCTTTCCCAGGGATATCTCAATGCCTTACAGTCTGTGGATGGGAATGGTGGGCTGGGGGAGGTTAGGAGGGTTGAGTTAGCAGGACGTGAATCAAAACAAAGCGGTTGGCATGTTCCTGTGAGAGCAGCTCCAGCCACGGCTGAAATCTGGTCACTGTAACCCAAGTTGAGTCTGGGAGAGGGGCTCCCTCTGAGAAAGGCAACCCGCGTCCCGAGGGGGCTCAGTCTGTCCAAATATTTGACCAAACACGCAGATAAGTGTCTGTAGCCTGCAGACAATCACAGAACACTGCTCTCTCTGCTTGCTTCCACTTACAAGAGATTTTTCACTCAAAATAAGTTTGACTTAAAGTTCCAATACAAGTTGCTGTGGAGTTCCTTGAAGGATATTTTCATGTTTGTTTTAGTATAGCAAAAGTATGAAAAAGTGTTGCACTCCCTCTGCAATATCTTTGGTCTCCAAATGGTGTGGGAATGAAGACACAGCATCAAAGTAAGTAGAAAACCCCTTAAACCAAGTGTTTCCACTGTAGATCATGAAGAACTTAAGCCAAGCAAAGTAGCGAGATGTTCTCAAGCCATGCTGGAAAAGCAAGTGGGCCTCTCTTTCAAGGACTTATCATCCAAATCCCTCCTTTGGTCACAACAAAGGCTGTGGCGGGTTTTCCTGGGTCTCATTCCTTCTGTGGACAAATGCATTCCAGGCTGGCCCACAGAAGTCAGGGAACCGACCAGGCCTCTCCAGCTGGTCCCGCTGCCCCTCCATAAATCATGCCTGCTGCCACTCAGAGCATAACACAGACAGACACACTTCAGAGCCATGCCAACGCCTCGCCTCGCAGGCTCCTGCCCTTTAGCAGACAACACATTTCAGGTCAGCCAGGTCAGTGCCTTCCCACTGGGCACGCACTGGTTGAATCAATGTTGTTTCCAAATCATTTCAATGAAATTACATTGAACCAATGTGGCATATATACGTTTAATTGACATTTGTGCCCAGTGGGTTATTTGTTTATAAACGAGAGGTACGTGGCTTTTTGAAGGTTGTTTTGGGGAGTCTGGAATAGTTCACTATATGTTCTTAGACTCTCCTGAAATAGTTGTGCTCCTGGATTTCCAGACAAAACAATACAAATGTTTATGGGGACTTGGAGATGAATGATTCTAGTATTTCATGTCTCTATTCTTAGTCTCCTCAGATGCACACTTGTTTGGTTGTTCTGCACTATGGGGATGATTTGTGTCCTTTGGTTGGTGAGTAGGGAGTTCTGGATAATGTAATGAGGCACTGGAGGAAAATACTCAGTCCTTTCCCAACTGTGGATCTAAGGAACATCCTATACAGTGCCGTCAGAAAGTATTCAAACCCCCTTGACTTATTCCATATTTTGTTGTGTTACGGCCTGAATTCAAAATGGATTACATACATTTTTTTCTCACCCATCTACACACAATACCCCATAATGACAAAGTGAAAACATGTTTTTAGAATTTTTTGCAAATCTATTTAAAATGAATTACAGAAATATCTAATTTACATACAGTACCAGTCCAAAGCTTGGACACACCAGGGTTGTCTTTATTTTTAATATTTCCTACATTGTAGAATAATAGTGAAGCCATCAAAACTATGAAATAACACATATGGAATAATTTAGTAACCAAAAATTTGAGATTCTTCAAAGTAGCCACCCTTTGCCTTGATGACAGCTTTGCACATTCTTGGCATTCTCTCAACCAGTTTCATGAGGAATGCTTTTCCAACAATCTTGAAGGAGTTCCCACATATGCTGAGCACTTGTTGGCTGTTTTTCCATCACTCTGCGGTCCAACTCATCCCAAACCATCTCAATTGGGTTGGGGTCGGGGGATTGTGGAGGCCATGTCATCTGATACAGCACTCCATCAATCTCCTTCTTGGTCAAATAGCCCTTACACAGCTTGGAGGTGTGTTGAAAAACAAATGATAGTCCCACCAAGCGCCAACAAGATGGAATGGTATATCGCTGCAGAATGCTGTGGTTGTCACACCCTGATCTGTGTCACCTGTCCTTGTGCTTGTCTCCACTCCCTCCATGTGTCGCCCATCTTCCCCACTTATCCCTTGGGTATTTATACCTGTGTTTTCTGTCTGTCTGTGCCAGTTTGGCTTGTTTGTTCAAGCTTACCAGCGTTTTGTGTATCAGCTGCTGCTTTTTCCAGTTTCTCTTTTCTCGCCCTCCTGGTTTTGACCCTTGCCTGTCCCTGACCCTGGGCCTGCCTGCCGTCCTGTACCTTTGCTCCTACTCTGGATTATCGACCCCTACCTGCCTTGACCTGTCGTTTGCCTGCCCCTGTTGTTACAATAAACATTTTTACTTCACACACAGTCTGCACTTGGGTCTACCTTGATCCCTGATAGTGGTAGCCATGCTTGTTAAGTGTGCCTTGAAATAATAAAAATAAAGAAAAACCCTTGAATGAGTAGGTGTGTCCAAACTTTGGACTGGTACTGTAAGTCAATACTTTGTAGGTGCATATTTGGCAGTGATTACAGCTGAGTCTTTCTATCTAAGTCTTTTAGAGCTTTCCACATCTGGATTGTGCAATATTATTATTGAAAACATTCTTCAAGCTCTGTCAAATTGGTTGTTGATCATTGCTAGACAACATTTTCAGGTCTCGCCATAGATTTTCAAGTAGATTTAAGTCAAAACTGTAACTTAGCAACTCGGGAACATTCACTGTCATCTTGGTAAGCAATTCTAGTGTAGATTTGGCCTTGTGTTTTAGGTTATTGTCCTGGTGAAAGGTGAATTCATCTCCCACTGTCTGGTGGAAAGCAGACTGAACCAGGTTTTCCTCTAGGATTTTTCCTGTGCATAGTTCTATTCCGTTTAGTTTTTATCATGAAAAACTCCCCAGTCTTTAACGATTACAAACATACCTATAACATGATGCAGCCACCAGTATTCTTGAAAATATGGAGAGTGGTACTCAGTAATGTGTTGTGTTGGATTTGCCCAAAACATAACAACTTGTATTCAGAACAAAAAGTTAATTGCATTGCCACATTTTTTGCAGTATTACTTTAGTGCCTTGTTGCAAACAGGATGCATGTTTGGAATATTTTTTATTCTGTACATGCTTCCTTCTTTTCACTCTGTCAATTAGGTTAGTATTGTTGAGTAACTAATATGTTGTTGA
Source organism: Salmo salar (assembly GCF_965601325.2). Lineage (NCBI taxonomy): Eukaryota > Metazoa > Chordata > Actinopteri > Salmoniformes > Salmonidae > Salmo > Salmo salar. The sequence goes on from NC_138303.1 coordinate 76,906,883, forward strand.
TCCATCCTCAGTTTTCTCCTACCACAGCCATTAAACTCTGTAAGTACTTTAAAGTCACCATTGGCCTCATGGTGAAATCCCTGAGCAGTTTCTTTCCTCTCTGGAAACTAAGTTAGGAAGGACGCCTGTATCTTTGTAGTGACTGAGTGTATTGATACACCATCCAAAGTGTAATTACTAACTTCACCATGCTCAAAGGGATATTCAATGTCTACCAATAGGTGCCCTTTGCAAGGCATTGGAAAACCACCCTGGTCTTTGTGGTTGAATCTGTATTAGAAATTCATTGCTCGACTGAGGAACCTTACAGATAATTGTATGTGTGGGGTACAGAGATGAGGTAGTCATTAACAAATCATGTTAAACACTATTAATGCACACAGAGTGAGTCCATGCAACTTATTATGTGACTTGTTAAGCACATTTGTCACATCCTGGCCAGTATAAGGGTTAATTGTCATTTTAGTTTGGTCAGGTCGTGGCAGAGGGTATTTGTTTTATGTGGTTCAGGGTGGTGTGTTAGTTAGGAGGGCGTTTGATTTATTATTTCCGGGTTTTGAGTTATGGTCTATGTTGATGTATTTCTATGTGTAGTCTGGTTGATCTATTTCTATGTTGAGTTAATTGGGGTGGACTTCCAATTGAAGGCAGCTGTGTGGTGTTGCCTTTGATTGGAAGTCCTATATTAGTTGGGTGTGTTTGTCTGTGTATTTGTGGGAGATTGTTCTGTGTTTAGCATTGTGCCTTGCCAGACTGTCTGTTGATTGATCGATCGATCGATCGATCGATCGATCGTTCGTTCGTTCGTTCGTTCGTTCGCTTGTTTGTTATTTTTGTACGTTCTTTCTGAGTTAATAAACGTCAAGATGAGCTTACACATACTTGCTGCGTTTTGGTCCTCCATTACCAACGACAATCGTGACAACATTTTTACTCCTGAACTTATTTCGGCTTACTATAACAAAGGGGTTGAATACTTATTGACTCAAGACATTTCAGCTTTTCATTTTTAATTACTTTGTAAAAATGTCTAAAAACATAATTCCACTTTGACATTATGGGGTATTGTCTGTAGGCCAGTGACAAAAAATCCAAATGTAAACCATTTTAAATTCAGGCTGTAACACAACAAAATATGGAAAAGGTAAAGGGGTGTGAATGCTTTCTGAAGGAGCTGTAAATGCACGTCAATGCAGCAACCGTAAATTGGTCACTTGAGTTCCCTGCTCACATTTTGGAATCAGGGTAATAAATAATAACCTTTTGACCTCTGACAAATTGTGCATGAATAATAGCATTACCAAATGCATATGCTTATGTCTAGTAATACTGCTCAACAGTCATTTGTTATGGTCACTTAAAATACAGTCCAGGGAGTATCAATCAAGTAAGAATCATGCCAAATCCAGCAAATAACAACTCACTACAAAGCCTGGGTTTTAGTGGAGGAAAGCGGATGATTGAGGCAGCGTTCTCAAGGCCCTGTCATGAAAGCCATCGAAGCAGAACAAAAATATGAGTCAAGTGAAATATTATAGCCACAATGCTATTTTTTTCCCTTGACGTAAAATTAAATTTAACAGAGACTATGAAGCCTTAATGGATTGGATGCATATGGGAACTCAAAAGGGCACGGGTGAGTATGGGAAGCACATAGCATATGAAGACAATTCTGTGAAACTGATTGAAAAAGAATCTGTTTTGTTCCCTCAACATTATGGACAGCTTGAGTCACAATGTGTGTTCCATTGGCTCTGGACCTTCATAGACTCTGTGCCTTTATGACTGGGTTCCACTGGATGCTTGAAAGGGCAGAAGTATGTCCCCTTTGAAACATCTACTTCTCATTGCTACGGGCAATACATCTATTGTCTGCTTCACCACCAAAGACTGATTTGTTCTGGTTTAAGTCTGACAGAGTTAGTGCACGCACATCCAGCCAATTTCACAGGTGCAATTTCACAGCTTCTAAACCTGACAAAGACGTTTAAAAAGCTGCACAATATAACTATATCTTTTATTTTTTTCCGATGAAATCGGACACTTGCCATGTGCCTGCAACATGCTCATCTTGACACGGACTGGCAGTTCATGAGAACACTTGCTTACAAAGTCCCATAATAGGCTCCCTGTCCAATGGCTCCAAAGAGTGGATGTCGTGATGACTCTTCTCTTAACCGGCTGTTTCCATAGACCAGTGAAATCTGGGGTACAGCAGCTGTGCATGCACTACCACAGACAGCTGGCTGAGACCCAGCTTTCACATCCACCAGGTTATCACACACACACACACACACACACACACACACACACACACACACACACACACACACACACACACACACACACACACACACACACACACACACACCAAGGCTAAATGACACATTCGCCGCCCAGCGCATTACGGCATGACGACAACCTGGAAGAGCTCACTCTAGAGGAGTCGCAAACCTGAAACAACAACTACGAGCTGGTTTCAATTAACGCAATGGCCCTGGGAGCGAACGCTGTCTGAAACAACTGTGTCGATAGAGTGGGGGGGAGACCTCCCAACCCCAGATGATGTCATTTCTTTCCCTCAGAAGCATATGCTTTCTGGGTAAAGACGGGAAAGGCATGTGGTTCTTGCCACAACAGTAAGTAGGCTGACTTCTGCAACTGTGGCTTGCCTATCCAGGGATAACATTGCCTCCCGAGCACTGATCCTGGGGTGCTTTGCTTCAACAGTCGAGAGACGAGGCTGTGAATAGCACCTTGCTCTTTGAACTGTTTTTGCCATTCAAAGCACATTGGAGTTTTGCAGTGGGTATGTGTACGGCTCCAACTGCTGATGTTCCAGGAATAAAGGACAGGTTACAAATCTCTAGTCTCTGCATTTCCATATCTCCCTCTTCCTCTATTGCTTTATACCGGTATACTGTATGTCGTTTGGCAGACACTTATCTCCAAAGCGAATAACAGTAGTGCTTGCACACTTTTTCATATGGGTGGCCACAGCGGGAATCGAACCCACGATCCTGGCGATGCAAGCGCCATAGGAAAACCTTTTAAATAACCCTTTTTGTTTCCAGGTAGAACTTTTTTCACAGAGGATTCAACATGGAACCCAAAAGAGTTCTACCTGGAACCAAAAATGGTTCTTCTATAGAACAGCCAAAAAAACCTTTTGGAACCCTTTTTTCTAAGAGTGTACCAACTGAGCATGACAGGACCACTCTCCCATCTCTTGCTGCCAGGTCCTTCACCTGAAGCTGCAACAAGGCTACACTGGAGAATTCCAGATCAACATTTTATACCTTTCAACATTTTGATTCAGCAATTATAACTGAAAAAAATGTTTTTTATGACTAGCACTCATTTTCTTCACCAAAATCAACAGATCATGTTATGCATGCAGGACATGATATCTGATTGCCATGGTTGAGTTCCCATGCCAGTGGATTCCACAGCCATGTGAAGAACTGCAAAGATGGAGATGTTTGGTGATGGGGCCAGAAGCAGATGTTCAAGAATCATGGCTGAATCCTAATTTGTAACGGGTGCTTGAGATTCACGCAAATCTCCCAATGACAGTTTTACATGATTTACTGTAGGTGAATGTTAAGTGAAGCTATTTGCATGTGGCATATGTGTGTGTGTGTGTGTGTCTGTGTGTGTGTGTGTGTGTGTGTGTGTGTGTGTGTGTGTGTGTGTGTGTGTGTGTGTGTGTGTGTGTGTGTGTGTGTGTGTGTGTGTGTGTGTGTGTGTGTGTGTGTGTGTGTGTTAGAGCTGAGCTTCCTGCCCTGAGACAGCCAATCCCTGGGGTTCCTAGTCTGCCCTGTGAAGACATCCGCTCTAACAGGGGAGAGGTAGAAAGAGAGAGAGTTTGGGTAGGGGGGTTTGGTGCATTAACAACAGCTGGAGCGGATGACCTTGGTTCCCCTGAAACCTAAACAAGGCTCTCAGTAGAACAGACCAGTTGGGCCAGGGGGTTTACTTTACCGAGGGTCGCCCCACTCCACAACAGTCTGGCTCTGTTTACCCATTCACAGGGAAAGCACTTCCAGTCAGGGAGAGGCCCCTATCCAGTCAGTATGTGGAGGGGTGTGTGTATGTGTGAATGTACTTGTGTGTATCACTGCCATAGAGATTGATAGAGGACTCTTCATTGTATCTGTCTCATTATGGCGTCTGTGACTGCACGGGCAACGCCATTGAAGCCATCTCCATTTTGAAGTAAGTAGTCCATTTTCTTCTTCTACTACTTCTATGAGTTGGTAAACAAACTGAAAGGGTGCATATAAAGCCAAGGTTAGCGATTGACTGCAACCTGTTATGGAATGTTTATTCACAAGTATAATTAATTGGCTGATCCCTCTTGATGACCTGGATGGAATTATGTGCTCCTTCCTTAACCCATAGGAAGTCCCACACAGTTGACTACTTCAAAATGGTGAAAGTCCTCAATGGCGCTGCCCATGCTAAAACAAGCTTTTGGGCCTTAGAGTCTTCTATCACTCTCTATGGTCACCGCACAATGCCTTACAAATATGACAACAACATACTGTTTTTGGTACAATTGTAGGATAGAGTGCAGCATCATCAGGGGTAGCCACTGGAACATAAAGATATAAAAGATAGATAGCAGTGCATACAGACAGAAACAAGTAAACAACAGTAAACATGTCGTCCCCCACGAATGATACAGCGCCATTAACACTCATTTCACATCTTCATGACATATACTTTCCTTCAGTAAGTTGACTCCTCAGAGCACAGAGGAGGGTCATCCATCCTATGTTGAACAGAGCTACAGTCTGAACTGGGGAGCAGAGCCATGTTCTCTGTATCAGACACCAGTCATAAATCTGAACCCCCATATCGGTGACATGAGAACAGAAGAAACACGGTGTCTTGGTCCATTAAGTTACAATGAGGAACCTTTTCCCAAGAAGAAGCAGAACAGTGAGTCCAACCAAGAGGGAGGACCAGTAAGTATAATCTGTCATTTAGAGCCAAGTTGAGCTTTTGATTCAGTGCCTATCCCTATCTATTGTCTTCCTTACACCACAGTCAGGAGATTCAATAAACAAAACAAAACAAACCACAAAAACAAAATGCTCAGCCAAGAATACAGAGCATGAGCGGGTGATGATCGGCCATTGTTTTTCAGCCTGTGATTTTGATGTTATTCATAGCAAGGAGTTTAGGATGAAACCAATGCATGAGGTACACAATGGGGCTACAGTTTTGACTGCAGTGCCCTTGTGGCATTTCTACCTCCAGCTCACCAGTTCTCTGAGTGTAAAAGAAAGACAGACAGACAGACAGACAGACAGACAGACAGACAGACAGACAGACAGACAGACAGACAGACAGACAGACAGACAGACAGACAGACAGACAGACAGACAGACAGACAGACAGACAGACAGACAGACAGACAGACAGACAGAAAGTAAGTACTCACCCTCTCTGCAGTTGTCGCCCATAAAGCCTGGGCAGCACCTCCACTCCAACGCCGTCACCTGGCGATACGTCAGCATGTATGTGGGCCGGACAATGGTCCTGTAACTGAAAGCAGAGCATAGTCACTAACTAGGGCAGATGTTCACTTCACAGACATAATTAGAGGCTTTTACAATGATTTCAGTAACATTAACAACAGACAAGGGAGAGAATACATTGACCTCTACACGAGAATAACTCTAAATCAAAAGATGTTGAACCTGTCTATAGCGTAGGGATAAAATAACAATGCCGATCCAAGCTTAACATTATGACCGAATACAGGGAACCCATTAAAGCAGTCTTTCTGGATAGATCCCAAAGACATAAAATAACCAAACAGTTGCAAATCACACACATCTATATAATAAATGGCTATGGTCTTACATTAGTGTCTTTTCTGGGAGCAATGGCAGACCTGGGAATACTGGAATGGGAAAAATCATATTCATATGCCTTAATGGTGGATGACTTGTTGCTCTGTGTGGTGGTCGAGGAAGTAAATCTGCCTTCTTCAATCAACAAACAAATAATATTTCCATGGGGCTTAATAATTAGTCATTAGACTGTCTGCAGTCAAAGTTGGATGACATTAAGGACCCTTTAGGCTACAAATATACAAACACCATAATTATGACCCCTGTGTAACATCTGGCCAGACTGGTGGCCAGCTGAACTGAAACCAGAATCAATGACCTGCTCTTTTCCATCAAGATGGCTTTGTCTTCAGGATATGTAGAATTATGATTCTGAATACACTGTCAGCAAAGGCCACCAAAATGTATAGTGGCACTTGACCCATAGCTGTCCTAAAGAGAACCAAGGGAAACCTGGAAATGGTTGCCCTTCCCTCAAAGCGTTTCGCTCAGCAAGATGGTTGTAGCCTACTGCAACCCATTAGGATGTATATCTATATAGTTCTTTGATGGTGAATTGACATTGTGGGGCTACTGCGCATTACCTTTTTATTTACATGCAGTGATTTGAGCAGATGATCCCTCAACACGAGATGGTCCCAGCGCAACTCTGAAACCAGAACCTCTCATGTCTGAAGTTGTATTTTCCACTGCATGAAGGGCCTGTTGGAGTGAGTGAGTGAACTGTGCTGACCATACCTGATGAGGTTAGAACAGGGTCCAGGCCACCGGCAACTCTGAAACATACGCTGTACCAGCGTCTCTGTCCCGTTGTGCACCTGGCATGACACAGTCTTCGATACTGTGTACTGACACCAGTTCCTGCCAAAGGAGACCATAGGGAGGCAGAGGTTTAGTGCGAGTGTGTATGTGTGTGAGTGTGTTTTTGTTTTAGTGCGTGTGTGTGTGTGTGCATGGTATCCGGGAGATGGGGATCAAAATACAAGGCAGTCAAAAACGTTTTTTCCGTTTAACTTTGAATAATAAACTAAATCTTTTTTTCCTATTCATCATTATTAAGGACATCTCTCTGGGCGGTCTGCTTTTGTCAATTGACAAATAAAAGGATGTGAGGATGTGAAATTGGAAATAAAGTTGTTTATCGTGTCATAAACTGGAGCTGAGAGGCAATTCACATACTAAGAGAGAGTATTACATTTGGCAGCAATGTGCAACTTGAACGTCTGCTCCATTCAATCCAAACCCAGAACCAGATCTTAATGCTCTCTTCCATTATTGCCAGTACTGCTTTTCACTTCGTTACTCTTAGCGGGCAAGAAAATAGTTATACCACAGTTATATACTTTTGGTTAAAGTCAACGCACAAGCTCATGCACAGTAGCATACAACTTCAACAGGATTGATAACGATATAAAAATGTATATTTCTACAGATCAGTAGCTGTTTAACATTGAACAACAACTTGAACTCATAAGCACTTCTCTGATGAATATTTGCTTGAGGTCCACTTACCTGCGAGCCGCATTGGTGCCTGCAGGGGGTCCAGCGGTGTGTTCAGTGTGGATGCGTTGCAATGTCACACCTGGAAACTGATAGATAAACCCGGTCCCTCGTGACAGACTGGGTGAAAACATCCAAATACAGAGAATGCTAAAAATGACTGAACCTGTCATTGTCCGAGATTTTAGGTTTCTGTTCGAGTGAGAGGTTGAACACTACCTGTATTGCGAGGTGGACAAAGTTTGGAGACGCGCGTCTCAGAAGTCAAAGCCGCGGCGCACGAATATATCGTCCTAATATATCATTAAAGTAAATTCATACCATATAAATCTGCAACGTCGTGAGACATTCTGGAGCCTACTGTTCTCCCAGTCACCGCCTTTGTCGTGTTTCTAGGCTTCTGCCTTCCAAGTCTGGAGGGATTGTCTGTCTGCAGGAGCGTCTGAGAGCTATACGCACTGTAGTTTGGGAAGCTCGACGCAGTCGTTTTTGCGCATGGTTTATTATTACCGCTTGGTTTATTATTACCGCTGAGTAATGTGGAAAGGATAAAGTTCCCCACCATCAACAGAAAAGATGGTGGTGTGCTAGATATTAGGTTTACATGTATGGAATAGGAAGACATCAAACGTTATCCATACATCATTTACGAGGCACCACCATTAAAACATAGGCTACTGAAGTGCATACATTCACAGGTTCAAATCAAATGGTTATGCAAATCATATCGATTTCATTGGTAAAAAGTGTATTGTGTATTGATAAGGCGCTTTGGCTCTGATATGTCACCAGGAGAACTAGGAGCCTACATGAAAGAGTGCATTAGACATTGTTACATAGTAGCCTACTTACGACTGAACTAACTCTCTTTTGATCTCACATGATCAGAATTTAAGAATCCTTTTAATAAAGAGGAGGTCCCTGTAACTGCCCTTTGTCACATCATCAGCACATCAAGGAATTGCCGTAAATGCAAAAACAGTGGCATATGTGGTATTTTATGAAATAATTATACAAAAGGTCTTTATGAATGCAATAGTCTACTAAAGAGTCCAGAGACTTCATCTCCAACAACAACAACTTGTCTGAGAGAAAACATACAAACATAATTTATTTGTGCAACAATGCCACATGTAATTTATAACTCAGATTGGCTATGCCATACAGAATATCTTAATACTGTCTAAAACAAAACAAACACATTACAAACAAAAGCATTGGTTCACTGGATTTAGTAGGATCAGGAATACTTATTTAATAATACTGTATGAACTTAAAAAATAGGAGTTCTGTCATTGCTTAGTCTGAGTATATCCATTGCACATTACCTTCGCCAACCACTTTAATCAGTTAGTTAGCACCCTCTTGTGGTCACAGTATATTATTGCCTCTGTGGTGAGTTCCCAAACAGCCTGTCCACTCCAGCTCTGTGTCCCACATCCCCTCTCCAGTCACCTGCACTTTCTCTGGATCAAATCTCCAGTAGTGCCGCTCCTTGAAGAAGTACACTTGTCCATCAGGGTGGCTGATGGCTCCGTTGGTCCCCCGGGGGACCCCTCTCCAGTCGTCCAGACTGCGGGGGTAGTATGGCTCAGGCCTCAGGGTCCCCAGGTTGAGCACAAAGTAGAGCTGGCCCTTGAACACCACCAGGTGGCCCAGGCGGGGGTAGTAGAAGGCCTGGTCAGGGTGTCCAGGGAGGCCCAGCTCACTGCTCCTCAGGGGGAAGCCTGGGTCCACACCACTGCTGGAGTAACGCCACACTCGCCTACCTGGGGGAAGAGACGCAAGGAGGAAGGTGCTGGTAGTGTGAGATGTGAAATTACAATGTGAGGACACAAACTGAAAAAGCAGTCTGTGTGAAACATTTCTGCTATAATCTACCGGAACTATAACCCAGACTATGATACAGGCCAGTTTTTACTACAAGAACAAATCATTTCAGGTACGTTTATTGCTGGCTAACTCGTGTCTTCATTTTCACACTACCTTTGAAAAAGTAGAACTTATTGTCCATCTCAGAGTAAGCAGCTGCCTCAATGGCGAGGGGTAGTCCTGGCCAGCGGTTCTGCAGAGGTAGAGGGGAGCTGGTGTTGCCTGCAGGAGACACAGTCCAGAACAGCCCCCCACGGAATACTAGGCTGGTACCATCTTGGTCTGCAAGGTAATATAAAATGAATTATTTACAGGAATCAGAGTATATCACTGTCTTCAGAAGTCAATGAAGAATTCTCAACCTACTGTTCATGTAAATTGCTAAGATATTACCTTATGTTCCAAAACAATCATAGGCCAAAATCCACCAGATGGCGCTGCTTACTTGTCATATTTGTCTTGTTCGAAACCTCAAATCTTATCCAAAACTTGCTTCTAGCCTCAAATATGCTAGGTAAGTACAACTTCCAGTCTGGTGACAAAGGGCCATTCATTTCAATGGGACCTATTTTTTTTGCCTTTCTAGCATGGTCAGATAGTGACCACCAATCAAGTCCTACCCATGGTGAGTGTATCAAAGAATCCCCTGCAGTATGGAGGTGGGGTGGAATCAGGCTTCCAAGTACCACCTTCAGACAGCTCCCAGTCCCGTAGAGCAGAGCTGAACACCTGACCAGGCAACTGGATTACCTGACCGCTCTCTGGCTTCCCTATGGAGAACATTCAATGACAAAAAGGACAGTAGCTTCAGTAATGTACAAGCTTTTCTGACTATACGTAATGTACATGCATATTCTTCTATGTTACTACAATAGACCAGGTGCATCTGCAAAAAGCTTGACTGATTGATGTATTTCTGACTGCACATTTACAAGTGGAGTACCATTAAAGCTTTCTGCTATGGACAAGTACCCACTGGGCACAGACGTCAATTCAACATGTAGTTTTGATTTACATTGGTTGAGTTGTCAACTAACGTGAATTCAACGTGAAATCAACAAAACATGTCACCATGTCATTGGATTTGGGCTAAAAGCTGGCTAAAAAATGACCAAATTCCCTTATGTTGATGACTTTTTTTCAAATCGAATCATTTCCCCACGTTGATTCACCGTCATCACATTACATTTTTGGGTTGAAATGACGTAGAAACAATCTTGATTCAACCAGTTTTTGCCTAGTGGGTGCAGATAAGACCTATATACCTGTTTCACAGCAAGTTCGAGAGGTAACATACACAAAAGACACTAATTGTCAGATTTGGCACGCCATAACATCGCAGAATGGAAAACCCAACACATTCCAATGCCAAAAGAAGTAAAGAGAGCCAAATGATTTTACAATGCCCGCAGACACAACGTTTCCTTTGATTTGTCTCCAGATGTTGCCCACCCGTTCTGTTTGGAAAACGTTGCGCAAACATTTGTGTAAAGGTCTGATAAAATCGGCATCCCTAAGGAGAGCGAGACAAAACATGGAGAGATAGTTTGTCTGGCTTCTCCCTGTTATACTGTCTAAATGGAAACGCTGATGTATGAGGAAGTTGCTTGTTTACTTTGGTGTGACCTTGAGAGGATGGGAAAAAACACTGATCAACACTGTCTCCAGCTGCCGGAAGCCTGGCTCTGGGATATACTGATCTCTGGACATCCCTCTGCGTACAGCATTAGAGCGGTTGGATGGAAAAATGGACGTTTAAATGGTAGCATGTGTGATTCCCTGTAATGAATGCAATAGCTTAAGACACACATTTAATATGAAGAGTCCCTCCTTTAGCTTTTTCAGTTGATGCTTCATATATCACAGGGCGGTCGGGACTGTGGGACACTATGATGTCACGGTGAATGACAGCACAGCAGATGGTGATGGGTTAAAGAAATGGATGCTGATCCAATCTCTAGTCAGATCTGTGGACTAAGTTCAGCATGAGGTCTGTGTCATTTTATCATCATCTTGTCACCCTCGTGTAACCTTGTTCCCTCCTCTACCTGACCACTGACTATTACCTCCATATGTTCTCGCTCCTCTTCCTCAACTTTTCTTCTTCCACTTCAGTGGAACTTTGCTTTGGACAAGGCAATTTTCTTTGTACAGCAGTAGTTGTCATGTAAAGTGACTGGTTAAAAATAATGTTCAAATTCAAACTGAATTTCAAATAACTTTAATGTTCCTCTCTCAGAGTGGAGTAGGCCTACACACCATAGAGCTGCTGTACAGCAGTGATGTCATCCCAGCTCAGCACCGTGGCTTTCCCCAGCTTCTTGTAGTAGGGGGACATGAGCGCGTGGCGCACAGGAGAGTGCTCCAAGCCCAGCGTGTGGCCCACCTCGTGGGCAATCACCATGAACAGGTTGTGGCCCTTGTAGCCATTCAGTGTCCAGCGCTCTGCCATGTCAAAGTGGGCCTCCCCTCGGCATGGGAAGAAGGCATGCGCTAGGGCGCCTCCTGCGGGGTAAAAACAAAAACATACAGAGGGTTCAGGGGTGGAAGAGAAGCTTCCAAAAACAACCCCTTGCCCTACCCCTTCAAACTGTGCAGATCTGAAAGAGCCAGGCAGGTATAAGAAATATAGTAGAAGCTTCTCGACTCTCAGTTTCAGGCTAGGTGGAACCATCAACATGTTTCTTATGATTATCTGGTCCATTAAGATCTGGAAACACTAAAGAGGTAGATGCTAGTGGCTGTTTTCAGACCAGGCAAGAGGGATCTGTAAGCATGTGAACATTGTGATAGCTGGGGCTAGTTCCGGGCGAGATCTTTCACAGCTGAACCCAATTGATCTTTGGAAATTGCCCTGTTTGAAAATGCATTCTCCCTTCCTTTAGGTAAACTATGAACTGACAGGAATCAGTCAAAATGTCAAACCACTACTAAAAGGTTATACTGCTATGCTCCCCACCTGGACCATCAAAGGCGTTGCCCATGCCGTCGTTGTGCTCCCCCTCGTAGAAGGCCAGCCGGATGTCAGCTGACCCCTGGGTGACCTCTCTGAAGGCCAGGGCCGATACGTTACTCCACAGCTGGAAAGCGGTGCGTACGGCTAGGGCCACCTGACCCCGAGGGAGGTGGCCAGGCCAGTTCACCACCTGGTAGGTCAGGTGACGCTTGTGCCACCTCTCACCTGCAGAGAGATGAGATAGTGGACTGATGAATATAGAGGAGCAAGGGGGACTCATGACCAAGAAGTGAGATATTATATGAACGTTGAAAAAGAGTAGCTATGGTAAATGAGTCACTAGCACCCACTTTTGGGAGCACTGTTGTGCTGGGAAAGATTCAGATTGTCATTCATGCAGCTGGGAAAGAGGAGGATAAGGGGGAGGGAGAAGGAGATAGAGAGAGAGAGAAAGAGGGAGAGGGAAAGAGGAGGGAGAGAGAGAGAGAGAGAGACAGAGACAGAGACAGAGAGAGAGAGAGAGAGAGAGAGAGAGAGAGAGAGAGGGAGAGGGAAAGAGGAGGGAGAGAGAGAGAGAGAGAGAGAGAGAGAAAGAGGGAGAGGGAAAGAGGAGGGAGAGCGAGAGAGAGACAGAGAGAGAGAGAGACAGAGAGAAAGAGAGAGAGGGAAAGAGGAGGGAGAGGGAGAGGGAAAGAGGAGGGAGAGAGAGAGAGAGACAGAGAGAGAGAGAGAGAGAGAGAGAGAGAGAGGGAAAGAGGAGGGAGAGGAGAGAGAGAGAGAGAGAGAGAGAGAGAGAGAGAGAGAGAGAGAGAGGGAGAGAGGGAGGGAGAGGGAAAGAGGAGGGAGAGAGAGAGAGAGAGAGAGAGAGAGAGAGAGAGAGAGAGAGAAAGAGGAGGGAGAGAGAGAGAGAGAGAGAGGGAGGTTTGCAAATCACAGTAATGGGGATGAGTGTTTCTTTTTGAACAATAAGGGTGAATCCTTTGGCGAAGTGCAGAGAGAGTAATGTTTATTACATTACTTGTGGTTACAGCAGTGACACAACTTTAAAAAATGTTATCAACTAATTCAGAAGAGCTCTTGCTGTGTAGGATTGGTAGGAGTGGTTGTCTAAGGCAATAAATCAATTATTTCTGTGTCAAAACAACTCCATGCATCTTTGCAATAAAAATAACCTTGTCAATTGACTGCAGCAGATTATTCCTCAATAAGACACATTCATTAAGCAAGGCCACCTCACACGTGTCTGGAAAAACACTGGTTTCTAACAGAGGCACAGACCAGTGGGAAGAGATGGTCTTCGTCACCTGTATGAGCTTAGAGCCAGAGTGTGACAAACACATTTCAAGAGCTTGTGTGAAAATCACATAGAGGAAAAAATTCTACAAGGTTGAACCTTTTTGCTAGCACTCCTTGACAGAAAATTTATTGAGAACAATTCCACAGGACACAAAAAAACCTCTCATATCTCAATGTTTAGTGTGTTCCAGCATGCCTCATTGGTGAGACTAGATGAGCTAAGACTGTTCCAGCATGCCTCATTGGTGAGACTAGATGAGCTAAGACTGTTCCAGCATGCCTCATTGGTGAGACTAGATGAGCTAAGACTGTTCCAGCATGGCTCATTGGTGAGACTAGACGAGCCAAGACTGTTCCAGCATGCCTCATTGGTGAGACTAGACGAGCTAAGACTGTTCCAGCATGCCTCATTGGTGAGACTAGACGAGCTAAGACTGTTCCAGCATGGCTCATTGGTGAGACTAGACGAGCTAAGACTGTTCCAGCATGCCTCATTGGTGAGACTAGACGAGCTAAGACTGTTCCAGCATGCCTCATTGGTGAGACTAGACGAGCTAAGACTGTTCCAGCATGCCTCATTGGTGAGACTAGACGAGCTAAGACTGTTCCAGCATGCCTCATTGGTGAGACTAGACGAGCTAAGACTGTTCCAGCATGCCTCATTGGTGAGACTAGATGAGCTAAGACTGTTGGTGCAATAGTTGGCGTCTCTCTGGTACTCGACCAACGAGCCAGTAAGAGCCAGCCCCTGCCTTGACTTCTGCTGGCTGCCTTCACTACTGTACTGTAGATGGACAGATAAATATAACTATTCTCCTCTACCTCACTTACATTTGAAAGAATGCCATGTTCTTCCACTAAAACTGCCTCTTTGCAGAAACTGTCCTTCAATATCCTGTCCGTGTGTGTAATCCATATTGATGGGATGTCTCTGAAATAGGATTGCTCCAGAGAATCCTGAGCCGTCCTTCCATGGACTCTCTCCCAGCGTCTTTGCACAGGGAGCAGGTGGCAGCTGTCAGGTACAAACTTGCAGCTGGAAAAGTGGGCAGTATGACGCCTGCGTCTGCATTCTTCTAGTATTATCCAATCACTTCAGGGGCTGTGTGAAATTACATACTTTTCTCCATCCAGACCACAAACACCAGCACCCTAATACCCCAAAACAGCTCCATTTACCACTGAGCATGTAGGCCTATCTATCACACAGTGGAGATGTGTTGGACAGTCTCCATATGGCCCTCGGAACATTGAAAAGACTGTCGTATATCTTAATAATTTAGGCAGTGGTTCTCACAGACTAAAAGGGACTGGGGAGCTCCTTTAAGATGAAATAGGATGTGTGTGCAGAGAGTTTATATCTAATTTAGAATGTGCTTCCCACACACAAGTGGAGATTGGAGAATTCCCTGAAGATATATCAATGGCAGTGTGTGTAGATAGCCTACATACAGATGTAGGATCTTAATTTTTTTCACCCTGTTGCAGAACATTCCTGCAATGCAGGACATTTCAAACTTGTTGTGTATTTGAGGTTTAAAAAGGCTTCTAAAGTTTATAAATTCCACCTTGAACTTTCAGACTTGTAAATGAATCAAACCCTACAAAAATGTCCATTAATTATATCCACATAATAATTCACATGTCCTGTCGCTGCTTGATTATTTTCCTGCTGTAGCAAACTGGCTGAAATTATGATCCTACATCTGTACTATGCTGGCTCGGATTTACAGCAGTGGAGGCTCCTCAGAGGAGGAAGGGGAGGACCATCCTCATCAGTGAATTTCACAAAAATAAAATAGTGAAACATTGAAAAAGTTATCCTTTTTAGATAAAACTATGCTAAATATATTCACGTCACCCAAAAAATTGAATAAAACACTGTTTTGCCATGAAGGTCGAGAGTAGCCTTAGCAACACTCTGTAGGGTAGCACCATGGTGTGGCCGGAGGACAGCTAGCTTCTGTCCTCCTCTGGGTACATTGACTTCAATACAAAACCTAGGAGGCTCATGGTTCTCACCCCCTTCCATAGATTTACACAGAAATTATGACAATTTTCAGAGGACGTCCTCCAACCTATCAGAGCTCTTGCAGCATGAACTGACATGTTGTTCACCCTATCAAAGGATCAGAGAATGAATCTAGCTTCCAAGTGGCGCAGCGGTCTAAGGCTCTGCATCTTAGTGCTAGAGGCGCCACTACAGACCCTGGTTCGATTCCAGGCTGTATCACGTCCGGCTGTGATTGGGAGTCCCATAGGGCGGCGCAAAATTGGCCCACGTCGTCCGGGTTAGGGTTTGGCCAGGGTAGACTGTCATTGTAAATAAGAATATGTTCTTAACTGACTTGCCTTGTTAAATAATGGTTAAATAAAAAAATCTAAACATTAAAAGCATAAGCTACAGCTAGCTAGCACTGCAGTGCATAAAATGTGGTGAGTAGTTTACTCAAAGAGAAAGACAATAGTTATAACAGTTTTGAACAAATTAATTTCTTCCAAAATTAAGGAGAAGCGAGTGAGAGAGAGAGAGAGAATGAGAGAGAGAGCTAGCTATATTTTGTAGTACCGTATATACTTTTTAAACTTTCCCTTACTTAGCTAGCATCGAATGCAGCTACAGTAGCTAGTTTACCCTACTCAAACACCCGGTTCAAACAGAGAGAGATACTATGTTAGCTAGCTGGCTATGGATATCCAACACTGGAACTATTCCAAGTCAAGGAATGC
This sequence comes from Salmo salar, assembly GCF_965601325.2. Taxonomy (NCBI): domain Eukaryota; kingdom Metazoa; phylum Chordata; class Actinopteri; order Salmoniformes; family Salmonidae; genus Salmo; species Salmo salar. The sequence continues at coordinate 76,923,104 of NC_138303.1, forward strand.
TTTTGGTTTTATAAATGTATTGCCACCAGGGCCTGCTGGTGTAACTGCTAAACTGCTTGCTGTTGACTGTACACTGTACTGCATGATTGTAGCGGGTTTACTAATGTGTTAGTTCTAGTAGCTATGTTGACTATGGCGTGACAATGATGTACAGTAGGCTGTGTGTGGTTAGCGATTGAAGGTTTGGCTTGAAAAGGTTTTTTCCACCTGTTCACAGACAGCTGATGTGTTGTGCACTGAAGTCCACAAGGGAAAAGGTGAGAGGAGAGCGCGTAGATAGATATGAGAAGGAATAATATATACATGGAGCCGTTTGTATGTGGCTGCTATGAAAGTGAACTCTGTTTGCATGCGATCCGGGGTGTATTCATTGTGCCAATTCTGTTGAAAAACATTTCTTAAACGGAAGCAAACGGAACGAAACGGGGATAAACATACGTACATTTTTCCAATAAAAACTCTTGTTTGCAACTGTTGGACTAATGATTACACTCTAGATCAGCTAGATGCAGGCAAGATGTGTGCAAGGCGGTATTAAATGTGTCAATGTCTGTCACCTTGATTACCCATAATTCTCTCAACCTGTGCACCTACGTTGTAAACTTTCATTCAACCTCATGATGGGTAAAGGGAAAATTGTAGCATCATGTAGTAGCTTAAACCTATGGATGTTACATTGAGCTGGGTGAATGGAATATGAATGACAGTTATCCAATATGCTGTAATAGAAATAAGGCCATGCTCAAAAAAAAAAAAATATCATCCTCCCTCATCTTAAACGGCACGATCCCCCCACTGATTTACAGTTTGTAGTGAACTCCCTAACAGAGACCAACCACAGAAAGCACATGGCCATGGATGTTGACCGCCACTAGAGAGTCCTTCAATGGAGCTCTCAAAGCCCATTTTCCCAAATTCGGACTTCGAGGCCAGTAGTAAGGCTGATTTTCCTTGTTTTCCTCTAACCTGGGACTGATTCAAGGAAAACCAGCCATGGATTTGAGACTTCCTGCCTAACAGTTGATAACTCCCTAAAAAAGAATTTGGTCATTGAGGAAACCAACAGAGCAGCTTGCCATTGGGAGTCATTGAGCAAACAACAATGTTATGACCTCAATCAATGGTAATAGTTGATTAGATGATCATTTAATTGAGGATGCAGTATCGAGTCACAGTGCAGCTGATGAAATTAGTTAGCCTGACAACATGTTTGACCTCTCCATCCCAGACAATAAAGTCACATTGGCATTGCTATAGCAGTCTATTCTTGAAATATGACCTGTATAACCAAGTCCATCTGTATGGGCCAACTACATTTCAATCAATCATTTGATCTTCAAGGAAGGAATAAAAAAGGAGTAATATCTAGGAGGTTGGTTTGAAGCTGGCCAGAAGTGAGCACAAATCAGCTAAAGGAGGTCCATGGATTGGCCACTAACCTAGCTGGCTATGGCGCTTCCTGCGTAGACGCCGTCCACTGTTAGGTTTGGTCAGACCTCCATGGAAGATGCCGTTGACCTTCTGTGCCCAGGCCTGCTGGCCCCTGTCGTCCCTCACCCCACACCTGGGCGCTGCCATCTGGTGCCGTGTGGCACTGTCCAGACGCCCAGTGACTGGCAGGTGGGTGAGCCACTGAAACTCCCTGAGAGGCAGACAGAGGAGAGATGGATGAATGATAAAAGAAGAGTGAACGGCAAACGAAGATCGGAGAGCACATCCAGAGAGCAAGTAGAATCAAAAAGTTGCAAACCCTATGAATGTGGTGCAATCAATACAGCACTTTACAAGTAATCCACATGTGATGATGGTAGTGTGTGTTCTTTACAACTGAAATCAAACCTTTAAATTAAATCACATTTTAATAGTCATATACACATATTTAGCAGAGGTCATTGAGGGTGTAGCGAAATGGTTGTGTTCCTAGCTCTAACAGGACAGTAATATCTAACAATACACAACAATACACACAAATCTAAAAAGTAAAATAAGTAAATTAAGAAATATAGAGTATGTATTGTGAGGGTTCAGTGACCAGCCGGAGGAAGACGACGCGACAGCACCCTCCTCAGGGGATAGGTACTCAGTGTAAAGCCAATTAGTACACACCTGGGCCCACCAATTGGCTTGGTGTCTCCTTCTATATAGGTGTGCCAGGAGATGAGCTCGAGGTGGATTGGGAACAGACACGGGGACTGGTGAGGATGTCGGCCTTTCCTACCTCAGAGAAAGCGGCTTCATCTGATGCACCTTGGCTATATGTTACACAGGGCAGGCTATAGATCGAGGGAAGCATCCCCCCTGTAAATATGTGTAGACAATAGTCTAAAGAGAAGGGGAGCCGTTTGTTGTTTTGTGTTCCCTTTTTGACCTTTTGGTCAGCTGCTTAGTTTAGATTTATTCTTTTTACGCTGTTGTTTCAGCGTTGGACGCTACCTTGTACTGGCATTATTTTGTCGGGCGAAAGAACGCGTTGAATGACAGTACAAAAGGAACCACAACCACTGCCTCTGGTCTGTTCATTTCACGCCTCCCGCCTGTGTTAGGGTGTTTCAGACTAGCTGATCATCACACTATATATACACTATATATACACACACACACACACACACCACACACACACACACACACACACACACACACACACACACACACACACACACACACACACACACACACGTGTGTATGTAGTATATTTGAGGAATGTGTAAAATAGTGTATATATACAGCAATAGTTTAATACGATGGCCTTGACTAGAATACAGCATATACATATGAAGTGGGTAAAACCGTAAGTAAACATTAAAGTGACCAGTGTTCCATTGAAGGTTCTAAACCTGCTGAGCATGGGGGTAATGCAGCGTCTAGCTCTTCATTAGTGTCAAATGCGTGTAGTTTAAATATCAGCATAAATAATAGCTGTCACATCACCTGGATAAATAACAGGCTCTGGTGGCAGACTGTTACTTCCATTAGGGAAACCAAGCTTTGCTTCGTGATAGAAAATAAACATGCAATACATTTCGATAAATCTTTTAAATGAGTTAGGCTTTTCTTCTCCAAATATTCAGTAACTCACAGTGCAACTGTGAAAACAGAGACGTGTGCTTGCTTTTTCACTCAAGCACAACTGGGGAATGGGACACACTTTTGGTAAAGCTATGTCAACACAACCTCAAAAACATTTTCACAGAGAATTAAACGTTTTTCCTCAGATTTGATATTCTGAGAAATTAGTGAGTACACAAAGTCAATGAAAAATGTACATAGCATATTCTGTAACAACCAATACATTGTAATCAATCATTGACCACACTCGATTAAAAATGGCCCTAATTTCCCATTATTAATGTAAAGTGCTCTTTCTGGTAGGTTAAAAGATGCCAGCCTTATTGTACCTGAGAGCTGTGTTGACCTCAGTATCATTGTGTTGGTGATTCTCCTCCTCAAGGTATCCATACTTCTCCAGAAAATTCTATACAGGAAAACATAGAACATACAAATTCAGAATGTGTTTCACACTCTCTCCTGGACCATAGACTATGTTCAAGGTAAGGAAAGGGAACAGAGCAATAGGGGAGATTGGGGTAAATTGAGCCAAAGGGGTAAGTTTAGCCACCCTTTTTCTAGGAAACCATACACAAAATTCATCATTTGACCAAATATTTAAGAAAGGGTTGTCATTTCACAGAGTCTGTGAAGGAAGAAGCCACATGGAAAAAGTGGTAAGGAAGTTACGTCCATGATGCTTGTATCTTAACCAAAGTAGATCATTTTAAGTAAATCATTTTAAGATTGTTCTATACATTAGTTGGGGTCTCTATAAGCTTCAATATGAGGTCCTAAAGCCTGCATGAAAGTGCATCCTTGTAGCTGTGTGGGCTAATATAGTCAAAATGTTTGCCTTGGGGTAAGTTGAGCCAATAGCCATGGGGTAAGGTAAGCCAATGGCAAGTTTAGCAAATGTAAGTGTTTTCTTCCCAGGCGTAATGGAAATCATCAGAAATCATTATCGCTGGGATATGAGGTAACAACAGGGCCTGGCCTACGTTAAAAGTGTGCCAAAAAAAAGGTATAAAGTGTTTGTTAGGTGTTAAGCGTGTGTTAAAATATGCTTAAAATGTGATTATGTTGAATTGTGTTTGGGAAATAAAGATAGACATGGTTTAAAAAGGTATAGAAATGTGTACCAGGGTAAGTTGTGCCAAGAAACCACCTTTTTTGGACAAGCTATGTTTTCAAAACTGTAATGATTAGATGATTTTTGAGGATTTCCATGGATACACAACATCCTGAAATATATGTATGTTAGATGGAATGATGGTGAATGTAAAAACAGCTCAACTTTCCCCACTCTCCCCTACAAAGTAATTTAGTAATTTGTAGACTACAACACTTGAATGATTTAGAATACCATGGTCAAGACAGCCTGGAGGGGAGAGAGGAAAGCATTGGGCTGGTATGAAAGAACCTGAAACATCATCAAGCACTGAGTGAATGCAGCGGAGGACTCAAATTAGGGCTAAGTGGTCTTAGAATCATTATAGCAGATGCTACAACCAGAGATGCCATTGAGAAGTTTCACACCGCTGCCAGAGATGTTTGTGGTGGGGGAACAACCCATCATACTTTTCTATGATTGGATTGATTAGACCCTGAGGGCCGCCAGCCAGGGCTGTTCCCATGAGCAGCTGGGAGCGAGCAGAGTGCATTGTGGGATGTGGCACTCAGGCCCACTTCTGCAGCTGGGTGATAATAAGCGGCACTCCCCTGGGCCTTCCGTGGCCCAGGTCCCTTAAATGGCTGCCTAATGGAAACCAGCCAGCACAGCTGGGTAGAGACTAGAGAGAGGGCCTCTGCATTAGAGTGGAACTCCACAGACCATTTTAATTGCAAAGAAAACCAGACGGGTTGATTTGACTGGGTAGTCTTGGGTTTTGAATAAGGCTGGATCTAACGCATGCTAGATGCAACAGAGTTCCAACAGACAAATACAATGGACCATTGGTAGGTCAGAGTGCCAGGGCGAAATCCTAACTTGAGATCAAGTGACAGGCATGGATCTAACATTAAAATTCAGCCCGGCAAATGAGTCAGTTCTCTGTTGTTTACTATACTCTTCGTAATTTGTGTGACCAAAAACTATAAAAGTGGAAAATGGGCTGTACTGTACTGGGTAAATTGAGGAATAAGGCTACAATTAGGCTAAACCACAAAGAGCTCACAATGTAGCCTACTTTGTTGATCAAAAGCTCAATTCCCAATAAAGGAATGACAGTTGTGTGAAGTAAAGAACCATGAAACTGGGACCGACATTTTATGACGCAACGCAGACGTAAAGAATGAAAACGGAGCCATTCAATCTTGTCGTCTCTATGAGAAAGAAAACCAAAGGTTGACATTTTCCAGGCTTCCACAAATACAGACCCTTAGAAGTTTTAGAAGCAGAAAAATAGCTACTTGTTGGTTTTAAAAAAATCTCAATTCACAGGCTTTGTTTCCAGTTAGACACTTCTTGTGCTTTAAACAAGATGAAGGCTTCTTCGGTGGAAGGATGCTCAGTGGAAGAAAACATTCCTCCAGCAGGAGAGGCCTAAAATTCCAGTTGCCACTTGCCTCCTAGTTTACACCAACACAATGAGCCTTTCACTTGACTTTCACTATCTGGAAGGTGAACAACCATAGGTCAAATGGAACAGAAAGCTCATGACCCCTTCAACCTCAAATATAGTTCAGTGTTGTTTTGGACATCAGGGTTCTCTGTCAATTACTTATTTCAACAGAAGTGCATGACAACGACAGTGAAGTGTGCAATGATGGACAATAGAAACTCAAAACAAAAGAGGGGACAGGGGAATAAGTAAATTGGATTGAGTGGGAAGTATCACAGAACAAGAGAAGTGACCAGTATCACACATTTAACACTCCTAAATGAATCTAAACTCTACAATTCCAGAAGCATATCTGTAGTCAATATATGGAGACAATAAGGCCACAAGTAAACCTCATCTAAAGGAGTCTACGCCTGGCAACAGTTTGTTGACTTGAGTGTTCCTGTGTATGCAACATGGTCTCTTGGAAACTTGTATTATTCTGTATCTAAATCTGTGACACTCCATTTAGTATGATATTACATTACTTTAGGTTACATTACGAATGGAATAGCGATCGTACAATATCATACGCATTAAAAGACATACAGTATCATACGTCTTATCTGGTCATACAATAGCATACAAATTGGATGAAGTAACTTAACATGTCTTGTATTACGTATAGTATTCTACATCTTTCTCTGAGAGCAGGTTGCTTGTTGCACCATAACAACAAAGGGGAGAATTTATGGGGAGAATTTATGTTGGTGGTTAGGAGAACTAAAACTACAAAGGTTAGGTGAATTTACGTAGCAGGTTAGGTGAATTATCTTACGTTTAGAATAATGGTTAGGTGAAGGGTTAGCTAAAATTCTACAGTTGACCTGATATGACTCAAACATGCAACCTTTAGATTGCTAGATAGTCGCGGATTACGCCTACCCATCCTCCCCGACCAACCTCCCTACTTTCATTTCTGTCTATAGTAACTAGACCATTAGTAGGTATCATACGTCTTGGAGGTGCTCAGAAATACATAAAGTATGTTTCGTATGGCTCGGAGGCCAGGCTGGTGTACGACATGCATTTCCCTAAGGCGAAGGTACTCTCCCTGAACATCATCGAAGGATTTGATGCCCTAAACCCATACAGTAGTAGGTTGCCTGTCGTGTAAACATCATGTTAAACGGCACCACATCTAAAGACAGACCCATGTTGTGGTGAAACATAATGAACATATAAATGTGTTTGTGCTAAGCAGGCTGCACAGTCATCCAAATGAGCCCTAGTCACAATACTAGTGTTACTGCCCCTCCATTTTCTTATCCCATGTTACCCATGGCATGTGTTTGGGACTAAGGGTGTGTAGAGCCAGGGCAACAGAGGGTACAATGTTGGACTGGCGGGGAGGCCAGGGGAGGAATCCAAAGGGCAGATTTACTGAGACTTAAGGTCAGGGAAGCCAGGCAAGTTGGGGTCAGGAACAAATTCGGTTTTGTGTGCAAAGCCATAATACCCTGACTGGGTCAACTAACCCTGAGCTCTGCTTACAACAAAACGTGGTAAAGCCTTGCTGAGAGTTATCCAAGCAGTGAGGGAATCATAGTAACTGTGAGACTTAAAATCATAAAGATAACATGCCTCATACATAGCCTAGTTACCACATACAGTAAGGTGCATCCAATAAAAAAACTCTCAGGAATAGAAATGATAGAATTTTGAATAAGAGTAAGACATGGGGAAGAAGTGGGGAAAGTATTCGGTGAAACTGTAATGTCAGGAAAGTAAATGGCAGTACAATACCCGTTGCCTTCTTCAAACAATTGAGCATAATTTATTACACTGAAATGTGAAATCCAGTCCTCGCCATAATTCATGATTTCCCAGGTAATTTGCATAACCTACCTCAGCACGAGTCTCAGGTGGTGGCGGGGGATTTAGTAGCACAGGTGAGCCAACGGTAACGGTTGCCTTCAACGTGAGCAGCACACAAGAAAGCTGCAACACGAATATCCACAAGCTTTTCTCAGGTAAAATGTTCATCTTGCCGACAACGACAACGCAAGTCCTCATACTTGGCCACGTTAAATGACTGACATATGTGTTGACAAAATATCCTGAAAGACATAAACTTGATATCGAGATGTCTACATTTCGCCGTCTGTATCTGGAGCCACACTGCGAGGAGTCTGCTCAGAGACACCGCCTCCAAAGTTGAATGATGTGCCTCGTTTCCAACAGAATTCCAACTTCAGTCTTGGAACTAAATATGGAGTTCCATAGCTGCATTCAATTTAGATTAATAACGCCTGTAACGTCCTGGAAAGAAAGGTTGGTAGCACCTGACCTTACAGCAGGAAATAAAGAAGTAATAACATGGTAATAATTTATGCGCCTGCTGAATAGTACTATTCCTTATACTAAACTACATACTATAGCTGAAGCCAGTGCACACATTTTCCTGAAGAAATACCTTTCTACACTTTACTACTTCTAAAATAACTTAATATTTCCTGATGTATTAAAGACAAAACAAAACGGTGTTATTATTTGTTCAAAATGTGTTAATCACTTGTTGTTATTTCTGGTTTTATTATTTTCATTCTTTACCATTGAAAACTGATATTTATTTGTCTTTTTATGCAATCAAAATATAATGATTTGCCCAGATGGATTGCTGCTGAATAAAATGTAAATTTCAAATAGTTCACAATTTGATTGTTGAAGACCAAGTCCCATAAACTGTGCATCAAGTATCAAGTTTTTCTCTGGACATTTAAAAAATTGCCATTTCAAATAGTTGGCACTGGCAGGACAAGTTTACAATCTCACTGGATTTTTGAAGACCACTGTTCGCAGCAGAGAAGGTTAGGACCCCTGGTATAGAAGTGGCAAAACACAGATGACGTAACTGCATGTGGTAACTAGTGATGACCATTTTGAAACGTTGTCAGGGATTTTTGGCTGGGAATGTGGCGACTCCCAGTGAGCGTTCTGGGGATGACAAAGAGGAGACCTGGCTGATGACTGTGCCACGTTTTGTGAGCAAGAGATAGCCAGACTACTAAATTGGGCTAAGGAACAGAATTTGGGTATTGTTGAAAGGCCATCGGTGTGTGTTCTGCAAACAATAGGGCAGATGAAGGTGTGGCATGAGTGTGATGAACAGATAGATGTGGTTATAGACAGTGAGGAAAAAGAAAAAGTGCAGAGGGAAGATGTGTGTTGCGGAAGATTTGGGCCAAGTACTACAAACCGCACTGTGCTGTCTCTGATGGCTTAGAATTGAACCTGATGAGATTGAGGATGAATTACCTGTGGTGGCAGATGTGGTGAAGACCGAGCCTCGACCAGATGGTCATGCAAAGGATGATTCTGAAAATGTTGCTGGTTCGAATCCCTGAGCCGACTAGGTAAACAATCTGCCAATGTGCCCTTGAGCAAAGCACTTAACCCTAAATCAAATCAAATGTATTTATAAAGCCCTTTTTACATCAGCTGATGTCACAAAGTCCTATACAGAAACCCAGCCTAAAACCCCAAACAGCAAGCAATGCAGATGAAGAAGCATGATGGCGAGGAAAAACTCCCTAGAAAGGCAGGGACCTAGGAAGAAACCTAGAGAGGACCCAGTCTCTGAGGAGTGGCCAGTCCTCTTCTGGCTGTGCTGGGTGGAGATTATAACAGTACATGACCATGATGTTAAAACGTTCATAGATGACCAGCAGGGTCAAATAATAATAATCACAGTGGTTTTAGAGGGTGCAACAGGTCAGCACCTCAGGAGTAAATGTCAGTTGGCTTTTCATAGCCAAGCATTCAGAGTTCGAGACAGCAGGTGCGGTAGAGAGAGAGAGTCGAAATAGCAGGTCCGGGACAAGATAGCACGTCTGGTGAACAGGTCAGGGTTCTATAGCCGCAGGCAGAACAGTTGAAACTGGAGCAGCAGCACAACCAGGTGGACTGGGGACAGCAAGGAGTCATCAGGCCAGGTAGTCCTGAGGCATGGTCCTATGGCTCAGGTCCTCCAGGAGGGGAGGAAGAGCGAGAGAGAATTAGAGGGAGCATACTTAAATTCCCACAGGACACCGGATAAGACAGGATAATTATACCAGATATAACAGACTGACCCTAGCCCCCTGACACAATACTGCAGCATAGGTACTGGAGGCTGAGACAGAAGGGGTCGGGAGACACTGTGGCCCCGTCCGACGCTACCCCCGGACAGGGCCAACCAGACGGGATATCCGCAAACCACCAACTTACTACCCTGAGACAAGGCTGAGTATAGCCCACGAAGATCTCCCCCACGGCACGAACCCGAGGGGGCGCCAACCCTAATTGCTCTTGTAAGTTGTTCTGGATAAGAGCGTCTGCTAAATGACTAAAATGTAAATTTAAAACGTAGTAGGCCTAGGCCAATACAGAGTGATACGAATGTGTGCTTCAGTAAGGTTGGCTTCTTAACATTCGTTGCCATGGTTATCAAATGTACTGCAGAAATGTAACTTAAATCACAGAGAATTGATGTTGTGGTGGCAACTGCAGAGAAGTACTTGGGTCAAGGTGTTTAATTAAAAAGCCCTGTCCTCCCAGGCCATCGGATCAGTTATGGTCAAAGTAGTGAAATGAGGTGGTGTTTTCTTTTATGAAACAGTGGTATATATGTGTTGGGTTGGTGGTGGTGCAATTTTTTTTTTGTGTATCACAAAATGTAAAGCTGACAATGAACTGACAAGGTAAATATCTGTCGTTCTGCCCCTGAACAAGACAGTTAACCCACTGTTCCTAGGCCATCATTGTAAATAAGAATTTGTTCTTAACCGACTTGCCTAGTTAAATATAGGTTAAATAAAAAAATACAAAAAGTTATGGACCACACACTCCCGCACAGGAGGTGGCGGCATGCACGAACAAATGATACCAAAGAAGAACGTTAGTAGGGTCGCCAGCGAGCTAATGTCAACTTTATAAAGTTTAGCTACATAGCGTGCTAGTACCCTACGCTTTTATCTAAATAGCTATACTTTTTTTTTTTATTGATAAACTGTCAAGCTACGTTGTTGTTAAAGATAATGTCAAATTGCTGCTGACAACTTCGTGATAGTTGACCAACTTATTTGGCTATCAGCGATACTCCAGCTAACTTTAGCTACTAGCTAGGTCGCTTGCATTCTAACTGACAAGCTAGCTAGCAAAGCTACTCGCTAATTTAGCTGGCCAAATATCTCTGCCCTGCAAGTTACTCCTCAGGTCTGTCATCTTTCTAGCTAGATATATCTTGCATTTATTTTACTGTAGAAAGTGTGATGACGACAGGACAATGATCAAAGTATGATGACGAAAAAACGATGAATAACGTTAGCCAGCTAACGCGCTAGCCCTTGGTGTTTGAGTGCAACAAGTAGCTAGCTAGCACTACTTGCCAGCACTTTTTCAGGCTTGGTAGCTTGATTGCTAGCTAACACTGGCTTACCATAACCATATTGTGTTGCCATAGCTAGCTATTTAGCTTGTCATGAGCTATTCTCACAACTAATTTAACTAACTACAACAATTGTCTTCAGCCATAGCTATCCAGTAGTGTTTCATACCTAGCCACCTAACTTTAGTCTGATTAATCAGGTTGTAACGTTAATACACAATTAATTGGTATGTACAGCTAGAAACTAACGCCTACAAAATCGTGTAAATGTTCCTTACAAGCCAGAATGTTGAATACAATTACATTTGAACTTACTCTACCGGGACAAACTATCCATAGGAATGTATTGTTTACCCGATTTTTTAGAGAGTAGTTAGGTAACGTTATATGGTTATGTTCAGCACCGAGGTAAAATTATTTTATATTGGATGTTCAGTTTTTAATCTTGTCAATATGCCTAGCTATTGAACCAAGCGTGCCATGACAACGGAAATGGTGGGCTATTATCTCAATCAGGGGAGGGTGGAGAACAATCAACATATTTTTTTTGTGTGTGAATTTCAAAAACAAATATTCTGATTTTATATCTACACAAAAATCTGCAATTCCCCAAATAGTGTGGATTGTTCTCCGTACTCTACCCTGATTCAGAACCATTTTCACTGTCATGGCATGCTTGGTTCCATAGAGCAGTTGAAGACAAACTGCACAGACAACCGGTATAGTAAGTTTATTAAACATTCTGTCATGTAAGGAAAATGTACATGATTTGCAGGCATTACTTTAAGGCTGTATATACCAATTCAACTAGCCACCTAGGTACGCAGCTCTCACATTAATTGAGTTGCCTGCCATCTGCAATGATTTGACAGGCCCCTAGCCAATTAAACTCAACAATTTACGATGGAGTTGGGCGGCGACCAGTGTGGGCGGACTGGATTTAAGCACCCAAAGAATAACATAGGATAGTTCCAGCTAATCCACACTGCATGAAAATGAACCTACTAACATTTGACTAATCCTGTTGCATAATCAGCTAACAACATCCAAGTATAGTCTTACAAGGGTAGTATAGGCTTGTCAAAGATGCACTGTGACTTCAGAAGTTGTAACACATTTTGATCTTAAAACAGCAGCTGCCAGTGCTACCATGGCCTCTTCGGGGTTTCGGGGAGACGTTTCCCAGGTGCGTCGTGGCCGTGACCCCATCTTCTCTGAGGCCATCAACCAGAAGATGCGTGTCCCTGACCGGCTGAGAGTGGGGCCAGGCATGGGACAGAGATGGGAAGAGGAGAGGCAGGAGTGTGCTGACTGTCCCGCTTCTTACAGCATGCACATCCCAGACAGGCTGTCTCTCACAGGTGGGGACATGGATGGTCTGGAGGTAGGCCTATTGATAAAGACAAAACAGGCTTAAGTTCAAATCAAAATCAAGTTTTATTTGTCACATGCCCCGAATACAGCAGGTGTAGACCTTAAAGTGAAATGCTTACATACAAGCCCTTAACCAACAATGTAGTTTTAAGAAAAATAAGTGTTAAGTAAAAAATAGACAAAAATAAAAGTAACAAGTAATTAAAGAGCAGCATTAAAATAACAGTAGCGAGGCTATATACAGGGGGTAATATGTGCAGGGGTAATATGTCAATGTGCAGGGGTAATATGTACATGTAGTTAGTTAGTGACTATGCATAGATAATAAACAGTAGCAGCAATGCAAATAGTCTAGGTAGCCATTTGATTAGCTGTTCAGGAGTCTTATGGCTTGTTAAGAAGCCTTTTGGACCTAGACTTGGAGCTCCGGTACCGCTTGCTGTGCGGTAGCAGAGAGAACAGTCTGACTAGGGTGGCTGGAGTCTTTTACAATTTTTAGGGCCTTCCTCTGACACCGCCTGGTATAGAGGTCCTGGATGGCAGGAAGCTTGACCCCAGTGATGTACTGGGCCGTACGCACAACCCTCTGTCGTGCGGTCGGATGCTGAGCAGTTGCCATACCAGGCAGTGATGTTCAGCACCGATGCTCTCGATGGTGCAGCTGTATAACTTTGAGGCTCTGAGGACCCATGCCAAATCTTTTGACTCCTGAGGGGGAATAGGATTTGTTGTGCCCTCTTCACGACTGTCTTGGTGAGTTTTGACCATGATAGTTTGTTGACGTGCACACCAAGGAACTTGAAGTAGAGTTGCGATAGAACAAAGACGGGTCAGAAGAAAAACTCATTTAGCCACATAACAATGCTGGTCCAAAATGCTCTGTTGATTCCTTTTTTTCTTCAGGATTTGAGTCGGAGCAATAATGGGATCTGTGTGTGAGTCCCTATCATATCTCAGTGTTCTTATATCTTTGTGACTTACTAATAGATGCCCCGGACATGAGCCCCCATCCACTGTTCACGTCATCCAAGCAAGGCTCAGCCCTCCCTCTGGGGCCTGCATGGGAGGCACAGCAGCACAGTGCCTGGAACAGAGAAAGAGACCCCTACATGAGGGAACCAGTGCAGGTATGTGAGAGTGGAGACTGGACCTTTTCTTTGGGAATGAGTTGTCTGACAATAATTGGATAAGTGTAGTGTCACTGATACATGTAGTGTCAAGCCATTGCTCTGAGTGTCATTCTTTAAAGTGTTCAGAATCGTGCTTAGGGAGAGCATTTGATGAGATGGAGTTAGCAAAAGATTCAATATGCAGGTACCACCTAGATTGAAACATTCCCAGCAGCTTCCATCTGGCCCTACCCTCACCATCGAAATCAGGGATGGCCAACTTTGATGGGGGTGGGGGCCACCAAAAAGATCTGGACTCAACACGGGGGGGCTCGCGGTTCTGCATACCCATATCTATACCTAAGCATTCAGTCAGCCGGCACTAGCCTTTTGGTGGGCCTAAGCAAAATTCAAAGTTTTAGTTAATTTCATGCAATTGTACACATTTTGCCTAAATTGCACCTTATGTATTCTGTTCTTTTACCTGACGGAGACCCCCCTCCCCCAAAAGAGATTTGCAGGGATGCAAACTAGTCACCTTTTCCGCGAAATTCGTCGTTTTGAATCCAAAATAGGTGACCTACGTGATTCGTGTAGAATCGTGCAACTGGAATTTGGAAAGTTTGAGGTGAGGGAGAAAATATTGTTAGCAGTGTTAAGTACCTTGCTACAGTAGCTGGATAGAATTCTCTGTTAGCTAGCCAGAGAAATGTTGAGCAACATTAGCCAACATAACTGATCAAATAATTGAGTTTATGGAGTGAAAATTAGCTGGCTAATAACGTCAGACAGCTAACGTTACAACATCAGATGAGCTAACGTTAGTAACCTAACCATTCGCTATAGTATTAACTGGTATACGACTCCTTGTCGTTCCTCAAGTTCTAACGCGATAGTTGCTTACTGGACCCTGGCAATCTGTGTGAAATGTTATCAAGTTAACAAACTGTTTTCAAATCAAATTCTATTAGTCACATGCGCCGAATACAACAGCAACCTTACAGTGAAATGCTTACGTACTTACGAGCCCCTAACCGACAAGCAGTTAAAAAAAAAAGATAAGAATAAGAGATAAAAGTAACAAGTAATTAAAGAGCAGCAGTAAAATAACAATAGCGAGACTATATACAGGGGGGTACCGGTACAGAGTCAATGTGTGGGGGCACCGGTTAGTTGAGGTAATATGTACATGTAGGTAGAGTTATTAAAGTGACTATGCATGGATAACAACAGAGTAGCAGCAGTGTAAAAAAAGGGGGGGGGGGGGCACAATGCAAATAGTCTAGGTAGCCATTTGATTAGCTGTTTAGAAGCCTCTTGGACCTAGACTTGGGGCTCCGGTACCGCTTGCCATGCGATAGCAGAGAGAACCGTCTATGACTAGGGTGGCTGGAGTCTTTGACAATTTTTAGGGCCTTCCTCTGACACCGCCTGGTATAGAGGTCCTGGATGGCAGGAAGCTTGGCCCTGTTGGGGCTGTATGCAAATTAGAGTGTGTCTAGGGTTTCTGGGTTAATGGTGTTGTGAGCCATGAGGAGCCTTTCAAAGCACTTCATGGCTACAGACGTGAGTGCTACGTGTCAGTAGTCGTTTTGGCAGGTTACCTTAGTGTTCTTGGGCACAGGCACTATGGTGGTTTGCTTAAAACATGCTGGTATTACAGACTCGGACAGGGAGAGGTTGAAAATGTCAGTGAAGACACTTGCCAGTTGGTCAGCGTGTGCTTGCAGTACACGTCCTGGTAATCCGTCTGGCCCTGTGGCCTTGTGAATGTTGACCTGTTTAAAGGTCTTACTCACATTGGCTGCAGAGAGCGTGATCAGTCTTTCGGAACAGCTGGTGCTCTCATGTATGTTTCAGTGTTATTTGCCTCGAAGCGAGCATAGAAGTAGTTTAGCTCATCTGTTAGGCTCGTTTCACTGGGCAGCTCTTGGCTGTGCTTCCCTTTGTAGTCTGTAATGCTTTGCAAGCCCTGCCACATCCAACGAGCGTCAGAGCCGGTGTAGTACGATTCGATCTTAGTCCTGTATTGACACTTTGCCTGTTTGATGGTTGGTCGGAGGGCATAGCAGGATTTCTTAAGCTTCCGGGTTAGAGTACCGCTCCTTGAGTTCCAGCTCTAGCCTTTAGCTCAATGCGGATGTTGCCTGTAATCTATGGCTTCTGGTTGGGGTATGTACGTACGGTCACTTTGGGGACAACGTCATCGATGCACTTATTGATGAACCCAATGACTGATGTGGTGTACTCTTCAATGCCATTGGAGGAATCCCGGATCATATTCCAATCTGTGCTAGCAAAACAGTCCTGTAGCTTAGCATCTGCTTCATCTGACCACTTCTTTATTGATCTGGTGCTTCCTGCTTTAATTTTTGATTGTAAGCAGGAATCAGGAGGATAGAATTATGGTCTGATTTGCCAAATGGAGGGTGAGGGAGAGCTTTGTATGTGCCTCTGTACGTGGAGTAAAAGTGGTCCAGAGTTATTATTTTTTTATTTGGTTGCACATTTAACATGCTGATAGAAATTTGGTAAAACTGATTTAAGTTTCCCTGCATTAAAACCTGTTAGGGCTAGGGGGCAGTATTGACACGGCTGGATAAAAAACATACCCGATTTAATCTGGTTACCACTCCTACCCAGTAACTAGAATATGCATATACTTATTACATATGGATAGAAAACACCCTACATTTTCTAAAACTGTTTGAATGGTGTCTGTGAGTATAACAGAACTCAAATGGCAGGTCAAAACCTGAGAGATTCCTTTACAGGAAGTGGCCTGTCTGACCATTTCTTGAACTTCTTTTCCATCTCTATCATTTACTAAGGATCTCTGCTCTAACGTGACACTTCCCACGTCGTCCATAGGCGCTCAGAGCCCGGGAAAAAACAGAATGTCGTCATTCCAGCCCCAGGCTGAAACACATTATCGCCTTTCTCAAGTGGCCGATCAAGGGACACGGGCTTATGCGCGTGACCCCGACCGCCCCCGCCTTTGGGATTTTTTCCTCTGTTTGCCGAAAAGGAGATTCCCTGTCGGAATATTATCGCTTTTCTACGAGAAAAGTGTCGTAAAAATTGATTTTAAACAGCGGTTGACATGCTTCGAAGTACGGTAATGGAATATTTAGAATTTTATTGTCACGAATTGCGCCATGCGCGTGACACTTCTTTACTATTTCGGATAGTGTCTGGAACGCACGAACAAAACGCCGCTATTCGGATATAACGATGGATTATTTTGGACCAAACCAACATTTGTTATTGAAATAGCAGTCCTGGGTGTGCATTCTGACGAAGACAATAAAAGGTAATCAAACTTTTATAATAGTAAATATGATTATGGTGAGTGCTAAACTTGCCGGGTGTCTAAATAGCGAGCCCGTGAAGCCTGGGCTATGTACTTAGATTATTGCAAAATGTGCTTTCACCAAAAAGCTATTTTAAAATCGGACATATCGAGTGCATAGAGGAGGTCTGTATCTATAATTCTTAAAATAATTGTTATGCTTTTTGTGAACGTTTATCGTGAGTAATTTAGTAAAATGTTAGCGAATTCCCCGGAAGTTTGCGGGGGGGTATGCTAGTTCTGAACGTCACATGCTAATGTAAAAAGCTGGTTTTTGATATAAATATGAACTTGATTGAACAAAACATGCATGTATTGTATAACATAATGTCCTAGGGTTGTCATCTGATGAAGATCATCAAAGGTGAGTGCTGCATTTAGCTGTCTTCTGGGTTTTGGTGACATTATATGCTGGCTTGAAAAATGGGTGTCTGATTATTTCTGGCTTGGTACTCTGCTGACATAATCTAATGTTTTGCTTTCGTTGTAAAGCCTTTTTGAAATCGGACAGTGTGGTTAGATTAACGAGAGTCTTGTCTTTAAATGGCTGTAAAATAGTCATATGTTTGAGAAATTGAAGTAATAGGATTTTTAAGGTTTTGAAAATCGCGCCACAGGCTGGCAGTGGCTGTTACGTAGGTGGGACGCAAGCGTCCCACCTAGCCCATAGAGGTTAAAGTCCCCAGCTACTAGGAGTGCCGCCTCTGGGTGAGCATCTTGTTTGCTTATGGTGGAATACAGCTCATTCAATGCTGTCTTAGTGCCAGCCTCTGACTGTGGTGGTATGTAAACGGCTACGAAAAATACAGATAAACTCTCTAGGCAGGTAGTGTGGTCTACAGTTTATCATGAGACACTCTACCTCAGGCGAGCAATAGCTCGAGACTTCCTTAGATATCGTGCACCAGCTGTTATTTACAAAAATACATAGTCCGCCGCCCCTTGTCTTACCAGACGCCGCTGTTCTATCCTGCCGGTGCAGCGTATAACCCGCCAGCTGTATGTTGATAGTGTCGTCGTTCAGTCACGTCCATGAAGCATAAGATATTACAGTTTTGAATGTCCCGTTGGTAGTTTAATCTTCCGTGTAGGTCATCTATTTTATTGTCCAAAGATTGCACGTTTGCTAGCAGAATGGAAGGAAGTGGGGCTTTATTCGATCGCCTACGAATTCCCTCTACAGTATGTGGTTAATTTACAGAATGAGAGAATTAGGTGAAACTGAGGCGTTGCTTGTTAAACAAGTGGATTCGGGGATCAAGTGTAGCTGGAGCTGGGCCTGGCTTAAGCTGGAAGCCACTATAGAGTTGAAAGGAACACCATACACTCTCCCTTTTTTTCAATACAGTGGATAAAAAGGGGTATGCCAGATGTACTTTGCATGTTTCAGTGCATAAAAAAGTGTCCCCTTTTTGGGCCCTCACCAGTTTGCATCCCTGGATTTGGAAATTGATCCGCAGGCCTACCAAAGGGGGCCACCAGTTGCCCATCTCTTCCTTATCGAACTCATGTTACTCTTTCTCTCTTCTGTGACAGAGTCCACTGCGTAGGTCCTACAGTGACCAGGCTTTTGGCAGGAGCAACCCTGGCACCCCCACCTGCAAACAGACACCGCACACCCCTATCTCGTAAGTACAAGACACATTGGATTAAACACTTCTGAACTCCTTTTAAATGTCACCATAGAGATCCATCTCTTTCCTTGGACCAGACTGAGTGGCTTACTACATTTGTCATTTAGTAGAAGCTCTTATCCAGAGTGACTTACAGGAGCATTTAGGGTTAAGTGCCTTGCTCAAGGGCACATCGACAGATTTTTCACCTCGTTGGCTCAGGGATTCGAACCAGCGGCCTTCCGGTTACTGGACCAACGCTCTTAACCGCTAGGCTACCTGCCTCTCTGCGTGCTCCTCTGCCCAGTGAGGGGGTTACATGTACAACGCTTCCTCAGAAGTGGAGAAAAAAAGCTAAACACATTACAAAAAGCTCCCAAAACACATGGTGCTGAATGTTTTTAAAGCATGATTTTTGTTGGTTTTCATCACCTTGTGGACGAGACAACTCGGCCATATGTAACTAGAGTAGCATGAATTACTTATCAAAATTCTTTCAACACAACGCTTGCCTTTCAAGCCTGGAACATTTCACGAAGACAAAGGGAAAGTTGCATTGTTGGCTTGGGACACATTCTATTGACGTTGCGCTGCCTCAGGCCCCATGCAGTGTTGTCCTCCTATTCTTCACCAGTGTTTCCAGCAGAGAGAGACGCATTGGTTTCTCTGATCTCTAGCCTGTCCTTACATGTAGGTTATATTTGAGGCAACGTGAAGTTGTGGCGTTGTCACTATGCTTGGTAAGTGTTGTGCTCCTCTGTCTGTCCTGTCTTTTGTGGTGACCCAACCCACCCCCACCCCTCACTCGTGCTTGTTGTAGTTGCGGCGGTTCAGGATGCCCCCCTCAGCGCTCCTCTACTGCTGCTGTAGACACCATGCCCATTCCCCTGGTGCTCCCTGCCACCCTACCCAGCCTCCTGTCCCCACAGACCATGCTGCAGGCTGCCAAGGAACTGGGCCAGCAGGCCTCACAGTGCCTTCTGCAGACTGTCACTCAGAAATACAGGTTAGGGGATAGCGGCTAATCCTACCTTCTACAACCTGAGTGACCCCTGCCTACCCAAACCGAAATCTTAACAAATGGCACCTAACCTCCTTCCATTTCTTCCTTGCTTGGGCTTGCATTTATGTCCTTACACTACTAGTTCTCACTTTCTTTGCTAAGCTTTTGCCTCAATAAAGGATTCATTCTTGACTACAGGATCACTTCCTTTACTCACAACTTAGGTTGAAATCATACTATTTTTATTTGACCTTTATTTAACTCTGCAATTCAGTTAAGAACAAATTGTTATTTACAATGACGGCCTTGGAACAGTGGGTTAACTGCCTTGTTCAGGGGCAGAATGACAGATTTTTACCTTGTCAGCTCGGGGAATCGATCTAGCAGCCTTTCGGTTACTGGCCCAACGCTCTAACCACTAGGCTACCTGCCGCCCCAAGTATACCATGAAATGCTTGCTTATTAGCCCTTCCCAACGATGCAGAGTAAAAAAATAACAAAATAAGGTATTTGAAGTAGATATGTACATAAAGACAGGGTAAAGTGACTAGGAATCATGATAAATAAGAAGAAGAATAATAAGAGTAAAATGGTGTATGTATATACAGTACCAGTCAAAAGTTGACACCTACTCATTCAACGGTTTTCTTTATTTTTTATTTTCTACATTGTAGAATAATAGTGAAGACAAACTATGAAATGACACAAATGGAATCATGTAGTAACCAAAAAAGTCTAAATATATTTTGATTTGTTTAACACTTATTTGGTTACTACATCATTACATATGTGCTATTTCATAGTTTTGATGTCTTCACTATTATTCTACAATGTAGAAATAAAGAAACTCTGGAATGAGTAGGTGTCAACTTTTGACTGGTACTGTATATAGTGTATACACTGAGTGTACAAACATTAAGAACATCATCCTAATATTGAGTTGCACACCCCTCCCCTTTTGCCCTCAGAACAGCCTCAATTTGTCAGGACATGGACTCTACAAGGTGTCAAGCGTTCCACAGGGATACTGGCCCATTGTCAAGTTGGCTGAATGTCCTTTGGGTGGTGGACCATTCTTGATACACACGTGAAACTGTTGAGTGTGAAAAACCCAGCAGTGTTGCAGTTCTTGACACAAACGGGTGCGCCTGGCACCTACTACCATACCCCGTTCAAAGGCACGTCAATATTTTGTCTTGCCCATTGTTAAGCCTCCGTCTCGAGGCTTAACAATCCATCTTTAACCTGTCTCCTCCCCTTCATCTGCGCTGATTGAAGTGGATTTAACAAGTGACATCAATATGGGATCATAGCTTTCACCTGGTCAATCTGTGTCATGGAAAGAGCACAGTCTGTGACTAGGGTGGCTGGAGTCTTTGACAATTTTTTGGACCTTCTTCTTACACCGGCTGATATTAGAGGTCCTGGAAGGCAGGGAGCTCTGCCCCAGTGATGTACAGGGCCGTCCGCACCCCTCTCTGTAGCTCTTTGCGGTCGAGGGCGGTGCATTTGCCATAGCAAGCGGTGACGCAGCCAGTGAAGGTGCTCTCGAGGGTCCAGCTGTAGCACTTGTTGAGAATCCAAGGGCCCATGCCAATTCTTTTCAGCCACCAGAAGGGGAAGATACGCTGTTGTGCCCACTTCATTAATATGCGTGTGGGTATGGACCATGTTAAGTCCTTAGTGATGAACTGTCCTGTCCCTCTGCACTCTAAACTCTGCTTGCTGCTTCTCCCTGCTTTGCTCTTGCTTCGGGTAGAAGTTGCCAGTAGGCACACATCTTGGATCAGCCCATTGTACCCTAATCCTAACCTTAGCCTTTACAGGCAACAATGGAAACTGATCTTAGATCAGCATCCATGGGACAACTTCATCTTACTACTGCTTTGTGCTGTCTTTTGTTGCCCACTTCTGGTTGTTTTTCCTCATGCTGGGTTCTTCTATTTGCCTTGTGTTGAAAGCCCCTTTGCAGACTGTGGTCTCTCTTCCTGGTTTAAAGGTTCAGCTATCCTGAACACCCAACTACCGCTGTGGTTGAGGAGCCCCCTGTGTATGTCGAACCAGCCAGGAAAAGGTGACAAGTTCTGGCAAACCATTGGCATTTCCTATTATTGGGCTTGTTTTGTGGTACCAAAAACACATTTCTGAAGCCTAAAGCATTGAAGTGTGGGTGTGTGTGCACATGCACCATTTACCTTTATCCCTGTTTGTGTGGTTGGCAGTGCCATGCGGGACTCCTGGATGAGCCCAGATGAGGGAAGTGCAGCTGTTGAGTTCATCGTACTTAGGAGACAGGTAAGCAGGCTAATAACCCCTATCGCGGGTGAAAACGTCTGAATGACAATGTCTGATTGACACCTGCATCTGAACTAGTCTACCTTATAGGATAATGCTAAATCAATATAATATAAATTGACGTGGAAAGTTAAGGGGAAGCTATAGGAGACAGCTGTGATCTAGGCCTAGGCTATATGAAGATGAAATTGACAACCAATGGAAAATAGAACACATGCACTCAACCATAGCCTATTGATACATTTTAGTGAGCAGTGGGTGGTTATGTTGACACTGGGCCTACATTTTTATTTGATTAAGTATTTTATGTAAGAGTAGCCTATACTCTGGATATTTCAATTTCTTTGTCTTTCACGCATCTCGACAGGCAACTTGCCTATCTCTTCCCCCTTTCTCTTAAACGAGTAGCATATCAACTCAGCAAAAAAAGAAACGTCCCTTTTTCAGGACCCTGTCTTTTAAAAGGTAATTAGTAAAAATCCAAATAACTTCACAGATCTTCATTGTAAAGGGTTTAAACACTGTTTTCCATGCTTGTTCAATGAACTATAAACAATTAATGAACAGTCATTAAAACACTAACAGCTTACAGACGGTAGGTAATTAAGGTCACAGTTATGAAAACTGAGGACACTAAAGAGGCCTTTCTACTGACTCTGAAAAACAACAAAAGAAAGATGCCCAGGGTCCCTGCTCATCTGTGTGAACGTGCCTTAGGCATGCTGCAAGGAGGCATGAGGACTGGAGATGTGGCCAGGGCAATAAATTGTCCATACTGTGAGACGACGCTACAGGGAGACAGGACGGACAGCTCATCGTCCTCGCAGTGGCAGACCACGTGTAACACCTGCACAGGATTGGTACATCCAAACATCACACCTGTGGGACAGGTACAGGATGGCAACAACTGCCCGAGTTACACCAGGAACGCACAATCCCTCCATCAGTGCTCAGACTGTCTGCAATAGGCTGAGAGAGGCTGGACTGAGGGCTTGTGGCCTGTTGTAAGGCAGGTCCTCACCAGACATCACCGGCAACAACGTCCCCTATGGGCACAAACCCACCATCGCTGGACCAGACAGGACTGGCAAAAAGTGCTCTTCATTGACAAGTCGCGGTTTTGTCTCACCGGGGGTGATGGTCGGATTCATGCTTATCGTCGAAGGAATGAGCGTTACACTGAGGCCTGTACTCTGGAGCAGGACCGATTTGGAGGTGGAGGGTCCGTCATGGTCTAGGGCGGTGTGTCACAGCATAATCGGCCTGAGCTTGTTGTCATTGCAGGCAATCTCAACGCTGTGCGTTACAGGGAAGACATCCTCCTCCCTCATGTGGTACCCTTCCTGCAGGCTCATCCTGACATGATCCTCCAGCATGACAACGCCACCAGCCATACTGCTCGTTCTGTGCGTGATTTTTTGCTAGACAGGAATGTCAGTGTTCTGCCAGGGCCAGCAAAGAGCCCGGAACTCAATCTCATTGAGCACATCTGGGACCTGTTGGATCGGAGGGTGAGGGCTAGGGCCATTCCCCCCAGAAATGTCTGGGAACTTGCAGGTGCCTTGGTGGGAGAGTGGGGTAACATCTCACAGCAAGAACTGGCATATCTGGTGCAGTCCATGAGGAGGAGATGCACTACAGTACTTAATGCAGCTGGTGGCCACACCAGATACTGACTTACTTTTGATTTTGACTCCCCCTTTGTTCAGGGACACATTACGCCATTTCTGTTAGTCACATGTCTGTGGAACTTGTTCAGTTTGTCTCAGTTGTTGAATCTTGTTATGTTCATGCAAGTATTTACACATGTTAAGTTTGCTGAAAATAAATGCAGTTGACAGTGAGGACGTTTATTTATTTTTTGTTTTTTTTTAAATATACACTGCTCAAAAAAATAAAGGGAACACTTAAACAACACAATGTAACTCCAAGTCAATCACACTTTTGTGAAATCAAACTGTCCACTTAGGAAGCAACACTGATTGACAATAAATGTCACATGCTGTTGTGCAAATGGAATAGACAACAGGTGGAAATTATAGGCAATTAGCAAGACACCCCCAATAAAGGAGTGGTTCTGCAGGTGGTGATCACAGACCACTTCTCAGTTCCTATGCTTCCTGGCTGATGTTTTGGTCACTTTTGAATGCTGGCGGTGCTTTCACTCTAGTGGTAGCATGAGACGGAGTCTACAACCCACACAAGTGGCTCAGGTAGTGCAGCTCATCCAGGATGGCACATCAATGCGAGCTGTGGCAAGAAGGTTTGCTGTGTCTGTCAGCGTAGTGTCCAGAGCATGGAGGCGCTACCAGGAGACAGGCCAGTACATCAGGAGACGTGGAGGAGGCCGTAGGAGGGCAACAACCCAGCAGCAGGACCGCTACCTCCGCCTTTGTGCAAGGAGGAGCAGGAGAAGCACTGCCAGAGCCCTGCAAAATGACCTCCAGCAGGCCACAAATGTGCATGTGTCTGCTCAAACGGTCAGAAACAGACTCCATGAGGGTGGTATGAGGGCCCGACGTTCACAGGTGGGGGTTGTGCTTACAGCCCAACACCGTGCTGGACGTTTGGCATTTGCCAGAGAACACCAAGATTGGCAAATTCGCCACTGGCGCCCTTCACAGATGAAAGCAGGTTCACACTGAGCACATGTGACAGAGTCTGGAGACGCCATGGAGAACGTTCTGCTGCCTGCAACATCCTCCAGCATGACCGGTTTGGCGGTGGGTCAGTCATGGTGTGGGGTGGCATTTCTTTGGGGGGCCGCACAGCCCTCCATGTGCTCGCCAGAGGTAGCCTGACTGCCATTAGGTACCGAGATGAGATCCTCAGACCATATGCTGGTGCGGTTGGCCCTGGGTTCCTCCTAATGCAAGACAATGCTAGACCTCATGTGGCTGGAGTGTGTCAGCAGTTCCTACAAGAGGAAGGCATTGATGCTATGGACTGGCCCGCCCGTTCCCCAGACCTGAATCCAATTGAGCACATCTGGGACATCATGTCTCGCTCCATCCACCAACGCCACGTTGCACCAGGAGTTGGCGGATGCTTTAGTCCAGGTCTGGGAGGAGATCCCTCAGGAGACCATCCGCTACCTCATCAGGAGCATGCCCAGGCGTTGTAGGGAGGTCATACAGGCACGTGGAGGCCACACACACTACTGAGCCTCATTTTGACTTGTTTTAAGGACATTACATCAAAGTTGGATCAGCCTGTAGTGTGGTTTTCCACTTTAATTTTGAGTGTGACTCCAAATCCAGACCTCCATGGGTTGATAAATTGGATTTCCATTGATTATTTTTGTGTGATTTTGTTGTCAGCACATTCAACTATGTAAAGAAAAAAGTATTTAATGAGATTATTTCTTTCATTCAGATCTAGGATGTGTTGTTTAAGTGTTCCCTTTATTTTTTTGAGCAGTATATATATATATATGTCTCAAGTTTGGACACCTACTCATTTTTACTATTTTCTACATTGTAGAATAATAGTGAAGACATCAATTCTATGAAATAATACATATGGAATCATGTATTCACCAAAAAAGTATATATTCAGCTCAGAAATTGCAGCACAAATAAATGCTTCAGAGTTCAAGTAACAGACACAGCTCAACATCAACTGTTCAGAGGAGAATGCGTGAATCAGGCCTTCATGATCAAATTGCTGCAAAGAAACCACTACTAAAGGACTTGCTTGGGCCAAGAAATACGAGCAATGGACATTAGACCGGTGGAAATCTGTCCTTTTGGTCTGATAAGTCCAAATGTGAGATTTTTGGTTCTAACCGCCGTGCCTTTGTGAGACGCAGAGTAGGTGAACGGATGATCTCGTGTGGTTCCCACCGTGAAGCATGGAGGTGTGATGGTGCTTTGCTGGTGACACTGATTTATTTAGAATTCAAGGCACACTTAACCAGCATGGCTACCGCAGCGATACGCCATCCCATCTGGTTTGCACTATCATTTGTTTTTCAACAGCAAGAATGAGTGATGGAGTGCTGCATCAGATGACCTGGCCTCCACAGTCACCCGATCTCAAGCCAATTGAGATGGTTTGGGATGAGTTGGACCGCAGAGTGAAGGAAAAGCAGCCAACAAGTGCTCAGCATATGTGGGAACTCCTTCAAGGCTGTTGGAAAAGCATTCCAGGTGAAACTGGTTGAGAGAATGCCAAGAGTGTGCAAAGCTGTCAAGGCAAAGGGTGGCAATTTTCAAGAATCTCAAATTTAAAATATATTTTGATTTAACACTTTTTTGGGGGGATTACTACGTTATTGCATAGTTTGTCTTCACTATTATTCTACAATGTAGAAAATAGTAAAAATAAAGAAACCCTTGCATGAGTCCAAACTTTTGACTGGTACTGTTTGAGTTAGTTCATATAAGGAAATTAGTCAATTGGAATAAATTCATTAGGCCCTGATCTATGGCTTTCACATGACTGGGAATACTGTTATGCATATGTTGGTTTAAGATGCCTTAAAAAAAAGGTCTTGGGGTGAATCAGAAAACCAGTCAGTATCTGGTGTGACCACTATTTGCCTCATACAGCATGACACATCTCTTTTGCATAGAGTTGATCATGCTGTTGATTGTGGCCTGTGGAATGTTGTCCCAGTCCTCTTTAATGGCTGTGCGAAGTTGCTGGATTTTGGCGGGAACTGGAACATGCGGTTGTACTCGGCAATCCAGAGCATCCCAAACATGCTCAATGGGTGACATGTCTGAGTATTCAGGCCATGGAAGAACTGGGACATTTTAAGCTTCCAAGAAGTGTGTGCAGATCCTTGCGACATGGAGCCGTGCATTATCATGCTGAAACGTGATAGCGGGAGATTTAACGGCACGACAATGGGCCTTTTGGATCTTGTCACAGTATCTGTATATTGAAATTGCTATCGATAAAATGCAATTGTAAGTTGACCGTAACTTGTGCCTGCCCATACCATAACCCCACTGCCAACATGGGTCCATCTGTTCACAATGTAGATGTCAACAAACCTCTTGTCCGCAAGACGCCATACATGTGGCCTGTGGTTGTGAGGCTGGTTGGACGTACTGCCAAATTCTCTAAAATGACGGAGGCGGTTTATGGTAGAGAAATGTCCACCAGAGCTTTTGCCAGAGAATTAAAATGTCCATTCCTGCAGTCAGCATGCCAATTGCATGCTCCCTCAACCTGAGCCAACTGTCGCATTGTGTTCTTTGACAAAACGGAACATTTTAGTGGCCTTTTGTCCCCAGCACAAGGTGCACCTGTGTAATGATCATGCTGTTTAATCAGTTTATTGATATGCCACACCTGTCAGGTGGATGGATTATCTTGGCAAATGAGAAATGCTCACTAACAGGGATGTACACACATTTGTGCACAATCTGAGATTAAGCTTTTTATGAGTATGGAACATTTCTGGGATCTTTTTCAGCTCATGAAACATGGGACCAACACTTTACATGTTGTGTTTACATTTTTGTTCCGTGTAGTTTGAAACTTTTTAGCAATTTAAAAAGCATCGATCAATCCTCTTGCTGGCTGAATTGCAATAAAATAGGTCAGTGTTGGCAATGAACTGGTGGGGAAGTTTGAATGGCGAAAGTGACATGTAGCTCTGGTGTAATGTAATCACAATGGCTAAATTAATACATTGCTGCAGAGAAATGTAATTTATTCATTCACACAACAAACTCAGACCTGTCAGTGGCAGGCTACCCTGTATTTGTATTCTGCCATTGTATCCAGTCAAAATGTAGTAGGCTAGAAATTGCATGAAATGTTTATATAGGCCTATATTAATTCATGACAGTATCTTATGGTGCTGGTAAGACGTTAGGGGACTTGGTGAGTGACATCAGTAGCATCTTTAGGCTTAATTTGG
Source organism: Salmo salar (assembly GCF_965601325.2). NCBI lineage: Eukaryota > Metazoa > Chordata > Actinopteri > Salmoniformes > Salmonidae > Salmo > Salmo salar. The sequence goes on from NC_138303.1 coordinate 76,950,744, forward strand.
TCTTATTTCTCGCAATATACCTGTTTACTGTGAGTGCGGCCAAATGCGTTGGTTCCATCAGTGCCATCATGATTGTGTAGCCTGTGTTCAACCAGTAGATGGAGCCATAACTTCAATATTTTCTTCTGGCCATTGAGTTACTAATGTTATGGATACTTGTAAGATGTCCTTTCTTTTGAGTCTCAGAACCTGAGGCCATCTTTACACTACGACAAATGTTGTGTATAAACAAAAATAATCGGTCACTTACAGTATAACAGCTCAGGGCCTTTCTCGTGTCCAGGTGGTGAAGATGAGTCGTCGTCTGGCGGGTCTGGAGAAGCAGAACGCTGAACGCAGACAGACTGAGCTGGTGCTCTTCTCCCTGCTCCTTTCTGCCTGCCTGCTCAACGGATGGCTCTGGATACGCAGATAAGACACACGTCACTCAAACAGCCCGCTCATCTGCTCTGCAACACTAGGTCTGCTCCAACCAGCGACTTTGCTCAACTCTGCATTACACATCCACTCAGCTGGGTAGTTTGTCAGTGCACTTATTCTTACACACATGTTGGTGTTGAGCACGTATAGATCTCAATGGCCCATCTCCTTTCTTTCAAGGCCAGGGCCCAGATTCACTAAACACTTCTTACGCATAACCATAAGGTTCCTCAGAAGGAAAATATGTTCATAAGATAGTTTAAGTGTAATTCCTCAACAATATCTTCTTACAAATCTTCATTTCTTGGCAACTTATCTAGCTAGCAATGGCAATCATGTTAGCATATTTCTTACTGAGATTACTGTTCTAAAACATGTTATTGGGTTTAAAATGATCAATACTGAAACTTTCAGATGAAGTTTGTGTGAATTAAACTGCTTTCATGAGCTTTTTCTCTCACTGCCCAGAGTTTAAGACAAGGGTTTAGCTAACTTGGAATTAAGAACCACATTTCTTCTTAAGGAGAAATAGAGAAAGAAAATGTCCAATAACCTTTTGAGGAATAACAACTTTGCTTAACTTTCTTCTTAAGTCTATAGTTAAGGTTCTGTGAATCTGGGCCCAGGAGAGGAAGCTATTTCGGCAACTGTTAAGGTAGGGCCTTAGGACTATGATGATAAAATGAAGGTGTTGAGCATTAGTGGTGTGCATAGGTCACAAATATGGACTAAGTTGATTGTCAAGGTGGATGCTGGCATATTTCAACATTATCAGGGATTGATCCATGTCATGTTTGCCTAAAGGATTGGCCATCTCTGTGACTTGAACAGCTAGTGTTTACCATGGTTGGAGGTGGTGATAGGAAATGATAGTGTTACTGCGGAGGCTTCTATATTGTTTTAGTTGAGATGGATAATCAGATTTACGTCATAGGTCTGTCAACACAGTTTGTGTAAACTTAACATTTCAATCTAGTTGGTAACCACTGGTGGAATGCCATGAGTCAGTTGGTAACTGGTCCAAAGTATCTAGTATAGTATGATTTACTTGGAACTCTTCAGACTTAGAAGCCTAAATTGTAATCCGTTTGACAGTACATGGGTAATAAGGTCCTTCTGTAAGGCCTCTATTTAATCGAGACATGTCTGCGTTTGAATGCCTGTGACATGAAGTGCTTTGAAGTTGGCTGCCTCAGTGACTGATCTTTTCCAGACCAGTTTATACTATGAAATTATATGTTTCTCAGAAGTCAAATGACATTAACCATGAATGTAAACTGAACACTAATTTATTACATGGGGTTTCTTGTTCTTTTTCCATTTTTGAAGTTGTACTGGGTTTTCAATAAATTAAATATAAATGTTGAGTGAGGTTTGTTTTGTACGTTGGGCCTTTCACCTGCTTGAACCTTGTCTGGGGCCGTATTCATTACGTCGATTCTGTTGCAAACGGAACAGAAGTGGTTTTTTTCCATTGGAAAACTTCCGTTTGGAGTAAACATGCGTACCCTAACAGCAATGGTTTGACATTTGAGTCATTATTTCTAACATCGATAGTGCCTACACTTTCTAGTGCCGTTTTGAACTTCTAACACAATAGGGATAATAAGGGAGTGGTTTGACACAAGAGCAAGTGCTCACACCGCTGGAACATCTGGGTGGTATTCATTATGCAGATTCTGATGCATGGGATTTGTCAGTTGTGGTTTGGTTGCATTCAATGGCAACAAGCTGCTTGTGGATTTGACAGCTCTAATGCTGTTCCACCAAGACACTGCATTTCAATCTGATTGAATCTAGCCCTGAGATATCGAAGAAGTCAACTAGTCTAGTTCCACTGCATGTTTTCATTGTTCCCCTCTAATCAGGGACTGATTTAGACCTGGGACAACAGGTGGGTACAATTATCAGGTAGAATAGAAAACTAGCAGGGTGGTGGGAGGCTCTTCATGGAGGCTGTGGCGTAAGCAAATGCATTGTCCTAGAGAGATTTCCAGGGTTATCGAAACGTCACACCAGGGTAAGCCTACAGGAAACAGTCCTTAAGTGTTTCTAAAATCCCCTATGGGGAAAAATGAATAACCATTTGACGGCTAGGTTTTATAGCTCATACTGTGGTACTATATACCAAAAAAATACATGTAGTGTACATTCTGAAAGAGCAAAATGCACAGAACAAAGTCGCATTGTATATTTATTTAACAAAAAAATGTAATACTAAACCAAGTAAACTCACTATCTGAAACATTTGGAACTTTGTCAGGAGTACATAAATTACACCCCCCCAAAAAGTTGAACCACAAATAGAAACGGCATGAAATTATATTTTTTTGTAAAAACCAGATGGTTGATTAGAAATACAATTTAATTAAACATGAATGGCGATTGTACAGTAATGACATTGTCAAGCAGCATCTATTTTACAGATTTTGAAAAGGCACAAATACTAGACCTTGCATCTTTAAAAAAGTAACATTCATAACTACCAGAGATTCCGGTAAACTCACCAACTCTCTGCTCTTGATTGACCAAAAACGTTAATACATAGTTTGATTATAATTATTCCCATCACCACACTGATAAGGCAGGTCTACAGGCTCACTTTGACTTAAACATGTAAATGCTGAGCACTTGTAACATGAGAGAACTTGCGAAATCTGTTTGACAGTAATGAAACAGGACACCTTATGAAATTTAAAGCAAGACCCAAGGACTGGCATTTGGGTGGGACCGCAAAGAGTTGCATATTGTAAAGGGAACACCTTTGCTTTAAGAGTTTAATTAATTTATGTATAAATGACATTTTCTGAAGCTTCAGGTGCAGGCTGGTACAGTACTTGATAATGGGGACTCTGACATGTCTATATGATTGTTAGTAACACCATGAAAAAACATTTGATGCTCTCCCAATAAGTTGAACATTAGATCCATTGGCCTTTTGAAAATGTAACCATTGAAAAGTGTCATTTTACAAACAGTAAAACAGCAAGTGCAACTACTTGCCATCCAAATGAGCCTTAGTGTAAAATTAACACAAAACAAATTAAAAAAATAAGCGTTCAACCCTATAGTCCCCACCCAAGGTTCAGTCTCCAATCCGAAGGGTCCATTGTCTATCCTGGACAAACAACTTGACACTACAAGGAGAGAAATTGCCCCCTGTGCTGGACATTTTTAATTTCTTAACACTAATTGTGCTTTTTATTCAGTTATAAAACTGACATACTGTACACTATATATACAAAATTATGTGGACACCCCTTCAAATGAGTGGATTTGGCTATTTTAGCCACACCGGTTGCTGACAGGTGTATGAAATTGAACACAGCCATGCAATCTCCATAGACTAACATTGGCAGTAGAATTGCCTGACTGAAGAGCTCAGTGACTTTCAACGTGGCACTGTCATAGGATGCCACCTTTCCAACAAGTCAGTTTAAATTTCTGCCCTGCTAGAGCTGCCCCGGTCAACTGTAAGTGCTGTTATTGTGAAGTGGAAATGTCTAGGAACAACAACGGCTCAGCCGCGAAGTGGTAGGCCACACAAGCTCACAGAACTGCCAAGTGCTGAAGCGCGTAAAAATAGTCTGTCCTTGGTTGTAACACGCACTACCGAGTTCCAAACTGCCTCTGGATGCAATGTCAGCGCAATAACTGTTCATTGGGAGCTTCATGAAATGGGTTTCCATGGCCAAGCAGCCGCACACAAGCCTAAGATCACTATGCTCAATGCCAAGCAACGGCTAGAGTGGTGTATAGCTCGCCGCCATTGGACTCTGGAGCAATGAATCACGCTTCACCATCTGGCAGTCGGACGGACGAATCTAAGTTTGGCAGATGCCAGGAGAACGCTACCTGCACCAATGCATAGTGCCAATTGTAAAGTATGGTGGAGGAATAATAGTCTGGGGTTAGCCCCTTAGTTCCAGTGAAGGGAAATCTTAACGCTACAGCATACAATGACATTCTAGACGATTCTGTGATTCCAACTTTGTGGCAGGCTCTTTCCTGTTTCAGCAAGACAATGCCCCCGTGCACAAAGCGAGGTCCATACAGAGATTTGTCGAAATCGGTATGAAAGAACTTGACTGGCCTGCACAGAGCCCTGACCTCAACGACAACTGCGAGCCAGACCTAATCGCCCAACATCAGTGCCCGGCCTCACTAATGCTCGTGGCTGAATGGAAGTAAATCCCCTCAGCAATGTTCCAAAATCTAGTGGAAAGCCTTCCCAGAATAGTGGAGGCTGTTATAGCAGCAAAGGGGGGACCAACTCCATATTAATGCCCATGATTTTGGAATGAGATGTTCAACGAGCAGGTGTCCACATACTTTTGGTGATGTAGTGTACTTCTTTTAAACACTGGCCTAACTCCATCAGCCAGGTTGGAGAAATGTAGATACGAGGAGACAGTTTGTTTGAGCAGGTGAAGTAAAATTTTGTTCAGAGATATTATTGACCTCAGTGTTGCGTTTTTTTTTTTTAAACGTCCACTTAACCTATTGACAATAGTGGGGTCAGGCCAGGAGACGGGCTGGTGGAGAGTTTCTTTGGTCCCACATTTTTGGTTTGGATTAAAAATGCTCACAACTGCTACCTAGATTATGTGGGTGGATATTTCAGTCACTGTTAGAAAGTTTGATGTGATATCTATGATACAGACAAGGATCATAGATATAACATTACCACATCAAGCCACAGACAAACTCATTGTTACCTTTGGTCAAAAGAAAGGGACATGTGCGGTTGTGAAACTGGCTTGGATTTCAACTGTTAACATCACCACATAGGTTGCGTTTAACCAGGAAAAAGATCAAAATTGGGCTTCCTTTGTAAACGGAAGCCATATAGTTTCATAAATACAATGTCAATCGATGTAGAAAGACAGTTGATTACCAGATTGTCTGATCATTGCATAAACGAGTAGTTAAAATCCTAACGGACTATTTCAGGCCTAATATAATTTGAAGCAAGTCTGGGCGGAAGACCCTTTCAAACCCAGCATGACTGGAATGAAGGACACTTAACAGGTATAGTGGACAACCTTAACTGATGCATAGGCACATCGGTGAACACCAAACCTCTTCTACTGCTGCACTTCGAAAGAGACAGACCCCATCCAGTGGGGTCACACAGGCAGCACATTGGACCACAGTAGAAATGTGAGTGTCGCTCCCCCAAGTTTCACTGTGACATGGGGGGCCGGTCCCCCAATACTTTAAACAGTGCATTGTGGTCCTTGGCTGGCAGTGCCATGTAACCGAATGGCTTCTAAAAACCTATTCCATTCAGTTCAGTTAAATGATACACATGCCATACATACAGTATTTACAGGTTAAAATGTTTTGTAGTTTACAATATCACTGATTACCCAAGTGCCACATCTAACATTGGTGAATAATGTACTGTTTACTACATATAAATAGAGGACCTAAGTCAGACTTAACGTAAAAATATATATTTTTAAACACACTCATGAAAGTAAGTAGTGCAATAGATGGTAGCCAATACATTTGATCCAAGGGGGCTAGTTAACCAATAGATGCAACGTATGGTAGCCAATACATTTGATCCAAGAGGGCTAGTTAACCAATAGATGCAACGTATGGTAGCCAATACATTTGATCCAAGAGGGCTAGTTAACCAATAGATGCAACGTATGGTAGCCAATACATTTGATCCAAGAGGGCTAGTTAACCAATAGATGCAACGTATGGTAGCCAATACATTTGATCCAAGAGGGCTAGTTAACCAATAGATGCAACGTATGGTAGCCAATACATTTGATCCAAGAGGGCTAGTTAACCAATAGATGCAACGTATGGTAGCCAATACATTTGATCCAAGAGGGCTAGTTAACCAATAGATGCAACGTATGGTAGCCAATACATTTGATCCAAGGGGGCTAGTTAACCAATAGCCTCCAGCAACACTGTTCAAGAGTTCACTGATCATTCTGATGACACTAAAACCTCCCGAATCAAACCGTACAAAGTATTGTTCATTAATAAAGCACATCTAAAAAAGTTGTGCATTTGAACACACCCTCGGTCACCCGACAACTATTTAAACACCAAACGTTGAAAAAAAGAAACAAAAAGAGGAATCCTCCACCTATTTTGAAAGTGTGTGTCTAAATGTTTGTGTGTGTATTGATTGTGCACAAACACATATTGTCCTGTGACCTATAGAGGCCATGGTTCAGATGAGAATCTCCACCATGTCGTTGTCCTCCTGTTGAGGGGCTGATGTGGCCTGGGGGTGGGACTGTGCCAAGGCACGCCTCTCCAGGGTACTGCTGTGGAACACTGGTACATCTACAGAAACACCGGGAGAAGGTTGGTCAGTTGATCAAAGGGAACATCTACCCCCAAAACAAAGATTCGGCCTATTCCCCAATCCCCATATAATGCACTACTTTTGACCAGAGATACATAAGTAGTGCACTATAAAGGGAATAGGCTATTTGCCTTAAAGAAAACAATATCCTGCACACTATATTTGAATAGGCCGATTTGACCCCATATTGCCCATCCAGAGCATCTGACCCACTCCTTAACCTCTCCCCCCAGCTACTGCTTGGTTGAAACAAATGTGTAGTTCCTGGATTAGTCTCGTACCACGTCAAAACAGATTTTAAACAAAAGCCCATTTGCGTTTGGTTAGATCATTTTCCTAGAAACAATTCAGTTCAGCCTAAAGTGATGGGCTACACTGACAATCACAAGCGTTGTTTGCCATTCTGCTATGTTAGCGCTGCACATTGCAGAAGCATCCTCGTTGGTCACATCTAGACTAATTGAAAGTTTATATTTCTCAAATTGCAGGCAGCGAACACTCTAAAATACTTGATATTAACTGGGTCTGGAAAAACTCTGGACTCTAAAGCATATAATTAGGACCTGTGGTCAGGACAAACTGCTAGCCCTGCTTGTGTCCACGGCAGACTACACTAATGTAGATTGCACTGTCCTACTGTACCTGCGATGCGGTCAGGTATGTAGACGGGGCTGGGGCTGGAGAGGCGGCTGGGCAGGGTCGTGCTCTGCAGGGCTGGGGTGCTGGGCTTACTGCTAGCCTCCTGGCTCTTGTCTGTCTGGGTGCAGCTGTCCCTGCTGCCGGTCTTAGAGTGTCCTGCTGTCAGGGGCAGGACCGGGGAGGGAGATGACGAGATGGACTCTGTCCTCAGAGAATCGGTACGGTACTCTGGACCCAACAGAACTCCTGAGGGGGAGGGAACAGAGAAGACCTGTTAAGTATGTGGTGGTGCTGGGTTACCCATGACAAGTTGTTTATTGATACACATGGAAGCAAGTTGAAGTAAGATAAAATAGTTGACAGTAACAGACAGTGCATTCACACAACAATTAAGCAGGATTCAATCAGCCTGTACCAGCAGCACAGCACCATTGATAATATTAAACTTCCCACCCTCCATCACCAGCAGACTATTACTCAGCCTGATGATTTAATGTTACTATTGAACTCTAAGTTACATTACAAACCCACAGCTGAAGACCATTCATGTCAATGATACCCTCCACACCCCTTTGTCTCTCCGTCATCACGCTCTGACCCACACATCTCAGGGGCCTGTGAATCAACTTCCTGTACCCTCCCTGCCCTCTTCCTCCTAACCAGACTTCGGGCTTTTGTCCCTCTACCCTGCATCTGAAATGACACCCTTATAGTGCACTACTTTTCACAAGAGCCCTAGGCTGAGTCTAGTCAAAAGTAGTGCCCTCCCTATGTCTGCAGTTCCAGTATCTAACCCACTTAATTGAAATGAATCCAAATATAACAAGGGAAAACTCAAATAGCCTTCATCGTGTGGCACATAACACAACCTAAAACCAATAGAATTCTTACCCAGGCTGCCCTTCCAGCTGCTGTCCTTGCGCTCTTCTGTAATGGGGGAGCTGCTGAGGCCCAAGCTGTGTGAGAGCAGGCCCGAGCCGCCCGTGTTGGCGATGGACATCAGAGACTTGGAGGGTCGCATGGTGGCCGCGGCGTCCCGGTCCTTGTTGGGATCCTTCCTGGAACGCTGGTGGAGCACTTTGATCATGGCATCCTTCTCAATGATCTGGGCATGCAGGTTCTTGATCCTGTGGGATGGGCCATGAGTATAGTTCTTAAAATAAAAGGAAGTACAACATCCTGCAAAGTGCAGACTGCATTAATATTTGAATGTGATTGTGTTCTGTATGATCAGTGAGAACAATGGGAGTTATAGACTGGATTTGACTAGGGTCACGGTTGCACTGAAGATCTAGGGTAAGTGGTTGTGTTAGGTTGTTAAGGATCGTGTCTGTACAGTGCATGATTATTATTATATGAAAAGGATAGGTTTAATGCCTCTCGACATTTTGAAGATCAGTTGACCTGAATAGACCTGTGCAGAATGTGTCTCAAACACACAACTATTTACCTGCTTTCCATGTCTAGACAGCGGCGGTTGGCCAGCAGGATCTCCTCCTCCTCCTTCTGGATACGAGCCTCCACTGACAGCTGCTGCTCATAGCTGCTGCTTGCGGAGTGGCTTACCACTGACGACGACGTGTCCCTCTGGGTGGCGACGGAGGCAGCAGCGTCTAAGGCAAACTGCCTCATGACGCTCTCCTCCAGGTACTTCTGCTCCCACTTGGTCATGTCTGCCTCCAGGGCCAGGATCCTCTCCTCCTTCTCCCTCAGGTGCTCCATCAGAGCCGTGGTGTTGTACTCCTGACCACTGCTGCTGCTCTGGGAGCCGCCTTGTCTCTGAATGGGTGGAGGGGAGAAGAGGCAGGGAGACAATGGGGGTGGAAGGTGTGGCCGTCAGTGAACATAATTATTCAAGAGCTCGACCGCCATCCAAGTGAGCAATCAACTCACATTCACATTTGTATTACCAATACACACAATTTCTGCCTACATCATGGCCTATAGCAACACTGGCTGGTAGAGAGGCAGGGCTCCAAGTATGTCTGTAGTCTCTGTAGACCAGGCAATCTGTCTGCTCCCAAAGGCTCTAATGGAATATACAGTACCAGTCAAGTCTGGACACACCTAGTCATTCAAGGGTTTTTGACTGGTACTGTACATCTCTCCCTTCCCCTCCGGTGTTCTGTCATCTACAACCTTTCCCCCACATTCCCAGCATCCTTGAGGACCTGGCTGCGCTCTAGTAATGAGAAAACATTGTGGTGCTCTGCTCGGATGGAATTTAAGGAAGAGATCATCTCTGTTGGGACTGGGAGAGAGAGAGCCTGGAATTCTGGGTCAGGTCGCCCCGCTGACGCTGAATGCAGCTGAGATGCTGCACTGTCTCATAGGCAGGTTAGTGTTTTTCATCATGAATCTATTTCTGGAGGCCTTTCTATGGAGTGGTCACTAGCTGGCACAGCCACAAAGTCATAACATCAGATTTAAAGTTAACTCTAACCACACTGCTAACCATAAATGAAGACCAAAATGCACATTTTTCTTCACAATATAGCCAATTTTGACTTTGCAGCTGGCCTATCTAAGGGGAAATTGCTCAGTTCTACCTTCAGGACCAGACTCATGACAATAAACATCAACATGCGTCTCAGTGTCTTTAACGCTGTTTATCCATGTATGAATCTGTTATTCAATGCGTTTCTATGCCCCCCCTCCCCCCTCCAGTGAACGTTTAGTGTTTTTGTCCTAGCACAACACAGCTTCAAATAACCAACTCATCATCAAGCTTTGATCATTTGAATCAGTTGTGTAGTGCTACGGTAAAAACTAAAACGTGGCCCCAGGACCGACTTTGGGAAACCCTGCTCTGGAGGAGTTCGAAAGGACCTTTGTTTTGAAGTGTCTGACCTATCAGAGATATGAGAATGATCAGGAAACTCTTTTTTGACACATATTTAACCCCTTTTAAGCTACTAAACTACTTCCATATATATAATATCAGTAAAAACTTTGGACACACCCTACTCATTTCAAGGATTTTTCTTTATTTTTACTATATTGTAGAATAATAGTGAAGACATCAACACTGAAATAACACATATTGGAATCTCGTAGTAACCAAAAGTGTTAAACAAATATTTTATATTTGAGATTCTTCAAAGTAGCCACCCTTTGCCTTGAAGACAGATTTGCACACTCTTGGCATTCTCTCAACCAGCTTCATGAGATAGTCACCTGGAAGGCATTTCAATTAACAGGTGTGCCTTGTTAAAAGTACATTTGTGGAATTTCTTTCCTCCTTAATGCGTTTGAGCCAATCAGTTGTGTTGTGACAAGGTATGGGTGGTATACGGAAGATAGCCCTATTTGGTACACGTGTTATTTGATCATTTTGATGTCTTCACTATTATTCTACAATGTAGAATATTATATTTAAATATATTTTTTAAAAATTAAGAAAAACACTTGAATGGGTAGGTGTGTCCAAACCTTTAATTGGTACTGTACTTCCATTCATTTTTTAAACTGGTCCCAGGCTGCCTTCAGGTGAGTGTTGTGAGGCTTGTGGGTGTTCTAGAGCAAACCAACCGACATGAACGTGTTCGTGAGAGGGTCACCTTAGTATGTAGCCCAAACTGTTCAGACGTTTTCGTGAGATGTTGTGGATTGAGACGCAGACCATGCAACAAAAAAAATTATATTTCTATCTTAGACGGATTTTGCTGGGGATTTTTTTAAATTCAAATTAGATTTTCACGGGGCCCCGGGAATTTACTCAAGTAGGTTAACACACCATGTGTGTCTGAGTGTGTGTGCTTCTCTCACCTGCTGCATGCGCAGTGACTCCAGCTCCCGCTCCAGCCGTGTGCGTAAGCGGTGCTCCAGCTGCTCTCTCTTCTCACAGGCAGCCTGGAGCTGGGCTAGGGCCTGCTGCATGCGCTCCACCTTCTCCACATATACCTGCTTCTTCTTCAGCTGCAGCCAGGGAGACAAAACATACAGACAGGATGTGGTCAGGGCACAGACAGGAAGTAGACAGGAAGTGGGGGGTTTGCATTCCATTCTAGAAACCTGCTCCTCCCTTTAACCCGACTTGTTCACTCCCCTTCTGACTGGGTTGGTGAAAGCAATGGTTTCCCCTTGTTTGCGCCACAATATAATTGCTCTCATCTAAGGAATGAAAAGACAGGAGTTGAAATACGGCTAGGGAGGAAACAGGGAAACAGGTGAGACTTTGTTTCACCCATGCCCCCCTTCCTCCAAACATCCCCCACCCAGCACCCAACTCCAACCCCCCCAATCCAAGATAATGCAGTCTGTATCCACAATACCCATGTTTCAATGTCCCTCTGCAATGCAGCCCCTTTGAACTGCAGCAGGAGCTGTAATTGGCTCTACTCAATGGACTGATTTAGCTCAGGGACACTCTTCTTTCTTTAAAAAGAGAGGAAAAGAGGGACAAATAGAGGAGCATATACAGAGTTCCCACACTGACAGAGAGAGCAGGCCAATAATCTGGCACTGTTCAGAGCTCTTTCATGGCAGATATAAAACTCCAACTCAACAGCCTTTGTTCAAGGAAACAAGCGTGGGTTTGTGGCGGTGTCGGGCAGAAGTGGAGCAGCCCTGTGCTTTTTAGGACACTCCAGGTCTGTTTCCTGCTTCGCTCGGCCCCAACTGGCTCACTAGCCGTCTGGGCTATTTCAGACACATTACCAGCCAACCAACAGAACCAACCAGCCAGGGGTATCAAAGCTCAGAGCAGCTCCACATGAGAGTTTTATCCAGGTCCACACAGAGGCCAGTCTTTTGGGCCATTCCTCTGGCCTCTAGGAGGCTGGGCCATGAATGATGTTTTGAGTAAATATAAACAACCCATTTTGCAGTCGTTTGTCTTATCTTTTAAACAGTCCAAACCAACCCCATGAATCACAACTCAACACATACCAGACCCCGTCTTCAGCCAATGACGTCATCAATACCAGGTGATAGGATGGATGACACTGTGGTTCAATACTAATATTCTCAGGCTATCAATCTTAATGGTGACACAACCAGAGAACATAGAGGTCGACCGATTAATTAGGACTGATTTCAAGTTTTCATAACTCGGTAATCGTCATTTTTGTATGCCGATTATGGCCGATTACATTGCACTCCACGAGGAAACTGCGTGGCAGGCTGACCACCTGTTACGCGATTGCAGCAAGGAGCCAAGGTAAGTTGCTAGCTAGCATTAAACTTATCTTATAAAAAACAATCAATCTTCTTCTGTTAATTTATCATCGAATCACAGCCTACTTCGCCAAAAGGGTGATTTAACAAAAGAACATTCACGAAAAAAAATCACAATCGTTGCACGAATGTACCTAACCATAAACATCAATGCCTTAAAATCAATACGCAGAAGTATATCTTTTTTTAAACCTGCATATTTAGTTCAAATAAATTAATGTTAGCAGGCAATATTAACTAGGGAAATTGGGTCACTTCTCTTGCGTTCATTGCACGCAGAGTCAGGGTATATGCAACAGTTTGGGCCGCCTGGCTCTTTGCGAACTAATTTGCCAGAATTATAACATAACCTTGAAGGTTGTGCAATGTAACAGCAATATTTAGACTTGGGGATGCCACCCGTTCGATAAAATGCAGAACGGTTCCGTATTTTCCTGAAAGAATAAACGTTTTGTTTCCGAAATGATAGTTTCCAGATTTGACCATATTAATGACCAAAGGCTCGTATTTCTGTGTTTATTATAATTAAGTCTATGATTTGATAGAGGAGCTTGACTGAGCGGTGGTAGGCAGCAGCAGGCTCGTAAGAATTCATTCAAACTTTACTGCGTTTGCCAGCAGCTCTTAGCAATGCTTGAAACACAGCGCTGTTTATGACTTCAAGCCTATCAACTCCTGAGATTAGGCTGGCAATACTAAAGTGCCTATTAGAACATCAATAGTGAAAGGTATAGAGAGAAATAGTCGACGTGTCATAATTCCTATAATAACTACAACCTAAAACTTCTTAACTGGGAATATTGAACCACCAGCTTTCATATGTTCTGAGCAAGGAACTTAAACTTGAGCTTTTTTTACATGGCACATATTGCACTTTAACTTTCTTCTCCAACACTGTTTTTGCATTATTTAAACCAAATTGAGTATGTTTCATTATGTTAAAATAAAAGTGTTCATTGTTCATTCAGTATTGTTGTCATTATTACAAATCATTATTTATTTTTCAAAAAATGAATAATAATTCGGCCGATTAATCGTATCAGCTTTTTTTGGTCCTCCAATAATCGGTATCGGCGTTGAAAAATTATAATCAGTCGACCTCTAAAACAAATTGTAGCTCGATTATTTTACACTCAACAGAAACTCATGCCTTGTCCACCAGGGGGCATAAATATACCATCATTCAATCAACTGAACTAATGCCAGGAAGTATCCAAGACATTTCTGATATCACCTATTCATGAAGCAACAGCGAGAACATCATGGCTGCGTTTACACAGGCAGCCTAATTCGGATCTTTTTCAAATATAATTGGTCTTTTGACCAATCAGATCAGCTCTTTTTCCAATAATTGGGCAACATATCAGAATTGGATTGCCTGTGTAAACACAGCATATGACAGTCAGATCCTCACCTCCTCCTCCAGTTTGACTACTTTGGCCTGGGCGTTGTTGAGAGCCTGGTCCCTGATCTCAATGTGTCGTCTCTGGTCGTCCGTGGAGGAGTGCAGGGAGTTCAGCTCTATCTCCAGCTTCTCCTTCTCACGCACCGTCTCTTTGTCTGGGAGACACAAACAACACACTGAGGTCTAGCCCTTTAAAAAAAGTGATCTTCCTTTCATTCACTAAAAATAATTCTGTCATGAGGTGACTTTTTTAAATGGCATTCTCCATATTAACTAAACATCTTAAACAGTGTTTTGTGTGTGTAATTTTTGTTCAAAATATGCAACTTGTAGTGAATAAGTAGTGTTTTTACAGTACATGAACCCCAGACCCTTTGTCTGGTTCTTTTTCTAACTTATGAGGCCACACAGAGGTATGTTCAGAGTGGATGTAGAATGTCAGAGAGGCTTGGTCTAGCCTGGCGTTCCCTGATAGTGTGAGTGATTTGCTCACTCTGGGTGAGTAGCTGAGAGATGGTCTTGCGGTTGTCTTCCGTTCCCTCCCACTCCTTAGCAGCTAGCTGCTTGTTGGCAGTATCCATGCGCTCTGCAACAGAGAATGGCATTGCCAAAGTCAGGTCCGAGCCAGCCTGAGGGCCTAGTGGCCAAAGAGACACACACACGTAAACACACAAACTTGTGCGTGCGCACACGCATACATAAATATGCTCTTATTTTTGTAAATCAAATATTTGCAGGAATTAGATCATAATATGGCAACACAACCTGGTCAAACGGGAATAAAGCTCCTTAAAGAGAACACTCATAAATTCCATGTAACCAGCCTCTAGTTAATATGCAGGATATGCGTGGTAGGTATGGGGATTTTGGTGCTATTAAACAGCTCAAACAGACTTTCAACATACGGCTCTGTGATTGTGTAAATGTAGCCGTACAGCCCATGGAATTAAGGGAATATGGAGGTGGAGAGAATTTATAATCCCCTGAAGAGAATTTAATAGGCCCGGAATCGACGTGGAAACGGCTCTAAGTTCTTAAGATCCCAGCCTTCGTTCCACTCACATTAAACGCCTTGGGACCCGGTTGCTTGGCAAAATGGAGCAAGCAAAAATAAAAACACTTTATATGCGCACATTTCCCCGCAGAGTTGTTGGTGGTGGTCATCATTTTCTTTGGAGGACAACTTTATTATTTATTTGTAATTTTAAAACATGGTGCAAATTCATCACATACTAAATATATATCAGAATCAGTACAACAGGCACCAAATATTATTTAGTGTCCTCTTGATACCCACTCCGGTCCCACAACTCTTCAACCTCCTAACCCTCCCTAAGCCACCATCCCATGTACATACAATTACTTATTGTAGGTAAACTACAACCAAAAAGTAAGAAAGAACTGAAAAGTATGGTAAGAATTGAGTCAATTCTTACCATACTTTTCAGTTCTTTCTTTTGTCCTGAAACAAAACACGCCATTATTTCTGGGCCAAACGAGCAAATTCACACAGAAATGTGAGTCATAGATCTGTCATTCTCATTGAAAGCAGGTCTAAGAAGCGGTAGATCTGTTGTATGTGTGCCATTTCTATGCTTTCCGTGCTTAAGTTTTGTTTTTGCTTCTTTTACTTTCAGTTTTGTACATCTTCAAACAGCTGAAAATACAATGTTTTGGATTATTGAACAGATATTTCACAGTGGTTTAGATGGTACAATGATTCTCTACACTATACATTGCTTGTTTTGTCACAAACTGAAACAAGGCGAACTATTAGAATTTTAGCAACCAGGAAATGGCGGAGCTATATCTGCATTTTACACCTTTAAAATAATATTTTGTTAAGTGTTAAGTCAACTAGGCTGGGCCATGAAACATACAGAGAGCATTCCAGAAACAAATATTCAGTTGTTCCATTTCCATTCCGTGTTTCTCGAAACACAATAATGACTGGGGTATAAGTTTAGCCTAAACCCCCAAACGTGGAGCAAGATCCATTTCACATGTGTACGGCTGCCAATACGATAGGGGGAAAAAAAGAGAGGAAGGAAAGACCCCCAAAAAAAGTTATATGCGATTTGTTGTAAAAGCTTGGAATCTCCCCATGGACCCGGTCTGGGCAGGGAGCCATGAATGGAGATTTTTCTTTCCTCTGCAGGACTGAAGAGCCCAGTGAAGTAGAGACTACAGACATGAAACTGCCACCACCCACTCAGCTTCAGCTCAGAAATTCCTACAGAAACAGAGTGTGAGGATTGGAGCGCTAAGGGTCTATGGTCTGCTTTATAGTAAAGATATGAAATTGAGACTTTGGACTGCCTGTAAACACTAACATATCTAATTTATTAATCATATTGATTAATTGACAGATCGACCAATTGACTGCTCTTTTGCTCAGTACTTTTCCACTGTGCCAAAGTCAATACTAGGGCTGTGCCGGTCATGAAAATGTGTCAGCCGGTTATTGTCATGCAAAAGTCTACCGGTCTCACGGTAATTGACTGTTAAGGAACATAAACACATGTAGCATCTCCAAGTCTCCATGCATACAAGCCGCTGATGTGCGCCTTTGGAACGTCTACATTTAAAAAAGTAAAATAAATCAATTTAATAAAGCTGGCCGCCCGCCAAACTGAGCAGTCGGGGGAGAAGGGCCTTAGTCAGGGAGGTGACCAAAAACCTGATGGTCACTCTGACAGAGCTCTAGAGTTCCTCTGTGGAGATGGGAGAGTCTTCCAGAAGGACAAACATCTCTGCAGCACTCCACCAATCAGGCTTTTATTGTAGTGGCCAAAACGGAAGCCACTCCTCAGTAAAAGGCACATGACAGCACGCTTGGAGTTTGCCGAAAGGCACCTAAAGACTCTCGGACCATGAGAAACAAGATTCTCTGGTCTGATGAAACCAAGATTGAACTCTGTCCTGAATGCCAAGCCTCAAGTCTGGAGGAAACCTGTCACCATCCCTACGGTGAAGCATGGTGGTGGCAGCATCATGCTGTGGGGATGTTTTTCAGCGGCAGGGACTGGGAGACTAGTCAGGATCGAGGGAAAGCTGAACGCAGTAAAGTACAGAGAGATCCTTGATGAAAACCTGCTCCAGAGCGCTCATGACCTCAGACTGGGGCGAAGGTTCACCTTCCAACAGGACAACGACCCTAAGCACACAGCCAAGACAACGCAGGAGTGGCTTTCGGGACAAGTCTCCGAATGTCCTCGAGTGGCCCAGCCAGAGCCCGGACTTGAACCCGATCAAACATCTCTGAAGAGACCTGAAAATAGCTGTACTGAAACGCTCCCCATCCAACCTGACAGAGCTTGAGAGGATCTGCAGAGAAGAATGGGAGAAACACCCCAAATACAGGTGTGCCAAGCTTGTAGCGTCATACCCAAGAAGATTTGAGGCTATAATCACTGTCAAAGGTGCTTCATATTACTGAGTAAAGGGTCTGAATACTTATGTAAATGTGATATTATTAGAATAAAATTAAATAAAATATTAGCAAAATGTCAAAAAACCTGTTTTTGGGGTATTGTGTGTAGATTGATGAGGGAAAAAAAACAAGTTAATACATTTTAGATTAAGGCTGTAACGTAACAAAATGTGGAAAAAGTTAAGGGGTCTGAATACTTTCCGAAGACACTAATTCCTGTACCATTACTTTATATTACATGATTTTATAAGCAAGAATATAACAGAAAGGATATTTTCCCCATTACTGAGCGAGTGTGCATGTGAAGTGACTATGTTGAGCGTAAAAGTGATCATTTGAAACAGGTCCTATTTGCTGGATTTAGAGTTATTTGGCAACTTTAGTTGTGAACGATACCAACCTTAGAATGTCTTAGAAATCAACACATATGGGCTGCAAATGCTGTTCTCTCATCAAATTATCATATTAATCAGACTATTCTCAATTTAAACTCTTCTTTACCAATATGTAAACATTTTTTTAAATGATTTAGAATGGCCCATTATCAAATGGGCAGGCACAGTGGGGGGGGACATGTCATCCATATGCACTCCAAGAGGCTGCACCACAGGTGATACTCTGTCTGTATGCCATGGGCTCTCCAACCGTATGCCTGCAACTACACATTGTTTAATTTGGGAAGCCAAGTGAAATCTGTTGGAGAACATTGATAGTAACATGTTTTCATAACAAAACATATTTCATTAAACTGTTGACAGCCCCTCTCTCTGCGCGCTGGAGAAAGGAATGAAGGAGAGAGGAGATGGAAATGCATGGTGGTGAGCTATTCTGTAGCTAAAAGGTAATGTGTCAGCCTATTCATTATGAACATATAAAAAATTCCCTACTACTAGGCTATTCAAAATCAAATACAAATTCACTATAATTGTAGGCTAAGTTTGTAAGCCGCCCTGTACAGGGTCGGCAGGTAGCCTAGTGGTTAGAGCGTTGGGCCAGTAACTGAAAGGTTGCTAGATCGAACCCCCGAGCTGACAAGGTAAAAATCTGTCGTTCTGCCCCTGAACAAGGCAGTTAACCCACTGTTCATATGCCATCATTGTAAATAATCATTTGTTCTTAACTGACTTGCCTAGTTAAATATAGGTTATAAAATAAAAAAGTCAATGAACCAACAGCATCGTCTAGGCCTATACGTTCTCTTCCAGACTCACGGATTAAAAGTTTGGAGCGTAGCATAAAGTAACCAGTCCATCCAGTATGCATAATAATACACTCAAAGCCGATTACTAGAATTTGTTTAATTTGAGTATAGCCTAGACCAATCATGTACCAAAGACATCTTAAATCAGTTTTTTGTATGATTTTCTGCCCTGCGTAATATGCGGTAGGCGTTATTGTATAACGGCACAGTCTATTTTAACTGGGTTTTTTTGTTGTTTTTTTCAGGCTTGGACTCATATATAGGCCTATGCCTAGTGTTTTGAATTAATCATCACCTTATAAAGTGCTGTCCATTTTATTTGTGTTAAGCTTTGAAACAGTTTCCACAACGACCATGTTTTCCACTCAGTTTCAACCTGTTGTTGAACTTCTTTCTTCTAATTGATCAATCACAGTGAGGTGTTTTAAAATCACGATACAGTTTTGAAGATAAGTGTCTGCTGTGATGTTAGTGGGACAATAGATCTCGGAGTACCAGGCCATTAGGACCTGGTGGTAGCTAGACAGTTAGGTACTACCAAAGCATGTCCAGAGTCCATAAAAGGAGATTCCTGTGTCTCAGTCACGTGGAATTTTACTGCGGCCATGACTTATGACTCCAGGTATGGCGCTACTACGGTCACCGCGATAGCCCTAGTCAATACACAATAGTGACATTATGAACAACACCAGCTTCAACAACATCACAGCACTCTAGTCAAATGCTTATAAATTGAACCAGACGGAATTGGTGGAAGCTGGATATCTCCAGCTAAATCAAACGTAACAATGGAATCGATGCAAACCAAACATGTCTTCTGAACATGAATAAATGCATATTACTGAACAAATATGCAGGCTAAGCTGAAGTATCCTAAATCGAATGCAGAAAGGACACACTTTTTGTTCACAAAAAGTAATACATGGAATAGGTTTAATCCATGAACAGGTATCCTTGGATATTCCAGCTGTTTATGACCTCTCACCTCTGAGGTCCCTGTTGAAGTCGTGCAGCCTGCGCACCTCCAGCTCCAGCTTGTTCCTCATGGTTTTCTCCAGAGCCTCCCTCTTAGTGGATGACTTGGCCAGGTTTTCATAGGCCTCTGACACCAGCGTGATCTCTGTCTCCAACTGACCAGGGAGAGAAAGAGGGGGAGGGGCTAGCCCTTAAGCACGTGCTGATCTAAAAGGATTGGATTGGTGTATGTAATATGGCAGAAGAAGGTGGAACTATAACCATACTGCTTATACCCATTGAAACCTTTCAGATCTACATTTGTCCCCCTTTTACCTTCTGCAGCTTGGTGACCTTCTCACAGCACACCTCCATCTCCTGCTTGAGCAGCCGGTTCTCCTCTGACACCATGTCCACCATCTGCTGGGCGCGGGACATCATGGCGAAGGGGTCCCCCTGGGGGTGGGGGTAGTGCTGGGGAGGGTGGCCCTGGGATGACTGGGAGTGGTACTGTTGGTGCTGGTGTTGGAGTTGTTGTTGTTGCTGCTGCTGCTGCTGTTGTTGATACTGGTGGTGCTGCTGCTGGTGGTGCATCCTGGAGGTGGAGCCGTAGGGGTCGTGTGGGAAGCCGTGGCCCCTCTGAATTGGAGGGTGCATGGGCCCGAGACAATATGGGTCTCCCTGGTGTGATCCAGGAGCCCCCTGGTGTGATCCAGGGCCCTGGGGACTTCGGGGAGCCATGGAGGCGTAGGGGTCCCCCTGGGGGTGGGGGTGTGTGTGGGAGGGGTGGGAGGCGCTGAGGAGACTACTGAGGGTGGAGGACTGGGCTCGGGACAGAGAGCCCACTGAGGTGACCGAGGAGGTGGGGCTGTGGTGATGGACAGACCTCTGGGAGTGGACGGAGCTCTCCTTATTGGACCTGTGGACACGACAGCCAATCAGAGAGGTTAACACTACTGGAATGTTCGTTTGTTGACTGTATGTGGGTCTTTGGGTCACTCAAGCACAGCTGACTAACAGTCCATAGATATTATCATAACTTCTATCTTAGTGCTTGTTTATATAAATATATCACCAGGCAAAACATAGACAATGATACTATCTGTTTAACGTAAACTATGGTGATTCACCTGCCATAAGCCAACAAGTTTTTTTTCAACTGACCAAAAAACTATTGGGAACCACTTTGGAAATAAGCAAACATTCCGGTCTACATGAGACGTCATCAGAGAGCGAACGATCGTGTCGCCACAGGTTTCAGCTGATGATTAAAATGCTGTGGTATTCATAGCTGTTTGCCAATTATTTACTTTCAGGTAAACAAATGATCAAGCAGGAGGGGAAACAGGCAGAACCGGATGTGTCTATCCCCTCTATCCTGACAACTGGCTCAGCGTGTGTGAGAAACAACAGGCCTTCCTCATCAGCCTTCCAGCTAATCAAGAAACCTGTTCCCCTAAACAGACAGCCTGGCAGGTAGGGAGGGATGTAGGTGGACAGGCAGATAGGGAGGGACGTAGGTAGGCTGGCAGGTAGGGAGGGATGTAGGTAGGCAGGCAGGTAGGGAGGGACGTAGGTAGGCAGGTAGGGAGGGACGTAGGTAGGCAGGCAGGTAGGGAGGGATGTAGGTAGGTAGGCAGGTAGGGAGGGATGTAGGTAGGTAGGCAGGTAGGGAGGGAGGGACGTAGGTAGGCTGGCAGGTAGGGAGGGATGTAGGTAGGCAGGCAGGTAGGGAGGGACGTAGGTAGGCAGGTAGGGAGGGAGGGACGTAGGTAGGCAGGCAGGTAGGGAGGGACGTAGGTAGGCAGGTAGGTAGGGAGGGATGTAGGTAGGCAGGCAGGTAGGGAGGGAGGGACGTAGGTAGGCAGGCAGGTAGGGAGGGAGGGACATAGGTAGGCAGGCAGGTAGGGAGGGACGTAGGTAGGCAGGAAGGGACGTAGGTGGACAGGCAGGTAGGCAGGCAGGTAGGTAGGTAGGCAGGTAGGGAGGGATGTAGGTAGGTAGGCAGGTAGGGAGGGAGGGACGTAGGTAGGCTGGCAGGTAGGGAGGGATGTAGGTAGGCAGGCAGGTAGGGAGGGACGTAGGTAGGCAGGTAGGGAGGGAGGGACGTAGGTAGGCAGGCAGGTAGGGAGGGACGTAGGTAGGCAGGTAGGTAGGGAGGGATGTAGGTAGGCAGGCAGGTAGGGAGGGAGGGACGTAGGTAGGCAGGCAGGTAGGGAGGGAGGGACATAGGTAGGCAGGCAGGTAGGGAGGGACGTAGGTAGGCAGGAAGGGACGTAGGTGGACAGGCAGGTAGGCAGGCAGGTAGGGAGGGATGTAGGTAGGCAGGCAGGTAGGAATGTATGTAGGTAGGCAGGTAGGTAGGTAGAGATGTAGGTAGGCAGGCAGGCAGGTAGGTAGGGATGTAGGTAGGCAGGCTCTCTAGGTCATGTTAGGGCAGTGTGTTTCTCTAGGTCATGTTAGGCGTGTGTCTCTCTAGGTCATGTTAGGCGTGTGTCTCTCTAGGTCATGTTAGGCGTGTGTTTCTCTCTAGGTCATGTTAGGCGTGTGTTTCTCTAGGTCATGTTAGGCGTGTGTTTCTCTAGGTCATGTTAGGCGTGTGTTTCTCTAGGTCATGTTAGGCGTGTGTTTCTCTAGGTCATGTTAGGCGTGTGTTTCTCTCTAGGTCATGTTAGGCGTGTGTTTCTCTCTAGGGTCATGTTAGGCGTGTGTCTCTCTAGGTCATGTTAGGCGTGTGTCTCTCTAGGTCATGTTAGGCGTGTGTTTCTCTAGGTCATGTTAGGCGTGTGTCTCTCTAGGTCATGTTAGGCGTGTGTTTCTCTCTAGGTCATGTTAGGCGTGTGTTTCTCTAGGTCATGTTAGGCGTGTGTTTCTCTCTAGGTCATGTTAGGCGTGTGTTTCTCTAGGTCATGTTAGGCGTGTGTTTCTCTAGGTCATGTTAGGCGTGTGTTTCTCTAGGTCATGTTAGGCGTGTGTTTCTCTAGGGTCATGTTAGGCGTGTGTTTCTCTAGGGTCATGTTAGGCGTGTGTTTCTCTAGGTCATGTTAGGCGTGTGTTTCTCTCTAGGTCATGTTAGGCGTGTGTTTCTCTAGGGTCATGTTAGGCGTGTGTTTCTCTAGGTCATGTTAGGCGTGTGTTTCTCTCGGTCATGTTAGGCGTGTGTTTCTCTAGGGTCATGTTAGGCGTGTGTTTCTCTAGGTCATGTTAGGCGTGTGTTTCTCTCTAGGTCATGTTAGGCGTGTGTTTCTCTAGGTCATGTTAGGCGTGTGTTTCTCTAGGTCATGTTAGGCGTGTGTCTCTCTAAGTCATGTTAGGCGTGTGTCTCTCTAGGTCATGTTAGGCGTGTGTTTCTCTAGGGTCATGTTAGGCGTGTGTTTCTCTAGGTCATGTTAGGCGTGTGTTTCTCTCTAGGTCATGTCAGGCGTGTGTTTCTCTAGGTCATGTTAGGCGTGTGTTTCTCTCTAGGTTATGTTAGGCGTGTGTCTCTCTAGGTCATGTTAGGCGTGTGTCTCTCTAGGTCATGTTAGGCGTGTGTTTCTCTCTAGGTCATGTTAGGCGTGTGTCTCTCTAGGTCATGTTAGGCGTGTGTCTCTCTAGGGTCATGTTAGGCGTGTGTTTCTCTAGGTCATGTTAGGCGTGTGTTTCTCTAGGTCATGTTAGGCGTGTGTTTCTCTAGGTCATGTTAGGCGTGTGTTTCTCTAGGTCATGTTAGGCGTGTTTCTCTCTAGGTCATGTTAGGCGTGTGTTTCTCTAGGTCATGTTAGGGGCGTGTGTCTCTCTAGGTCATGTTAGGCGTGTGTCTCTCTAGGTCATGTTAGGCGTGTGTCTCTCTAGGTCATGTTAGGCGTGTGTCTCTCTAGGTCATGTTAGGCGTGTGTCTCTCTAGGTCATGTTAGGCGTGTGTCTCTCTAGGTCATGTTAGGCGTGTGATCCTCTCTAGGTCATGTTAGGCGTGTGTTTCTCTCTAGGTCATGTTAGGCGTGTTTCTCTCTAGGTCATGTTAGGCGTGTTTCTCTAGGTCATGTTAGGCGTGTGTCTCTCTAGGTCATGTTAGGCGTGTGTCTCTCTAGGGTCATGTTAGGCGTGTCTCTCTAGGGTCATGTTAGGCGTGTGTTTCTCTAGGTCATGTTAGGCGTGTGTCTCTCTAGGGTCATGTTAGGCGTGTGTTTCTCTAGGTCATGTTAGGCGTGTGTCTCTCTAGGTCATGTTAGGCGTGTGTTTCTCTAGGTCATGTTAGGCGTGTTTCTCTAGGTCATGTTAGGCGTGTGTCTCTCTAGGGTCATGTTAGGCGTGTGTTTCTCTAGGTCATGTTAGGCGTGTGTTTCTCTAGGTCATGTTAGGCGTGTGTTTCTCTCTAGGTCATGTTAGGCGTGTTTCTCTCTAGGTCATGTTAGGGCAGTCTGTCTCTCTAGGTCATGTTAGGCGTGTGTTTCTCTAGGTCATGTTAGGCGTGTGTTTCTCTAGGTCATGTTAGGCGTGTGTTTCTCTAGGTCATGTTAGGCGTGTGTCTCTCTAGGTCATGTTAGGCGTGTGTCTCTCTAGGTCATGTTAGGCGTGTGTTTCTCTAGGTCATGTTAGGCGTGTGTTTCTCTCTAGGTCATGTTAGGCGTGTGTTTCTCTAGGTCATGTTAGGCGTGTGTTTCTCTCTAGGTCATGTTAGGCGTGTGTTTCTCTAGGTCATGTTAGGCGTGTGTTTCTCTCTAGGTCATGTTAGGCGTGTGTTTCTCTCTAGGTCATGTTAGGCGTGTGTTTCTCTCTAGGTCATGTTAGGCGTGTGTTTCTCTAGGTCATGTTAGGCGTGTGTCTCTCTAGGTCATGTTAGGCGTGTGTCTCTCGGTCATGTTAGGCGTGTGTCTCTCTAGGTCATGTTAGGCGTGTGTCTCTCTAGGTCATGTTAGGCGTGTTTCTCTAGGTCATGTTAGGCGTGTGTTTCTCTAGGTCATGTTAGGCGTGTGTTTCTCTAGGTCATGTTAGGCGTGTGTTTCTCTAGGTCATGTTAGGCGTGTGTTTCTCTAGGTCATGTTAGGCGTGTGTCTCTCTAGGTCATGTTAGGCGTGTGTCTCTCTAGGGTCATGTTAGGCGTGTTTCTCTAGGTCATGTTAGGCGTGTGTCTCTCTAGGTCATGTTAGGCGTGTGTTTCTCTAGGTCATGTTAGGCGTGTGTCTCTCTAGGTCATGTTAGGCGTGTGTTTCTCTCTAGGTCATGTTAGGCGTGTGTTTCTCTCTAGGTCATGTTAGGCGTGTGTCTCTCTAGGTCATGTTAGGCGTGTGTCTCTCTAGGTCATGTTAGGCGTGTGATCCTCTCTAGGTCATGTTAGGCGTGTGTCTCTCTAGGTCATGTTAGGCGTGTGATCCTCTCTAGGTCATGTTAGGCGTGTGTTTCTCTAGGTCATGTTAGGCGTGTGTTTCTCTCTAGGTCATGTTAGGCGTGTGTTTCTCTCTAGGTCATGTTAGGCGTGTGTTTCTCTCTAGGTCATGTTAGGCGTGTGTCTCTCTAGGTCATGTTAGGCGTGTGTCTCTCTAGGTCATGTTAGGCGTGTGTCTCTCTAGGTCATGTTAGGCGTGTGTCTCTCTAGGTCATGTTAGGCGTGTGATCCTCTCTAGGTCATGTTAGGCGTGTGTCTCTCTAGGTCATGTTAGGCGTGTGATCCTCTCTAGGTCATGTTAGGCGTGTGTTTCTCTAGGTCATGTTAGGCGTGTGTTTCTCTCTAGGTCATGTTAGGCGTGTGTTTCTCTCTAGGTCATGTTAGGCGTGTGTCTCTCTAGGTCATGTTAGGCGTGTGTCTCTCTAGGGTCATGTTAGGCGTGTGTTTCTCTAGGTCATGTTAGGCGTGTGTTTCTCTAGGTCATGTTAGGCGTGTGTTTCTCTAGGTCATGTTAGGCGTGTGTTTCTCTAGGTCATGTTAGGCGTGTGTTTCTCTAGGTCATGTTAGGCGTGTGTCTCTCTAGGTCATGTTAGGCGTGTGTTTCTCTAGGTCATGTTAGGCGTGTGTTTCTCTAGGTCATGTTAGGCGTGTGTTTCTCTCTAGGTCATGTTAGGCGTGTGTTTCTCTCTAGGTCATGTTAGGCGTGTGTCTCTCTCTAGGTCATGTTAGGCGTGTGTCTCTCTAGGTCATGTTAGGCGTGTGTCTCTCTAGGTCATGTTAGGCGTGTGTCTCTCTAGGTCATGTTAGGCGTGTGTCTCTCTAGGTCATGTTAGGCGTGTGTCTCTCTAGGTCATGTTAGGCGTGTGTTTCTCTCTAGGTCATGTTAGGCGTGTGTTTCTCTCTAGGTCATGTTAGGCGTGTGTTTCTCTAGGTCATGTTAGGCGTGTGTTTCTCTAGGTCATGTTAGGCGTGTGTCTCTCTAGGTCATGTTAGGCGTGTGTCTCTCTAGGTCATGTTAGGCGTGTGTTTCTCTAGGTCATGTTAGGCGTGTGTTTCTCTCTAGGTCATGTTAGGCGTGTGTTTCTCTCTAGGTCATGTTAGGCGTGTGTTTCTCTCTAGGTCATGTTAGGCGTGTGTTTCTCTAGGTCATGTTAGGCGTGTGTCTCTCTAGGTCATGTTAGGCGTGTGTCTCTCTAGGTCATGTTAGGCGTGTGTTTCTCTAGGTCATGTTAGGCGTGTGTTTCTCTAGGTCATGTTAGGCGTGTGTTTCTCTAGGTCATGTTAGGCGTGTGTTTCTCTAGGTCATGTTAGGCGTGTGTTTCTCTCGGTCATGTTAGGCGTGTGTCTCTCTAGGTCATGTTAGGCGTGTGTCTCTCTAGGTCATGTTAGGCGTGTGTCTCTCTAGGTCATGTTAGGCGTGTGTCTCTCTAGGTCATGTTAGGCGTGTGTCTCTCTAGGTCATGTTAGGCGTGTGTTTCTCTCTAGGTCATGTTAGGCGCGTGTTTCTCTCTAGGTCATGTTAGGCGCGTGTTTCTCTCTAGGTCATGTTAGGCGTGTGTTTCTCTCTAGGTCATGTTAGGCGTGTGTTTCTCTAGGTCATGTTAGGCGTGTGTTTCTCTAGGTCATGTTAGGCGTGTGTCTCTCTAGGTCATGTTAGGCGTGTGTTTCTCTAGGTCATGTTAGGCGTGTGTTTCTCTAGGTCATGTTAGGCGTGTGTTTCTCTAGGTCATGTTAGGCGTCTGTCTCTCTAGGTCATGTTAGGCGTGTGTTTCTCTAGGTCATGTTAGGCGTGTGTTTCTCTAGGTCATGTTAGGCGTGTGTTTCTCTAGGTCATGTTAGGCGTGTGTTTCTCTAGGTCATGTTAGGCGTGTGTTTCTCTAAGTCATGTTAGGCGTGTGTCTCTCTAGGTCATGTTAGGCGTGTGTCTCTCTAGGTCATGTTAGGCGTGTGTCTCTCTAGGTCATGTTAGGCGTGTGTTTCTCTAGGTCATGTTAGGCGTGTGTCTCTAGGTCATGTTAGGCGTGTGTCTCTCTAGGTCATGTTAGGCGTGTGTCTCTCTAGGTCATGTTAGGCGTGTGTCTCTCTAGGTCATGTTAGGCGTGTGTCTCTCTAGGTCATGTTAGGCGTGTGTCTCTCTAGGTCATGTTAGGCGTGTGTCTCTCTAGGTCATGTTAGGCGTGTGTCTCTCTAGGGTCATGTTAGGCGTGTGTCTCTCTAGGTCATGTTAGGCGTGTGTTTCTCTAGGTCATGTTAGGCGTGTGTCTCTCTAGGTCATGTTAGGCGTGTGTCTCTCTAGGTCATGTTAGGCGTGTGTTTCTCTAGGTCATGTTAGGCGTGTGTTTCTCTAGGTCATGTTAGGCGTGTGTTTCTCTAGGTCATGTTAGGCGTGTGTTTCTCTAGGTCATGTTAGGCGTGTGTTTCTCTAGGTCATGTTAGGCGTGTGTCTCTCAGCTGAGCCAGGTGTGTGTCATTCAATTAACCAAGACTATCAGTTTTCGTTACATAAGTACTGGTAGCCACATCAACAACATGGCACTATTAAAAGTTTGATACTATCGTAAAAGTGATATAGCTCAAACAGGCAGGATGTTCCTTCAGACACTCAGACAGCCAGTGAGTCAGTACGGCCAGTGAGTCAGTACGGCCAGTGAGTCAGTACGGCCAGTGAGTCAGTACGGCCAGTGAGTCCGTTTATCTTACTCACCTGAAGGAGCCGTACTCTGGCGGAGGCTGGTAGCGGACGTGTGGCACCTCGTTCCTGCCCTGCTCCCTTGGCCGATGGTCCTGGTAATAGTGCCCTCCTTGCTCCTGATGCTGCGGCAGCTGTTTGGGAGAGGAGCCCATGTTCTTGAAGGGGTAGTCAGGTGGGGGGCCCCGGTGCTGGCCCGAGGGCTTGTAGTAGTCCCCCGGCGGACCCGGAGGGGGAAGCTGGGGGGAAAGAGGGGCACTAGTGACAGGGGCGTGGGCCTTGACCCCGCTGGTGGCCAGCGAGAGCTGCATGAGGCGCTCGGAGAGGGAGCGCACGTGGCCCTGCTTCAGGTCCTTGAGCCCGTCGTCCTGGTGCACCTTTCCCCCACTGCTCAGACGCTGAACCGTGGGACGCCCCTCCGTACGCACCTTGCCATTGTTGGTTACGGCCGTCACGTAAAATGCTGCGCCCACCGACGGAGGCAACTGTTGTTGTTGTTGTTGTTGTTGTTGTAGCTGGTGGTGCGGGTGGCCGCGAAAGTACTGCGACTGCACCTTGGCCTCCTCGTAGGTGGGTAAGTCCTCTGGGTTGGGACCCTGGCCGCTCCCTCCCCCAGCACCACTCATCCCTCCTCCTCCACTACTACCCCCACCGCGGGAGCCCAGTTTCTCCATGCCACTGTCCGCCTGCAGCTCCTGTCCCTGGGGCTCCTGCCGGGCAATGTGGGGCACCATGGAGTCGTGCCTGTCGTCGTTGGGGCCTCCCTGGCCCGGGTAGCCCCCGCTCACCCCTCCTTCCTGCTGCTGCCGCTGTCGTTGCTGCTCCTGCTGTTGCTGCATGGCCAGCTGGTAGTTGCGTCCCTCGTCATAGCGCATCTGCTCCTGGAGGAGTCGCTGCAGGACGGTGTTGCTGCTGCCGCTGCTGCTGCTGGACGTCTCGTCGGCCGCCGCCCTCATCTCAGCCTCCCGAAGACCACGCACCTCATGGAAGGACGAGCTGCGCCCGCGGTCGATGTTCCCTGAGAGACGGGAGATTGGGATGGAGAAGGGTGGGTGAGGGGAGGAGGGCGATGAGTCAAGAAGGGATTGAATAGAGGGGTTGAGATGGAGTGGGTGACAGCAGGGAGAGAGGAGATGGGGGAGAGAAGGGTGAACGGTGGAGAGAGTGAGTGAGCGAGGAGGAGAGGCAGTCAGAACACACAAGCCATTTACCAACCACCCCCAACACTCATGAGGGTCATAGCTGAGCACACTGAACACCAGACATAAGTGATGTTAAGGTGAAGCAGAATGGAGATGAAAACAATGACAAACGGACTGAACCACCACTATCCTCTGAGAAAAGTGAAGATGTGAACCGCCCCACAACCACTCAAGAGGTAGTTCAGCCAAAACCAGAAAAAAGCATATCAAACCAAAACTCACTTTGACAAATGAGTAGCATTGGAAGGTATTTTATGGGTTTTAAAGGCCAAATCGGGTGTTTACAAATGTCGGTTTCCAAGGCTATTTAGAGCCAAATTAAACATATGACTATACAACACCATCGTCAGCAGAAATACTGACTTATGGTCAGGCCAAATTGAAGGTCACCCAAACCAACCGATTACATGGTCCTAAATCCCAGAGTCAGAGCGTTAAGGACCACCCCGGAGCATATACTGTAACCCCACTCCCCTTGTGCAGGACAGGACAGGACATCAGACTTTTACTGTTAACATGCAGAGAGCACTACTATCGTCGAATGAATCGTGCCCATTTTAATTACTCCCGACTCATTTTATCATTACCCAGCAGATCATTCGCAGAAAGCAAAACCGTCGATTCG
Source organism: Salmo salar (assembly GCF_965601325.2). Lineage (NCBI taxonomy): Eukaryota > Metazoa > Chordata > Actinopteri > Salmoniformes > Salmonidae > Salmo > Salmo salar. Next base: position 76,980,195 of record NC_138303.1, read on the forward strand.
AAAAACTCTTTGATCCCAAGCTAGGCATTGTGATTGGTAGACATATGACAATCATACAGTAGGGGAAGGCAAACGTGTTTTAGTAAAAAAAACATACAAAGTCATAAAGTAGAAACCACCCAGGGCATGTTAGCTGTTAATTAGCTAACACGCAGGTCTAAATCAAACACACTCATTTCCGGAGAGTTAAAATGTACTCTTTAACTTCATCCAATAAAAAGCCACAAGCAAGTGTTATGCTTTAAGGGCTTCACTAGATTAAGGAGCTATTTAGAAACTCAGACTTTCATGTTTTTGGTTTTCTTCTTCTTCAAACTGGGTTCTATGGAGTGGTTTCCACTGACAACCTTGAATGCCATTTAAGAGATCTAGTGGTTAAAGAGGCACCATCTACAAAGTAATGAAGGTGAAATTATTACATCTATTGCTTTCTGATATTCTTCTCATTCTCAAGGAGGACGAAGCTTTTTTCCGAAACATCTGTGGTAAATAAATAAATATAAGAAAGTCAGCTTTGGGCCCTCCGCCCACGGGGCTCTCTTCCAAGTCGAAGAAGGAAAAGAGAGAGAAATTAATGTCACAATGGTAGTATACTCTCCCCGACATACTTCCACTGCTATTTCCTGCCGCTCTTCTCCTTTTTCTGACTCGCCCTCTTCAGAACCAACTAGTACCAACCAGGACAACGGACAAATGGAGGATGGAACAGAAACAAAACACAAACAACTGAAAATAAACGGGGAGAGAAATGAAGGATGCAGTGGCATGACAGAAGGCATTGGTTTGTGACACAGCGAGACACAGTGATTGATTTAAAAAGCTGCTGCCTGCGTCCTGTATACAGAGGAAGTAGGGAATCTGACAGGCAGGAAGGCAGCACACTAGACTGGACACCAAGTAGGCGGGGGCATTTCTTAACTCCCTTTACTTTCACATAGTAGTCTCTACACTATACTGATGAAAATTCATGAACTAACATTGGCATTCAGAATCATCTACTTCTGCTCAATCAAATTCATGAAAAGGGTAAAACTACTACTGTGCCAGATGAATTGTGTTGGGTTGCTTGAAATCAAAACTCAGTCTTACTGTACTGGCTCGTTTAAAATCTGCTCGTTAAATATTCCTCTACACCCCCCCCCCCCCCCCACCCCACTGTGATTTCGTGACCCTTGCCATCTTCTATACCCCCCTAGACTTATTCTACTCCCTCCCTCTGGTCACCTACCTGTGTGGATGCTCTCACCGCACTCCTCCGGCACTGCCCTCACTGGGCTCTGCTGCTCATGATGCTGCGGATGCTGGGGAGGACAGGTACCGAGATGGGGGTCTCCGGGGGGTCCGGGGGGGGTCTCCTGCTGGTCCTGTAGCGTCACCAGTTCCTCCAGGCGCTCCAACACGTAGAGGCGCTGGTCCACGTCGCTTAGCCCCAGCCACTCTGCAACAGGAAGAGCCACTCTCAACCAACCAGCCTCAATAATGGGGGTGGGGTCCCACACGCATGGCCGCAGGGGCCGCTCAGGGGAGGAGGAGGGGCGAGGGTTTTGGGAATGTGAAATGGGGGGGGGCACTTTCAGTCAAGTCGTTTCCTCCCTCTCAGGTTTGGCCGTGAGCAGATAGAGTGAGCCTTGCCCCCTACAGCTGTGTGACTGGCTGTGCAGGGGTTTGGGAAGTAACTGCGTGTGTGTGTGTGTTGGCCTTTGGCTGGAATCGAACACAGGATATGAGGATGTTCAGGATTCGGTCAGAACATAGACTGGAAAGGGGATCTGAGCTTTCTCTTGACAAAACAAGACAACTCCCATCTCTGTGTGAACCAGGGGTGATTCTCTGGACACAATCTTTGGCGGAGACGTTACTGAACATTGGTGAGAGACAGTTACAGCTAAAACAAGTTCAAGTATTCGGAAAAACAACTTTGAAAGAGAAAGTCCGCTTAAATGTTCTTCCCTAGGTTCTTTGTCAACAGGCGTTCAGAAGTGGGTGAAATCCCGGAGAGAGTCAAACTCTCCACAGAAATGGGTCCTACAGACCTGGCAGCCATACCCCGTACATGCACTTTCCTTCCTCTAACACAGCGAGAGCAATCAGTGCTGATAAAGCCAGATTTGGTTTCTCAAAACACACACACACACCCAAGACACGTACATCCACTTGCAGACACACGTACATACATGTAAAAACAAATGTAAGAGTACACACACACACACACACACACACACGATAGGACAGTATGATGAGAAAGACAATCAGTATCACAACAAGGACTAATCACCCTCCCCTCTGAATAATGACTTCCAGATGGTCCCATCAACCCCCTCTCCCACCGTTTGCTGGCACTCAAACTGTAAGTTCCTTGACGGTTTCAGATAAACAGTTTATTCCGTAGCCAGAGCTGGCCGCAGTGGATTCAGGGAATCTGGCATTCCGGTCGTTCCTCAGATAGGTCTCCCTGTAAGTGTTCCCAGTGGCTTTGACCTCTGTGTGTGTCATGTCAGCCACACACACACACACACACACACACACACACCTTGCTGACAGTTTAAGTGTTGGCCATGGTGTGTGAGTCAGTCGTGACTGAAAACAACACCTACAGAGAGTCAGAGGCCTGGCGTACCTTTACACATACCTGAGCTAGCCTGGGTCTGGCCTGGGTCTGGCCTGGGTCTCAGCAGGCACAGCATGACATTCACCTCAACACGCACACTGTTTGAAATTCCACTGTCACGATTTGAGAAATAACATTCAAGTTCATGTCTCACATCCATCCACCTTGTTTGAAATACCACTGCCATGATGGATCTTAACTGCAAATTGACACAAAGTATTATAAAGGATCACATACCAAGGGAGCAGTAGGCTACAATGGAATTTTGTGAGATATTCCACAGAACCAAACAACGCCAAGAGATCCAGCCTACTGTATTCAATCCAAGTCAATCTTTCCCACGAAGCAGCTAACACACTCAGTATCACACACTGCTCTCAGCTCATACCTTCGTTCTGCAAAGAGCTACCACGGCACACCTCTTCTTCCCTCCCTCCCTCCCACTTTCCAGCAGGTGGGGCTTGGACTAGGAGGACAGGTGGATCTGGAGGACCTCCAGGATCTCGTCACACCCTCATACCTGCGCTCTGGTGTAACCGTTCCTTTACACCGTTTACCATTATACCATTAACCCGCCAGCCACCTGCTGCTTCACCACACACACTTCCTCTTTAGAGGGCCAGCCCTCACCTGTCGTACCAATGGAGGGACAGACAAACAGGTGAGTCAGGAGAGAGAGAGAGAGGCAGAGATGGGGGAGACAGAGGTAAGAGATATGAGCGAGATGAGGGGGAGACCAACAGACCGGTACGATAAAAGGGTTAGATAAAAATGAGTCAGGCCAGAGAGACTCTCACAGACAGGTAAGAGAGTTGAGTAACCTAGCTAAAAGGCAGGTGATTCAGATGTGACACCAAAACATAGTCATATTATGAAACCCATTGAGGGACAATCACTAACAGATGATAATGGGTTTGGGGCCAAAACAAACTAAGGGTGACTCAGGTCGGCTAAATAATATGGACTCAACATCACAGGAGAAAGGGAGAAGATTCGTCCAAATTAAGCTGATTCAGGTCCTTTGATCCCTGATGAGGGTCCTGACCACCTGTGTGCGGTGTGTGTGTGCGTGTGTCTAAACTCTCGTTAACTTCTCTCCTTGTCTTTCATCAGTAGCCAGGCTGGGGGAGCCAAAGTCAACCCTGGCAGGCAGGTCTGGAATCAGTTGGAGACTGGTGGGAGTGTGAGTGGATGGGCACAGGTGCAGACTCCCGCTGGCCCCAGATCAGTGAGTCAGACAGGGACAGACAGGCCTACACAGATAGAATGGCTGGGAAAGCTGTGCAAGAGTTAGTCAGTCTCTCTACAAAAACCCTAAAGGGAGAGAGAGGGAAGAGGAGGAGAGAGAGGGAAGAGGAGGAGAGAGGGAAGAGGAGGAGAGAGAGGGAAGAGGAGGAGAGAGGGAAGAGGAGGAGAGAGAGGGAAGAGGAGGAGAGAGAGGGAAGAGGAGGAGAGAGAGGGAAGAGGAGGAGAGAGAGGGAAGAGGAGGAGAGGAAGAGAAGAGGAGGAGAGGAAGAGAAGAGAGAGGGAAGAGGAGGAGAGAGAGGGAAGATGAGGAGAGGGAGGGAAGAGGAGGAGAGAGAGAGGAGGAGAGGAAGAGGAGGAGGAGAGGGAGAGGAGGGAGGAGGGAGAGAGGGAGAGAGGGAGGAGGAGAGAGGGAAGAGGAGGAGAGAGAGGGAAGAGGAGGAGAGAGAGGGAAGAGGAGGAGAGAGAGGGAAGAGGAGGAGAGAGAGGGAAGAGGAGGAGAGAGAAGAGGAGGAGGAGAGGAAGAGAAGAGGAGGGGAGGAAGAGAAGAGGAGGAGAGAGAGAGAAGAGGAGGAGAGAGAGGGAAGAGGAGGAGAGGAAGAGAAGAGGAGGAGAGAGAAGAGGAGGAGAGAGAGGGAAGAGGAGGAGAGGAAGAGAAGAGGAGGAGAGGAAGAGAAGAGGAGGAGAGGAAGAGAAGAGGAGGAGAGAGAGGGAAGAGGAGGAGAGAGAGGGAAGATGAGGAGAGGGAGAGTGTGAGTGGGAAAGAGAGAAAGAGCGAGTGAGAAAGAGAGTTAAAGGGAGAAAGTAAGACAACAGATTTCCCTCTCTCCATCTCTCAGAGCTCCATTGAATTAAAATGGCATCAATCATTGATAGCCAGCCACGTTCTAAGACCTACAGGCTTATGACCAGAAACATATCTCATCTGAGTGAGGCATTCAGCCTGATCCCAGACCTGTGTAGAGAGAGACTGTTTCAACCTCTGCTCCTAGCTTCAGCCAGCGATTAACCGGGAGCTTTGAGATGCACTGATATACAGCAGTAGCTAGTTATGCCTATTATGAAATGCCCCTTCATATTTTGAATGGAGCCTGAGGTTGCACTGTCTTATGTAAATATTTGCCTTCAATGCGCAAGTTTCCCAGCACCCCCACACACGGCCTGTTTATTCTGCTAATACACCAGGAATGCAGAGCGGGATGAGCAGCAGTGGGAGAGAGGGGGAAGGGAGAGAGAATGGAAAAGGAAAGAGGGGTGTTGCCACTGGAAAGTAAGCATTTCATTGGACGGTGTATACCATGTGTATCCTGTACATATGACTAATAAAACCTGAAACTTGAAACAAGACAGGAAGGAAAAGGAGAGAGAACTATAGTGTGGGATAGATGGAGGGAGACAAAGAGAGAAACGGCCCCTGACAGTAAGGTTGACGTTTGACCTCATCACTGTGAGACACTGCAGGTTTCAGCCCTTTTTCCCCTCAGAAGACATACTGCAGGATACACACACTGGCTCCTGAAAGCGCACCACACGCACACAGGGTGCGTATCCTGCCGTCTCCAGAGAACACATTGTACACACAAGTCCTTTTTCCCTCAGGAGAGAGTGCAGGTTACACATACAGGGGTCCTGGGATCACCTCACACACCCCACCATGGACACATGGTTTCCCTGGAGAGTCATACTACAGGTTACATATGGGGTCCTGAGAACCCATCACTAAGTACAAACACACACACTTAGTTTTCCCCAGGGAAATCATGAACACAGACTTAGTTTTCCCCAGGGGAATCATGAACACAGACTTAGTTTTCCCCAGGGGAATCATGAACACACACTTAGTTTTCCCCAGGGAAATCATGAACACAGACTTAGTTTTCCCCAGGGAAATCATGAACACAGACTTAGTTTTCCCCAGGGGAATCATGAACACAGACTTAGTTTTCCCCAGGGGAATCATGAACACAGACTTAGTTTTCCCCAGGGGAATCATGAACACACAGACTTAGTTTTCCCCAGGGAAATCATGAACACAGACTTAGTTTTCCCCAGGGGAATCATGAACACACAGACTTAGTTTTCCCCAGGGAAATCATGAACACAGACTTAGTTTTCCCCAGGGGAATCATGAACACAGACTTAGTTTTCCCCAGGGGAATCATGAACACAGACTTAGTTTTCCCCAGGGGAATCATGAACAGGAGCAGTAGGTAAGATGAAGATGACTCACACTCTATTCAGACCAGGAATAGAGCTAGGGGCAGACCTGGGTTCAAATACTACTTGAAATCTTTCAAATATTTCTGGCATTTGAAATAGCCTGCCTGGACTGCCATGCAAGCAGGATTTGCACCTTTAGGACTTTTCCATTGATTTCACTTCAACAGGCAAGTGCAATCAACCAGCCAAAGTATTTACAAATAATTCTAATAGTATTTGAACCCTGGTCTGCCCAGGGCTAGGGGCTGGGAAACTAGGATGCTACGCAAACACTCAACCATTACTTCCCTGTGTCTCACAAGAGTCCCAGCCATGTTTTCTCAGAAGGGACTCCCACTCAGCCCATATACACATGCAGCTGTAGAGGGCAGAGAACAGTGTCCTAGTTCCCATCTGCTTCAGGTCCACTGTTTGCTCTGCCTACGTAGAGAGAAGGGACTGAAGGAGATGACTGTCTTTGTCCTGCATCTGCCTTCTGTCCACTGCACAGTAACAAACACTGTATAGTCGCACACTTAGCCCCAGGGAACATTCCAGGGAATGTGTGGGTTTTTGATCCCAATATGACAACCCCCTTCTGACACACAAACACACTGGGAGAGAGAGAGGCAACTGACCCCAAAGAACCCTGTTGCTAAAGCATACTGGCCCCCTTCACTCACACACACGCGCACACACACAAACGGTCATCTTTCTCGGCAGTGTTTATGTAAGAGTGGAACATTAGTGGAAGGCTTCCAGTGGTTTAATGAACTCCAGAGAGCTCGTCCACGTTCAGCTTTTCTCTCAACTTGATGTAGGACAAGATAACACTGACAATATTGTTATGGGAGAGAGGAGAGAGGAGAGAGAGGGATGGGGAGGGAGATAGAAGGGTGAAGGAGAAAAGCGGGCTAGAGCAGAGAGGAGAGAAATATGTAGGGAAGGTCACAAGAAAGGCATGAGGGGAGTGAAAGAGGATATTTGGTACAGAGCGAGAGGAGAGAGAGAGAGAGAGATTGGGGGAACAAGGGAAAACAGAAACATGGCAGGAACCAAGCAGGAAATGCAACATTCCAATCTGGAACGGCCACCCCTCTTCCTCCCCCGGCGGTAGAGAGCATGAAGCCTACTCTCCCTTGGCGTCCTTTACACTGGGCTCTGGCCTGGGAGATTCTCCACCGCAGCACAACTGGGGAAGACAGAAACAGGCCAAGAAAATCTGACACACACAGACATATCTGTACGCGCTCTTCCTTTACCTCTTTCCATAACCCCTTCTCCCCCCGTTCTCTCCACCTCCCTCCCCCCTCAGTCGCTCCAAGGCTGGCCATTGCAAGGATTATTATGAGGAGCTGGATCATGTTCCATGAAACATGGGAAGGGGGTGGACAGAGAAAGCAGAATCCTCCACAGGGCCCACACTTCCTCAGCTTCAGTGAGGATACTCTTAGAGGAGTAAGGCGGCCATTGTTGTGACCTCTGTCACAATACTGCAATCTGTCAATCAGCGCCCTTCACTTTGCCTTTCAAAAACAGCAGCCCCACGCCAGAGTATTCAACTAATTCAACATGGGAATTTCCATGAAAAAGCCCCATGAGCACTAACATGTAAAGTTCATAGGAACACATCAAATGTGGTGTCAAATGAAAGCTAAGAGTCTATATTTGAGAAATTAAAGCATATACAGTGCATTCGGAAAGTATCCAGATCCCTTGACTTTTTCCACATTTTGTTACGTTACAGCCTTATTCGAAAATGTATTCAATTGTTTTTCCCCACTCATCAATCTACACACTATACCCCATAATAACAATGCAAAAACAGGTTTTTAGAAATGTTTGCACATTTCTTTGGACTTTGTCGTTCTGTTACCAAATCGGTAACATAAATACCCCAAAAATCTTTTACAGAAATACTGCAGCTGAATTGGCTACATTGAGAATTCATAGTAGTCACAAACCAGTTGGATCACCTGCTACTGTCCTACCTCCCATTAGCACACTGTTATGTTCAGCTCATAACTGTTCTTTCTGTCACGTGGTGGTCAAAGCAAAAGTGTGAAAACAATCCCTCCCTCCCATGAGCCCCCTCTCGTTCCATTTACTGTAACCAGCCCTCTCACCCACTGAGCACCGACTGACACCGAATGTCTATTGACGTTAAAAAGTTGGTTAGTCCAAATCTGAACCAATCAGAAACCTCTTTCACAAGTTTGGACGGCACAGTACAGTAAAGAAAAGTAGAGTATAGGTCAGTACAATACAGTAGAGTTTAGTACAGTAGAGCACACAAGTATAATTTACAGTGTTGTACTGTACTATACTGAACTCTACCGTACTGTAATGTCCAAACTTGATGTCTCTGATTGGTACAGTTTTGGTTCGGTCCAACCAAGTTTGGTCTTATTATTCATTACAATAATAGCCAGAGTAGAATAATAACCAAACATGCAAAAGAGGAGATAACATTTTTCTACTTTTGTGTACCTATTCAGGATAGATAACCATGAAGAGAATGACATTCATAATTATGCATTTCTGTGAAGTACAGATCAGGGACACATGATGTTATTTACTGTACTGTTACTTACTGTAGTTCAATAACCAAAATAGACTTTTTCAACTCAAGGTGTTATGTCATCGCTGTCACCCCACTCTTTCTGCAGAAACCTTTGAATCTTAATCTGGGCAAGATATTTAAGAGTTTTTGGAAAATGTGGTGCCATAAAAAAGCTGATCAAGATTGTACCAGCATTCTACTACCAAATTATACATCTGAGTAAATGTGTTTTTGGAAAATGTTCAGTGGAAATTGTTAAAAGTATTCCTTCTGCATATAGTTGCATAGTTTCCCACCTGGACAAAAATAACACCTATGTGAGAATGCTATTCATTGACCACAGCTCAGCGTTCAACACCATAGTGCCCACGAAGCTCATCACTAGGCTAAGGACCCTGGGACTGAACACCTCCCTCTGCAACTGGATCATGGACTTCCTGACAGGCCGCCCCCAGGTGGTAAGGGTAGGTAACAACACATCTGTCACGCTGATCCTCAACACTGGGGCCCCTCAGGGGTGTGTACTTAGTCCCCTCCTGTACTCCCTGTTCATCCATGACTGCGTGGCCAAACACGACTTCAACACCATCATTAAGTTTGCTGATGACACAACAGTGGTAGGCCTGATCACTGATCACTGATCAACGATGAGACAGCCTATAGGGAGGAGGTCAGAGACCTGGAAGTGTGGTGCCAGGACAACAACCTCTCCCTCAATGTGAGCAAGACAAAGGAGCTGATCGTGGACTACAGGAAAAGGCGGGCTGAACAGGCCCCCATTAACATCAACAGGGCTGTACTGGAGCGGGTCGAGAGTTTTAAGTTCCTTGGTGTCCACATTACCAACGAACTATCATGGTCCAAACACCAAGACAGTCGTGAAGAGGACACGACAACACCTTTTCCCCCTCAGGAGACTGAAAAGATTTGGCATGGGTCCCCAAATCCTCAAAAAGTTCTACAGCTGCACCATCGAGAGCATCCTGACCGGTTGCATCACTGCCTGGTATGGCAACTGCTTGGCATCTGACCGTAAGGCGCTACAGAGGGCAGTGTGTACGGCCCAGTACATCACTGGGGCCAAGCTTCCTGCAATTCAGGACCTATATAATAGTCGGTATATAATAGGCGGTGTCAGAGGAAAGTCCATAAAATTGTCAGACTCCAGTCACCCAAGTCATAGACTGGTTTTCTCTGCTACTGCACGGCAAGGTGTACCAGAGCACCAAGTTTAGGTCTAAAAGGCTCCTTAACAGCTTCTACCCCCAAGCCATAAGACTGCTGAACAATTAATCACTGGATTGTTACATTGACATCCCCCATTTGTTTTCTACACTCCTGCTACTCGCTGTTTATTAGCTATGCATAGTCACTTCACTCCTACCTACATGTACAAATTACCTCTAACCTGTACCCCCACACACTGACTCGGTACCGGTACCTCCTGTATATAGCCTCGTTATTGTTATGTTATTGCGTTACTTTTTTATTATTTTTTACTTTAGTTTATTTGTTAAATATTTTCTTAATTCTTTTTGAACTGCACTGTTGGTTAAGGGCTTGTAAGTAAGCATTTCACAGTAAGGTCTACACTTGTATTCGGCGCATGTGACAAAGTTTGATTTGAAATGGTTTAAAGTGGAAAAATGGATATCTCAACGTCATGCTGTTACCGTGGAATTGCTCATATCGGTTCACTGTTTTTTTGAAAGTTCTTTGTTGGGGAAAAGGAATTCAATAACCCTCCATTTGAATGGCTAAAGACTCTAGTTCTGGTTGGTCGGGGAGGGTTTGGGGAGAGGTGTTGACATGGGTAAAGTGATTTTATCTGATGAGTTGAAGATCTTTGGCCCTCTTCCTAAATGAGAATCAGTCATCATAAATGGACCAAACCCAGCAGCAGCCATTTTGACAACGCTGACATGCTTCCTCTCTGGAGCCTCTCTCCATCGCTCTCTTTTTCCAACTCAATCACAATCTCTGTAATGTGGTTTCATTCTCTCCGCAACACACACACAAATGTTCCTGATACAGAGCCAACCTTTCAGACACCAACCCCCCCCCCAACCGCTCATATACAACTCCCTAAACCTCTTACCACACACACACACACACACACACTTGATGGGAAGCATGTGCTGTAGAGATGAAATCGCTTTTTCTCTCTGTCACACTGGATGTGGAATGATTTGGTCTTCCTCAACAGTTACGACAAGGAAAATCAACCTCTCATCTTCTTTACCCTCTCCTCGCCCCCTACTCCCTGGCTCTACCTTTCTTTCCCCCTCCCCTCAACCCCCTCCCCTTTCAGCTCAACCCTTTCCATGTTTCTGGAACAACAGTGTGAAGAAAATCAACTATCTGGGTTTATAATGCCAGATCTACAACTCAACAGTCGATCACGAGACTGACAGCAATGGCGGACTCAGAGCTCCGTCCTACTCTGTCCCAGTAGACTGAATTACACTACCACCGATTACTACTTCATCGGGATTCGTGAGTGAGCCCTTGACAGAAATGCTCCTGTGTCCAAAACAAACTCCATCTGGAAGTGGAGCCGGACCAAGGGATCACAGCTGGGAAGTGCTGGGATGGTTTTGCCCAAAACACTGATACTGTACTGAGTGACACTTCCACCTGGGGACCTAGTGAATGATGTGTCTGTAAATGAGTCAGTATCTGGCCAAGCATTTTGCATCACACCCCCCCCCCCTTGAAGTTGCATTTTTCATTCATTAATTAATGAGTGTGCTGATATTACTGAAAAGATTATTATTAAGCAGATTGTGGATAATCTACACCCACTGTGGATGTCGCGTGAGCTCGGAGGAAATCAAGAGGCATTTGGATTATTCCTAGGCTGAGTCAGCAGACATGACTTTGGGCCTCCTCTAGAGAAAGAGAGGGGAACGGAGGGAAGGCGGGAGAGGGAATGAGAGAAAAATTTGGGACTGAGGTTGAAAGCAAGCGGCTATGGAGGGAGATAGAAGGGGAGGCTGAGAGAGCAAACTATACAGAGAAAGAGCACTACAGAGAAAATGAGCGAGAGAGAGAGAGAGAGAACGAGATAGGAGAGATAACGAGAGAGCGAGGCAGAGTGAGTGGAACAGTCAGAGACATTCCAGTGCTGTGAGTCAATGGTGCTAGGCACTGCTCTGGCAGACACTCACCACCACCTCTAAGACTCAAAGGCCCCCGGCTCCTTGGCTCCCCATTGGCCCAGGCAGGGCCACCATACAGAGGAAGGAAGGGGACAGGACAAGGGAGGGATAATCAACACTGGCTCAGATCCAAACAGTCAGAGACCAGAGAAGGTCATTGTTCTTTGTAATTTGAGCATTTCTTGGAATCCTGTCAAACGGAAGGAACCAAATCACTGTGGTCAAAGAGAATAACCCTAGCTTTCCCTCTGGAATGCATCTTAACAAACACACTTTCATGTAATATAAAAATATTTCAATGGGTTAGGTATGAATTGGGCAGATGTAGGCTTAGAATCACAGAATTTGATAAAATAAAATTAACTAATATAATCCACTTCCCTCAAAAATCCAATAAGAATAATATCATTCCATGAGGCATCACTGTGTCAAGTGGGTGAATTAAGAACATAAGGGTCAATTACAGTTAGACTAACGAGTGTGTAACCAGAGCAGACTGGACAGACCAATCCACAACTCCAGCTCATATTTACCTTAGTATGATCAGTGATCACATAGAAATAACATTCTCATTTCCATTTCCATGTGTGATCATTACATGTAAATCATTCTTAGTCTATAATGATAAAAGTTATTGAACGTGTTGTTTCGGTCTACGTACAGTTTCCTTCAAACTACACCAACAAGGCCCGTCCCTTGTCATAGCGGACAGCATGTGTGCCACACCAGCTACCCCCAGGACTACTACTAGTCTACCACATTCCTGAGGAGCAGGGGGACATCTGTCCACACTAATTGAAACTACAGGGGTATAACATACAGGGGCATTCAGCTTAATAATGGAACAGAAGTCTCCTCACAGGCAAACAGAGCTGCCAATGGTACTGTCACACAAAGGCTAGAGGATGAATGTGAGTGAAAATAGACTGGGATAAGGCTCGTTCATCTGCCATGAATGGAAGGACTGATTGTTGTTATGAAGTTGGAAAGCTTTTTGAGGACCTCCACAAGCAAAGTGAAATGGTCCCATGTCTGTCTCAAATAATGTATAATAAAAAGCATAATTAAAAGAATAAAAGGTTCAAAACTGAGCACAGGACACAACAATGCATGAAACATGCAGTAATCAATTACAGGATTTATGACACATATGAAAGGGACAAAGGGGGTGGGGTAATGTATTGGGTAACTACAGTAATTGTAAAACGTGGGATAGGGCACCATGAAACACTGTATGCTGTCACTTAATCTCAATGTACTTCATGAAAAATAATATTATAAACTCAACCTGCTACATCACATTCATCGAGTGAGATTCGCTTCTTTATTCTGTAATTGTGTCTACCACCATCCGTGCATATAGTCCACATAACTCAAACATAATTATGATCTGTAAATATTTAGTAAATAAAACAATCCGTAAAAAATATTTCACAAATATTCACCATGTCACAAATAAATGGATGATCTGTAAATATATTCAACATAGCTCACAAATAAAACTACAATGTGAGCAAATGTTCTGAATTCCCTAACATTTACAACGGTAGAATGTGCATTTGCGCATTCAAACAGTGCTTGTTGATCTGTATTCTGTGCTATTTTTTTGGTAGATGTATTGTAATCCACAAATGTGGCTTCAGATGAGTCGACAAGCTCCAATCATTGCGATAACCTGTGTGTCACGGCTGTGTCCTTCCCAGGAGAACGCTTTCTAGCTAGAAGAAGAAAGAACAACTTCATGAAATATGAGTGTAACATTTATTTATTCATTCAACAAATGTTAACATTTTCAACAAATGACTTCCATATGAATGTTAAATTTGTCTATTGGAGCATGCAACAGGTTCATCATCCACTTCAAATTATACTTTTATTTAAAAAAAATGTACCTTTAGGTTGCCACTCAAAAGAATGAAAAAAAAAAACTAAGAAATGCATAGCATAAGTGATAAATTCAGTATCAACAGAAAAGGAACAAAAAAAAGCAAGCCTCCCCAACCCCACGTCTCCATCAGACAGACTAGCCTACCTCCTCCTATTCCCTGTGTTCAAATGGCAATGGCTGTTAGGGGTAAAGAAGTGTTGGTACATGTTGGTCTTGACAGTGGAGAATCCATCCTGTCTGACTGTGCCCACCCTTTACAAAATGAGCAAAACATCTCTTATATTAGCAGCACCCACTCGTAGCACGCGCTCCAGCAGGTATAGCTCACTGGTCACCCCCAAAGCAAACACCTTCTTTGGCCGCCTTTCCTTCCAGTTCTCTGCTGCCAATGACTGGAACGAACTGCAAAAATCTCTGAAGCTGGAGACTCATATCTTCCCTCACTAACTTTAAGCACCAGCTGTCAGAGCAGCTCACAGATCACTGCACCTGTACATAGCCCATCTATCTACCTACCTCATCCCCATACTGTATTTATCTTGCTCCTTTGCACCCCAATATCTTGCGCACGCCCGTCTCATTGTTCTCAGATCGACAACTATCCAAATGCGCTACTGTTTTTCAGCCAGAGACTGCAGAGTCATCATTCAACGTTCTGGCGCCTTCTGAGCGCCTATAGGAGCCTTAGAAAGTGTCACGTTACAGCAGAGATCCTCTGTTTTGGATAGAGATGACAAAGGCGGCCAAGAAATGGTCAGACAGGGTACTTCCTGTACAGAATCTTCTCAGGTTTTGGCCTGCCATTTGAGTTCTGTTATACTCACAGACACCATTCAAACAGTTTTAGAAACTTTGGAGTGTTTTCTATCCAAAACTACTAATTATATGCATATTCTAGTTTCTGGGCAGGAGTAATAACCAGATTAAATCGGGTACGTTTTTTATCCGGCCGTGAAAAATACTGCCCCCTATCCATAACAAGTTAAAGGGAGTGCTCCTAACCGCAGCTTGTTACCTGTAAAAAAGACACCTGTCCACAGAAGCAATCAATCAGATTCCAAACTCTCCACCATAGCCAAGACCAAATAGCTCTCCAAGGATGTCAGGGACAAGATTGTAGACCTACACAAGGCTGGAATGGGCTACAAGACCATCGCCAAGCAGCTTGGTGAGAAGGTGACAACATTTGGTGCGATAATTCGCAAATGGAAGAAACACAAAAGAACTGTCAATATCCCTCGGCCTGGGGCTCCATGCAAGATCTCACCTCGTGGAGTTGCAATGATCATGAGAATGGTGAGGAATCAGCCCAGAACTACACAGGAGGATCTCGTCAATGATCTGAAGGCAGCTGGGACCATAGTCACCAAGAAAACAACTGGTAACACACTACGCCGTGAAGGACTGAAATCCTGCAGTGCCCGCAAGGTCCCCCTGCTCAAGAATACATATACATGCCTGTCTGAAGTTTGCCAATGAATATCTGAATGACTCAGAGGACAACTGGTTAAAGTGTTGTGGTCAGATGAGACCAAAATGGAGCTCTTTGACATCAACGCAACTCGCCGTGTTTGGAGGAGGAGGAATGCTGCCTATGACCCCAAGAACACCATCTCCACCGTCAAACATGGAGGTGGAAACATTATGCTTTGGGGGTGTTTTTCTGCTAAGGGGACAGGACAACTTCCCCGCATCAAAGGGACGATGGACGGGGCCATGTACCGGCAAATCTTGGGTGAGAACCTCCTTCCCTCAGCCAGGGCATTGAAAATGGGTCGTGGATGGGTATTCCAGCATGACAATGACCCCAAACACACGGCCAAGGCAACAAAGGAGTGGCTCAAGAAGAAGCACATTAAGGTCCTGGAGTGGCCTAGCCAGTCTCCAGACCTTAATGCCATAGAAAATCTGTGGAGGGAGCTGAAGGTTCGAGTTGCCAAACGTCAGCCTCGAAACCTTAATGACTTGGAGAAGATCTGCAAAGAGGAGTGGGACAAAATCCCTCCTGAGATGTGTGCAAACCTGGTGGCCAACTACAAGAAATGTCTGACCTCTGTGATTGCCAACAAGGCTTTGCCACCAAGTACTAAGTCATGTTTTGCAGAGGGGTCAAATACTTATTTCCCTCATTAAAATGCAAATCATTTTATAACATCTTTGACATGCGTTTTTCTGGATTTTTTTTGTTGTTATTCTGTCTCTCACTGTTCAAATAAACCTACTATTAAAATTATAGACTGATCATTTCTTTGTAAGTGGGCAAACGTACAAAATCAGCAAGGGATCAAATACTTTCCCCCCCCCACTGTATGTATGTATGTATGTATGTATGTATGTATGTATGTATGTATGTATGTATGTTTCTTCACATATATTTAAAAAAATACTTTTCTTACCTCAACGTACTCTCCTGCAATCCGCCTCACCCAATGTGGTATGGCCCTGCAATTTTCTTTCATTTGAACTGGAACCCCCAACAGAAGCTAGCCAGCTAACTAGCTACTAGTCAGCTAGCGGTCATCAGCTAACCTTTAGCCCGGACAACTCTAGCCAGTCCGCACAGCGCATCTCAAACCAGAGCAAATCGGACTTATTTTTCTCCATATCTCCAGATTCCTACCGCAAGTTCTGAACCTTTTCACGTGGATCATCGCAGCAAGCTAGCTGCTATCAGAGTGGCCACTCCTGCCTAATGTCTCTGTCCCGAAGCAAGACCTAATTAGCTTGGAGCTATCCAGGTCTGTGCCCAAACAATGAGCTTCTACTTTTTAAAATTCACCTTCCCAGAAACAAGTCTCTCATTGTTGCTGCATGCTATAGACCACCTTCTGCCCCCAGCTGTGCCCTGGACACCATATGTGAATTGATTGCCCCCCATCTATCTTCAGAGCACGTGCTGTTAGGTGACCTAAACGGGGACATGCTTAACACCCCGGCCATCCTACAATCTAAGCTTGATGCCCTCAATCTCACACAAATTATGAATGAATCTACCAGGTACAAACCCAAATCCGTAAACACAGGCAACCTCATAGATATCATCCTAACCAACCTGCCCTCCAAATACACCTCTGCTGTCTTCAACCAGGATCTCAGCGAGCACTGCCTCATTGCCTGTGTCCGTAATGGGTCTGCGGTCAAACAACCACCCCTCATCATTGTCAAACGTTCCCTAAAGCACTTCAGTGTGCAGGCCTTTCTAATCAACCTGGCCCGGGTATCCTGGAAGGATATTGACCTCATTCCGTCAGTAGGGGATGCCTTGTTATTCTTTAAAAGTGCTTTCGACACCATCTTAAATAAGCATACCCCATTACAAAAATCTAGAACCAGGAACAGATATAGCCCTTGGTTCCCTCCAGACCGGACTGCCCTTGACCAGCACAAAAACATCCTGTGGCGAATAGCCCCCGCGATATGTAACTTTTCAGGGAAGTTAGGAACCAATATACACAGGTAGTTAGGAAAGCAAAGGCTAGCTTTTTCAAACAGAAATGTGCATCCTGTAGCACAAATGCCAAAAAGTTCTGGGACACTAAAGTCCATGGACAATAAGAGCACCTCCTCCCAGCTGCCCACTGCACTGAGGCTAGGAAACACTGTCACCACCGATAAATCCACAATAATTGAGAATTTCAATAAGCCTTTTTCTACAACTGGCCATGCTTTCCACCTGGCTACCCCTACCCTGGTCAGCAGCCCAACATCCCCCACAGCAACTTGCCCAAGCCTACCCCATCTCTCCTTCACCCAAATAGCTGATGTTCTGAAAGAGCTGCAAAATCTGGACCCCTACAAATCAGCCAAGCTAACCAATCTGGACCCTCTCTTTCTAAAATTATCCGCCGCAATTGTCGCAACCCCTATTACCAGCCTGTTCAACCTCTCTTTCGTATCGTCTGAGATCCCCAAAGATTGGAAAGCTGTCACGATCATCCCCCTCTTCAAAGGGGGATGACCCAAACTGCAACAGACCTATATCTATCCTACCCTGCCTTTCTAAGGTCTTCGAAAGCCAAGTTAACAAATAGATCACCGACCATTTCGAATCCCACCGTACCTTCTCTGCTATGCAGTCTGGTTTCCGAGCTGGTCATGGGTGCACCTCAGCCATGCTCAAGGTCCTAAATTATATCATAATCGCCATCGATGAGACAATAATGTGCGGCTGTATTCACCGACCTGGCCAAGGCTTGACTCTGTCAATCACCACATTCTTATCGGCAGACGCCTCGCCTGGTTCACCAACTACTTCTCAGATAGAGTTCAGTGTGTCAAATCGGAGGGCCTGTTGTCCGGACCTCTGGCAGTCTCTATGGGGTGCCACAGGGTTCAATTCTTGGGCCAACTCTTTTCTCTGTATACATCAATGATGTCGCTCTTGCTGCTGGTGATTCTCTGATCCACCTCTACGCAGATGCCACCATTCTGTATATTTCTGGCCCTTCTTTGGACACTGTGTTAACTAACCTCCAGGCGAGCTTCAATGCCATACAACTCTCCTTCCGTGGCCTCCAACTGCTCTTAAAATGCAAGTAAAACTAAATGCATGCTCTTCAACCGATCTCTGCCCGCACCTGCCCGCATCACTACTCTGAACGTTTCTGACTTAGAATATGTGGACAACTACAAATATCTAGGTGTCTGGTTAGACTGTAAACTCTCCTTCCAGACTCACATTAAGCATCTCCAATCCAAAATTAAATCTAGAATCGGCTTCCTATTTCGCAACAAAGTCTCCTTCACTCATGCTGCCAAACATACCCTAGTAAAACTGACTATCCTACCGATCCTTGACTTCAGCGATGTCATTTACAAAATAGCCTCCAACACTCTACTCAGCAAATTGGATGCACTCTATCACAAAACCAACCGTTTTGTCACCAAAGCCCCATATACACTACCCACCACTGCGACCTGTATGCTCTCGTTGGCTGGCCCTCACTTCATATTCGTTGCCAAACCCACTGGCTCCAGGTCACCTATAAGTCTTTGCTAGGTAAAGCCCTGCCTTATCTCAGCTCACTGGTCACCATAGCAGCACCCACCTGTAACACGCACTCCAGCAGGTATATTTCACTGGTCACCCCCAAAGCCAATTTCTCCTTTGGACGCCTTTCCATCCAGTTCTCTGCTACCAATGACTGGAACGAACTGCAAAAGAAATCCCTGAAGCTGGAGCCTCAAATCTCCCTCACTAGATTTAAGCACCAGCTGTCAGAGCAGCTCACAGATCACTGCACCTGTACATAGCCCATCCAACTACCTCATCCCCATACTGTTATTTATTTTGCTCCTTTGCACCCCAGTATCTCTACTTGCACACTCATCTATCACTCCAGTGTTTAACTGCTATATTGTAATTATTTCACCACTATGGCCTATTTATTGCCCTTATCCTATCTCATTTGCACACACTGTATATATAATTTTTCTATTGTGTTATTGACTGTATGTTTGTTTATTTATTCCATGTGTAACTGTGTTGTTGTTTGTGTCGCACTGCTTTGCTTTATCTTGACCAGGTCACAGTTGTAAATGAGAACTTGTTCTCAAATAGCCTACCTGGTTAAATAAAGGTGAAATAATAAAATAAATAAAAAACAGTAAAGAGGCGACTCCAGAATGCTGGCCTCCTAGTTGCAAAGGAAAAGCCAATAAAAAGAAAAGATTAAGATGGGCAAAAGAACAGACACTGGACAGAGGAATTCTGCCTAGAAGGCCAGCATCCCGGACTCGCCTCTTCACTGTTGACGTTGAGACTGGTGTTTTGCAGGTACCATTTAATGAAGCTGCCAGTTGAGGACTTGTGAGGCATCTGTTTCGCAAACTAAACACGAATGTCCTCTTGCGCAGTTGTGCACCGGGGCCTCCCACTCTTTCTATTCTGGTTAGAACCAGTTTGCACTGTTCTGTGAAGGGAGTAGTACACAGCATTGTACAAGATCTTCAGTTTCTTGGCAATTTCTCACATGGAATAGCCTTCAATTCTCAGAACAAGAATAGACTGATGAGTTTCAGAAGAAATGTCTTTGTTTCTGGCTATTTTGAGCCTGTAATCGAACCCACAAATGCTGATGCTCCAGATACTCAACTAGTCTAAAGAAGGCCAGTTTTATTGCTTCTTTCAAATCAGCACAACATTTTTCAGCTGTGCTAACATAATTGCAAAAGGGTTTTCTAATGATCAATTAGCCTTTTAAAATTATAAACTTGGATTAGCTAACACAACCTGCCATTGGAACACAGGAATGATGGTTGATGGTAATGGGCCTCTGCACGTCTATGTACAGTCGTGGCCAAAAGTTTTGAGAATGACAAATATTAATTTCCACAAAGTCTGCTGCTTCAGTGTCTTTAGATATTTTTGCCAGATGTTAGTATGGAATACTGAAGTATAATTACAAGCATTTCATAAGTATCAAAGGCTTTTATTGACAATTACATGAAGTTGATGCAAGGAGTCAATATTTGCAGTGTTAACCCTTCTTTTTCAAGACCTCTGCAATCCGCCCTGGCATGCTGTCAATTAACTTCTGGGCGACATCCTGACTGATGGCAGCCCATTCTTGCATAATCAATAATTGGAGTTTATCAGAATTTGTGGGTTTTTGTTTGTCCACCCGTCTCTTGAGGATTGACCACAAGTTCTCAATGGGATTAAGGTCTGGGGAGTTTCCTGGCCATGGACCCAAAATATCGATGTTTTGTTCCCCGAGCCACTTAGTTATCACTTTTGCCTTACGGCAAGGTGCTCCATCATGCTGGAAAAGGCATCGTTTGTCACCAAACTGTTCCTGGATGGTTGGGAGAAGTTGCTCTCGGAGGATGTGTTGGTAGCATTCTTTATTCATGGCTGTATTCTTAGGTTTGATTGCGCCCACTCCCTTGGCTGAGAAGCAACCACACACGAAAGTTCTCAGGATGCTTTACTGTTGGCATGACACAGGACTGATGGTAGCACTCCCCTTGTCTTCTACGGACAAGCTTTTTTCCGGATGCCCCAAACAATCGGAAAGGGAATTCATCAGAGAAAATGACTTTACCCCAGTCCTCAGCAGTCCAATCCCTGTACCTTTTGCAGAATATCAGTCTGTCCCTGATGTTTTTCCTGGAGAGAAGTGGCTTCTTTGCTGCCCTTCTTGACACCAGGCCATCCTCCAACAGTCTTCGCCTCACTGTGCGTGCAGATGCACTCACACCTGCCTGCTGCAATTCCTGAGCAAGCTCTGTACTGGTGGTGCCCCGATCCCGCAGCTGAATCAACTTTAGGAGACGGTCCTGGCGCTTGCTGGACTTTATTGGGCACCCCGAAGCTTTCTTCACAACAATTGAACTGCTCTCCTTGAAGTTCTTGATGATCCGACAAATGGTTGATTTAGGTGCAATCTTACTGGCAGCAATATCCTTGCCTGTGAAGACCTTTTTTGTGCAAAGCAATGATGACGGCACGTGTTTCCTTCCAGGTAACCATGGTTGACAGAGGAAGAACAATGATTCCAAGCACCACCCTCCTTTTGAAGCTTCCAGTCTGTTATTCGAGCTCAATCAGCATGACAGAGTGATCTCCAGCCTTGTCCTCGTCAACACTCACACCTGTGTTAACGAGAGAATCACTGACATGGTGTCAGCTGGTCCTTTTGTGGCAGGGCTGAAATGCTATGGAAATGTTTTTGGGGAATTCAGTTCATTTGCATGGCAACGAGGGACTTTGCAATAATTGCAATTCATCTGATCACGCTTCATAACATTCTGGAGTATATGCAAATTGCCATTATACAAACTGAGGCAGCAGACTTAGTGAAAATTAATATTTGTGTCATTCTCAAAACATTTGGCCACAACTGTAGATATTCCATTAAAAAATCAGCCGTTTCCAGCTACAGTGGTCAATTACAACATTAACAATGTCTACACTCTATTTGTGATCAAGTTGATGTAATTTTAAAATGGACAAAAAAAGTGCTTTTCTTTCAAAAACAAGGACATTTCTAAGTGACATCAAACTTTTGAATGGTAGTGTATATGCTGAAACAAAATGACATTTAACTATATTCTTTAGGTCAGCATTTCCAAAACTCCAATCTGGGGACCACAAGGGATGCGCATTGTTTTCTTTACTTCATTACACAGCTGATTCAA
The DNA here is from genome assembly GCF_965601325.2 of Salmo salar. NCBI lineage: Eukaryota > Metazoa > Chordata > Actinopteri > Salmoniformes > Salmonidae > Salmo > Salmo salar. The sequence goes on from NC_138303.1 coordinate 77,002,001, forward strand.
GTAATCAAAGCGTTATAACTTGAATCAGCTGTGTAGTGGTGCTAGGGCAAAACCCCCAAAAACCCACCCCTTGGGGTCCCCAGGACCGAGTTTGGGAAACACTGCTATAGGTCCTTGGCCGAGTCAGCAGTCAGAACAAACAACTCACGAAGGGCCTGAAAAAAACGAGAGCTTGACTAGTGGGGAGTTGCAGTAGGATCCAAAAGCAGCTGGTCAGTGGTAGAACAGGCCAAGGGGGGTCATGGTTCTAGATTGACTCAGAATGGACAGCTCTGTAAGAATAGAGTAACAATATTTAGTTGGGCAGCACACACCACTTGTTACACAAAACATTTGAAATAGCATATTATTAAGCTATTTGGTCAACCTTATAAACAGAGTCACTCAATAAATGGAGGCAAGAGGACCACATGCTGGAACCCAAGCCAATAGCACACGGTTTCTGTTCCTGATGACTTGTTAACTCCTTCCCTGTGTCTGAATGGATGACAGGGTGTGTCAATGTGTGGGAATCAGTGCATATATTGTTTTTGCACTTCCATGTGTCATCATTATGCAGTTTTACATATTCATAAGTTTGATTCAAGTTGTAATAGGTTTACTTTTAAATGGGTCATTTCATGCTTCAAAACATGTTAACAAAAATTATCAGATTACATTGAACCATCATAATGGCCTTTGCATTGTTACACAATTAAACCCTCAAGTTATTATTGTCAGGTTAATCATTTTTACTGATAATAGTCTTTACAGTATGAGTAGAATAACTTTGCCTTTTATTCAACTGGTAACATTGCCCAGCCCCTCAACAGTGCAACACAATACAGAGAGGGATTGAACTGACCATAATCAGACACGGAATGCATATTAATAAATGTAGGTAAGGATGAACAACAAATTATTTGGCTAGCTTGCAAGCAAGCTTACATGGAGCAAAGAAAATAGCTAGCTGAATTTCCAACGTTTTTTAATCAGAGTTACAATTTCTTAACTCCACACCAGTTGGGAAAGAGTGATTAGTCCTGCCAAAGAATCAATTGCCCTGTTTAGTCCCTGAAAAGAAAATAGATTGAAAAAGATAATTTGCAACATCTCATTAGCTTGCTAGCCAGATCGCCAATTCAGGACTTCAAAACTGAGCAGTTCTTTAAAATTGACACATTCCTGAATTAACAACTAATTAGTAAGTTCAACTTTGGTTGTTTGTCTAAACAGCTGATAAGATCGAAGTGTGCAACTGCAGTCCGCAATTCAGGGCGTGTCCGAAAGCTGCAGGCAAAGGACACTGTCTACCGGTCGCCACCGTCTTCCGGGTGCTAGCTTGCGAGTTAGTGACACTATGTGCTAGCTTGATAGTTAGCTAGCACACTGGGGCGAAGGACACTGTTTACCGTTCATCCCTGCCTCCCGCTAGCACAGCAGGTGGGAGGCTGGGGCAACACAGTGTGCCGCCCCCACCTCCCCTGTAGCGGAGTCCTCCTTAGGACTAGCTGGCTAAGCTAGAACAGTGTCCTTCACTCCCGCCTGCCCTCGCCGTCGTTAACAGAACTGTGGGAAAACAGTGCCCGACTGGCGGGGGCGAAGTACATGGTCTACCAGTGTACGGCTATTCCCCCACCCCTTCTGTGGGGTTTATCGGCGGCTGGCATCCAACATTATTCTGCATTACCGCCACCTACTGTACTGGAGCACCCCCACCTGTCCTAAAAACATTTACCAAGTATAAAGAGGGGTTCCTGCAGATGCAGGAATGCTAATAATGCAGGAATGCCCCGATTTGTGGGCCGCGATTGCACCCTTCTCTCGACTTACCTGATAGCTATCAGTAACGTTAGTGTCCAAAGCACACACTCGGCGTTGCATGTCCCAATGGTTGAATTTAACATTCATATGAAAGTCAGTTTCTAAACATTAACATAATTTGTTTAGTAAATAAACGTTATACTCACATTTCATGAAGTAATGTTCTCTTCTAGCTAGAAAGGTTCTCCTAAGGACACAGACGTGATCTGATGTCCCCACTCCGCGCATCAAGTAACAAAGATTATCCCAATTATTGGAGATAGCCGACTCATGTGAAGTAACATTTGTGGATTGTAATATATCGACATGCAGAAGAAAAAAAATCTCAATTCTGTAAACAGAATACAGATCCACAAGCACCTTTTGAATGCGCAAATGAGCATTCCACAGTTGTAAATGTTAGGGATTTCTGAACATTGGCTCACAAATTGTTCTACATTTGTTGAAATTGCAACTTTATCTGTTAGACATGTTGAACATATTTACAGATTTATGGTTTAATTTAGGTAATATTTTTACGGATTATGGTTTTTACGAAATTGTAATACATTCACAGATCATGGTTTTATTTTGAGTTGTAGAATTAAGAAAAACAAATCTGACTCATACACAAGCAATGGAGCCAGAAAGAGGAAACACGGCCAACCCTTTCAGTGCCAGTACATAGGTGAGTCCAAACATGAGCATCATTGAACACTGTTCCACTGTAATATCACTGTTATGCCACCGAAGTGTCTACAAACGTATCTTGGACTACTGTTTTGTTCTCTTTCATAAACTACACAAACCTACTTCTGGTAGAGTGACCAACCAATAGCATATATCATACACTTTTACAAGTTATGGCAAACAATATTCCGTTATGTAGTCGTGTTTACCTTTCAATTAAACTTCACGTAGAAACAACTGCTACTCCGTTGTCGACGTCCCTGCTCGGGTATTTCCATAGATTTGATACAGATCGGATACCGTGCAAAATTCCTCAAACAATTCTATAAATTCTGATATGACTAATCCATGTTACTTCACGAGTTTCCTTCGAATAGCAGGCTGTTTGCTCTTTTTCACATAATAAAGCGTATGCTTCTGTTCCCATTTCATATTTAATCTGCTGAAAAAGTTGAGGAATCTTTTTTCCACTTGACTGCGCTATGAAGGGAATGCATAAAAGAACGGCCCCGAACCGCAAAGTCGCGGTAGCAGTGTATGCATCTGAGAGCCGACAAGCGCAACCCCCAACCCCTTCCTACCAAAGAAGTCAAAAGATTTCAGGAAGAAAATCCCTCCTTCTCCAGTCTGCTATAGGAAGTAAGCCAATTTTGCTGGCGTTTCGGTTGGCTTTTGGAACCGTCACTCAGGCAAAAAATAAAAATAAAGAAAAAAATTACAAAAGCCTTTTGTATGTTAGGAGATCAACTCCTTGGACCTGTCCAAAGCACCTACACGACCGAACTTGGTAAACCTTATCGATATGAAAATGGTTACAACAGTAAAATAATTATCCGTAAATTTATCTAGGCTATATGAGCAGTTTACCGACTTTACAAACGCACATAGACCTGTCCTGGTAGTATTGTTCTGGTATTATTGTTCTCTGTCTTTTATGAACTCCTGGGTAGGCCTATATATTCGTATGGCTACAGTTCATGCAAATAGTCTACTGGGAGAGGAAAGTGAATTGCACCATGGAATCCCAATTTGATTCAAACTGTTTTAATAGAGAGTTGACTCCTGGGTCCTGATAAGTGCACTTCGGGAAAAATGCAAACTCCTTTTTAATACAATACAGCTTTTTAGTCACAATTCAATTATTGCCCCTGATGACTGACTGCATGTTCCTGTCACACCAGACCAAATTAATTGCAGTTACCAACACTCAACTGTAGCCTAGGTTATTAATATGCATAGCCTAAATTACTTAAAATCAAGCGTTTCAATAATGTTAATAAAATGTTCAGTCAAGTGTGTATTATCTGGGAAGCGGTCTATGATGCATCATCACCTTTGTGTACACTACCGGTGAACCGAGGAAGAACACATGATTAGACAGAAACATGGAGGAATGTGCACATCCAAGACAAATTAACTGCAAAAACATCACTGACAAGACTCATTACATCATTCAACAAAGGACATAACACACCTCAATCATCATGTGATAAGTAGGCCAAGGTAGTGTTTTTTTCCCCCCATTGAAAAATATTCTCCTACCCACAATAGTATGAATGTTTTGACAAAAATCCCACTCACTGAATTTCGATGGTTTCCTATTCAAGCTCACCAAAGGATGGCAGACCTTTACTATTCCTTGTGTGCTTTCAATATGAATAATACATAATTAAAACCTCAATGTTTTTGGGGGGTGATATGTCTGAAAAGATAGAATGTAGGCTATAACTTAACTCACCTAACACTGAATCAGTGATTTCCAAGAGATCCACGCCAGTTATTGCATTTTCTGTGAGAGAAAAAAGAAATGTCTATCAATGTGTCACAAATTGTTTGAGGACAATGCTGAACACAGCACTGTGTGATCTCCTGTAGACTACATTATTGCCAAAATGTAAGCTAGAGAGCAGGGATGATATGGCCAGGACTGGGCCTTCTGCCGCCCTCAGTCAAACAAGACAATTTGCTGCCCCCTGCAAAAATTGAATAGTCCCGTAAGCAACGGTCATTAAAACACTAACAGCTTACAGACGGTAGGCAATTAAGGTCACAGTTATGAAAACTTAGGACACTAAAGATGACTTTCTACTGACTCCAAAAAACACCAAAAGTAAGATTCCCAGGGTCCCTGCTCATCTGCGTGAGCGTGCCTTAGGCATGCTGCAAGGAGGCATGAGAAATGCAGATGTGGTCAGGGCAATAAATTGCAATGTCCGTACTGTGAGACACCTAAGACAGCGCTACAGGGAGACAGGACAGACAGCTGATCGTCCTCGCAGTGGCAGACCACGTGTAACAACACCTGCACAGGATCGGTACATCCAAACATCACACCTGCGGGACAGGTACAGGATGGCAACAACTGCCCGAGTTACACCAGGAACGCACAATACCTCCATCAGTGCTCAGACTGTCTGCAATAGGCTGAGAGAGGCTGGACTGAGGGCTTGTAGGCCTGTTGTAAGGCAGGTCCTTACCAGACATCACCGGCAACAACGTCGCCTATGGGCACAAACCCACCATCGCTGTACCAGACAAGACTGGCAAAAAGTGCTCTTCCCTGACGAGTCGCGGTTTCGTCTCGCCAGGGGTGATGGTCGGATTCGCATTTATCGTTGAAGGAATGAGCGTTACACCGAGGCCTGTAATCTGGAGCTGGATCGATTTGCAGGTGGAGGGTCCGTCATGGTGTGGGGCGGTGTATCACAGCATCGTCGGACTGAGCTTGTTGTCATTGCAGGCAATCTCAACGCTGTGCGTTACAGGGAAGATATCCTCCTCCCTCATGTGGTACCCTTCCTGCAGGCTCATCCTGACATGACCCTCCAGCATGACAATGCCACCAGCCATACTGCTCGTTCTGTGCGTGATTTCCTTCAAGACAGGAATGTCAGTGTTCTGCCATGGCCAGTGAAGAGCCCGGATCTCAATCCCATTGAGCACGTCTGGGACCTGTTGGATCGGAGGGTGAGGGCTAGGGCCATTCCCCCAAGAAATGTCCAGGAACTTGCAGGTGCCTTGGTGGAAGAGTGGGGTAACATCTCACAGCAAGAACTGGCAAATCTGGTGCAGTCCATGAGGAGGAGATGCACTGCGGTACTTAATGCAGCTGGTGGCTACCCCAGATACTGACTTATTTTTGATCCCCCTTTGTTCAGGGACACATTATTCCATTACTGGTAGTCACATGTCTGTGGAACTTGTTCAGTTATTGTCTCAGTTGTTGAATCTTATGTTCATACATATATTTAAACATGTTAAGTTTGCTGAAAATAAATGCAGTTGACTGAGAGGACGTTTCTTTTTTTGCTGAGTTTATTTTCCGAACGTTGAAATCGGTTTCCTTTTCGGTTCTGAATGAAAGTTGAAAATATGTAATTTATAGACATCCGTTTGGACTATATCAAGGCCGGTCCAGACCGGACCAAACATAGATGTCGCTAATCACATAAATCCTCCCAAAAACAATGCCAATTTCGCATAACCAGTGGCATATGGGCTTTTTAGCGCTGATGCCACCCTGTGATAAGCAATGCCCACTTTTTTTTTTTTTTAACCCCTTTTTCTCCCCAATTTTGTGGTATCAAATTGGTAGTTACAGTCTTGTCCCATCATGGCAACTCCTTTACGGACTCGGGAGTGGTGAAGATCGAGAGCCGTGCATCCTCCGAAACACAATCCAACCAAGCCGGACTGCTTCTTGACACAATGCCCATTTAACCCGGAAGCCAGTCGCACCAATGTGTCAGAGGAAACACTGTACACCTGGCAACTGTGTCAGTGTGCACTGCGCCCGGCCCGCCACAGGAGTCGCTAGTGCGCGATGGGACAAGGATATCCCTGCCGGCCAAACCATCCCCTAACCCGGACAACGCTGGACCAATTGTGCGCCGCCCCATGGGTCTCACAGTCTTGGCCCGGCTGGACTCGAACCCAGAATCTCTAGTGGCACAGCGATGCAGTGCCTTAGACCACTGCACCTCTCAGGAGGCGAGCAGCGCCCACTTCGTCAAAGGCAGGGGCGCAACATATTTTGCTTGTCCATTCCCAGCGCGCCTCTCCATGGTGCTGTTGGAGACGCGCATCGCTGTGGCTCTCATCCAACGTTCCGTATAAATTTCCAACATAAATCCTGTAGCAGATATAGCTCACAGTGCATTCGGAAAGTATTCAGACCACTTGACTTTTCCCACATTGTTATATTGCAGCCTTATTCTAAAATATATAGATTAAATTGTTTTTCCCCCCCTCAGCAATCTACACACAATACCCCATAATGACAAAGCAAAAACAGGTTTGACATTTTCGCAAATGTATTTAAAAATAAAAAAAGGGAAATCACATTTACATAAGTATTCAGACCTTTTACTCAGTACTTTGTTGAAGCCCCTTTGGCAGTGATTACAGCATCAAGTATTTTTGGGTATGACGCTACAAGCTTGGCATACCTGTATTTTGGGAGATTCTCCCATTCTCTGCACATCCAAGACATGTTCGATTGGGTTCAAGTCCGGGCTCTGGCTGGGCCATCCAAGGACATTGAGACTTGTCCCGAAGCCACTCCTACATTGTCCTGTTGGAAGGTGAACCTTCACCCCAGTCTGAGGTCCAGAGTGCTCGGGAGCAGGTTTTCATCAAGGATCTCTCTGTACTTTGCTCTGTTCATCTTTCCCCTCGATCCTGACTAGTCTCACAGTCCCTACAGCTGAAAAAAATCCCCATAGCATGATGCTGTGACCACTATGCTTCACCGTAGGGATGGTATTGGCCAGGTGATGAGCGGTGACTTGTTTCCTCCAGATGTGACGCTTGATATTCAGGCCAAAGAGCTAAATTTTGATTTCATCAGATGAGAGAATCTTGTTTCTCATGGGCTGAAAGTCCTTTCGGTGGCTTTTGACAAACTCCAAGTGGACTGTCATGTGCCTTTTACTGAGGAGTGGCTTCCATCTGGCCACTCTACCATAAAGGCCTTCCCCCCCCCCCCCCCCCCCACCCCCCTTTATTTAACCAGGTAGGCTAGTTGAGAACAAGTTCTCATTGACAACTGCGACCTGGCCAAGATAAAGCAAAGCAGTGCGACACAAACAACAGAGTTACACATGGAATAAACATAGTCAGTAACACAATAGAAAAAGTCTGTATACAGTGTGTGCAAATGAGGTAAGATAAGGGAGGTAAGGCAATAAATAGGCCATAATGGTGAAATAATTACAATTTAGCAATTAAACACTGGCGTGATAGATGTGCAAGTAGAGATACTGGGGTGCAAAGGAAAATAAAATAAAAAACGTATGGAGAGTGCTGTGAGCCTGATTGGGGGAGTGCTGCAGATGGTTGTCCTTCTGGAAGGCTCTCCCATCTCCACATAGGAACTCTGTCAGAGTGACCATTAAGTTCTTGGTCACCTCCCTGACCAAGGCCGTTCTCCACCGATTGCTCAGTTTGGCCAGGCGGCCAGCTCTAGGAAGAGTCTTGGTGGTTCCAAACTTATTTCATTTAGGAATGATGAAGGCCACAGTGTTCTTGGGGACCTTCAATGTTGCAGAAATATTTTGGTATCCTTCTCCAGATCTGTGCCTCGACACAATTCCGTCTCTGAACTCTACGGACAATTCCTTCGACCTCATGACTTGATTTTTGCTCTGACATGCACTGTCATGTGTGGGACCTTCCAAATCATGACCAATCAATTACAGTTACCACAGGTGGACTCCAATCAAGTTGTACAAACATCAAGGATGATCAATGGAAACAGGATGCACCTGAGCTCAATTTCAAGTCTCATAGAAAAGGCTGTGAATAAGGTATGTTTTTTTTTCAATTTTTAATTCATTTGCAAAAATGTCTAAAAACCTGTTTTTGCTTTGTCATTGTGGGTTATTGTGTGTAGCTTGATGAGGAACATTATTGAATCCATTCTAGAATAAGGCTGTAATGTAACAAAATGTGGAAAAAGTCAAGGGGTCTGAATGCTTTCCGAATGCACTGTATAGTAGTAGTATGTGGCACAGACTGACGTCGACGTCTTATTTCCACATCCACAGATGTTGGTTTTAGGTCCGGACCGCACCAAATCTGAACCAAACAGACGTCTATGTTTGGGCCAAACCAAGGCTGGACCAGACCGGACTAAATTTGGAACCAAACAGACATCTATGATTGGTTCAGATTTGGTCCGGATCCAAAATCCAACATCCATGGAAATAAGAAGTCGGTCTGTGCTTACTGAGGTGTAGCCTACAGTGCGGAATGACATTTTAATTTTATGAATGCCCATCTGTGGTTGGCCTACAGTTTGTAAAACACAAAAAAAGACAAACAAAATACTTCTGCATTGATCTGTGCTTACTGGGGTGCAGCCTACAATAGCAGCCACAATGGCATTTTATGAATGCCCATCCATGTGATAGGTCTACCGTTTGGAAAACAGGCAGTTGCATTGGTTTTATTAGTCCTGTTTACAGTGAATAATTCATTCGATTATTTTTTGGACGGAACGTTGGTAGAGCGCCACAACGACGAGTCTCTCCCATCAGCACCCAGGAAAGTCGTGCTTGGGAATGGACAAGCGCCCCTGCCATTGACAAAGTGAGCACTGCTTATCACAAGGCGACATCAGCGTTAAAAAAGCCCATATGCCACTGGTTGATTGAAATTATCATTGTTTTTGGGCAGAATTATGTGAAGTTGGAGGTGTTGGAAAATGCCGCCCTGGTCAATCTAAATGACGAATGAGCGGGCTGGTCCTGGGGATGCTGTTTGGCGTACGATGTGCACCACTATGTGGTGGATATATGAACTGTAATGGGGCCTGGAAAGAATGTTGTGCCCTCCTTCAAAGTTTGAAGAGAGCTATGTAAACCCGGGATTTACCATGTTCAATCATCAGTGGTTATTAATTCATAGTGGTTATGAATTTGGATGCAAGTTGCGCATTATTGAACTCACCGAGAAAGCTATGTGAGCATTCTGTAAGCCCAATGAGATGGATCCATTCCGCCACCTCCTCGGGACTCCAATGTTCGACTGAGATCATTGTAAATTGTTTTCTTCAGATCTCACCGCCATTCCTCCCTTCAAAGGAACAAACGAACGAAATGTTACATAACGTCATAGGCCTACTGTCCGGTTCCCTTGTTGGGCAATACCGCTAAACTAGGCTACAGATAAGGTTGACAAAAATGTTGCCAGCTCAGATGCAAAGTTTAAAATCGCCATTGAAATAGCGTAGGCTGTCACGTTGTCACTACGGTAGTGTAGTCAATTACCGTGTATCTCCCATTATTCAAAGGTCACGCAAATTACAATGGGGAATGGGCATGTAAATCAAGAATATAAGCCCTCATTGGGCTATTTTTAGGCTTCCAAAAGAACGCCCCGGTGTAAAACTATTTGCAACAATTGTATTTCGTGAACACATAAATACGCCTAGTGCGTGCACACCTTTGTAAAATGTACCATCGTTTCTCAACAGTAAAAGCTAACAAATCCACATTTTTCCTAGCATAGTCAAGAGCTGTGATTGCTGCACAATGCACACCTCGCCAGGTAGAGGGGTGGAGCCTGAGAGAAGGCTAACCGTTCGGTGCATTGTAGATAGTGTAGTTTTACAGCCCTACTGTATTTGCCAACTCCTTCATAGCCCCTGATATTATGAAAATGTATTCATACCATGCATCATGCATGCATCTCAGTCCTTTGAAATGTATGATATATGGAATCATGCATATATACACATCAATTCATACAAAAATAAAAGGCTACCAGTATGTTGCCTTTCTTGAAGTTCATGACTTCATCTGGAGAGCCCCTGGCCTCAATGACAACATCATGGGAGCAAAACTGTGTAAATCAAACTGTTGTCATGTTCATTTCTGTTCATTCTCACTTCAAAAATATGTAGACATAGTACCTGTAGTAGCAGGGTCAGGTAGGTTACTTTCTAAATGCAATCAGTTACTAGTTACCTGTCAAATTGTAATCGGTACCTTTACTTTGTTACTTTTGGATTACTTTCCCTTTAAGAGGCAATAAATAAGAATTTGTTCTTAACTGACTTGCCCAGTTAAATAAAGGTTAAATTGTAAAAAATTAATTACACTAAAAAAAAGATCCATCAAAAGCATTTGGTGTGTAATCATGATCAGACTCACTCATGTTGAACAAACTTAAACTTGCACCTTATTTCAATGCTGAATCAAATGTAATTTAGAAAACAGTAGTGCTAAGCAATTAACGGAAATGTTGGTTATTTTTTGGGGTTTTAAACAACTAATTAACCAAGGTCAGTTCGGACGACTGTGTGATCACGCTCTCCGCAGCCGATGTGAGTTAGACCTTTAAACAGGTCATCATTCACAAGGCCGCAGAGCCCGACGGATTACCAGGACGTGTACTCCGAGCATGCACTGACCAACTGGCAAGTGTCATGTTTCAAGCAGACCACCATAGTCCCTGTGCCCAAGAACACTAAGGTAACATGCCTAAATGACTACAGACCCGTAGTCTGGCTCATATCAACACCATATCCCAGAAACCCTAGACCCACTCCAATTTGCATACCACCCCAACAGATCCACAGATGATGCAATCTCTGTTGCATTCCACACTGCCCTTTCACACCTGGACAAAAATAACACATGAGAACACTGTTCATTGACTACAGCTCAGCATTCAACACCATAGCGCCCTCAAAGCTCATCACTAAGCTAAGGACCCTGGGACTAAACACCTCCCTCTGCAACTGGATCATGGACTTCCTGACAGGCCGCCCCAGGTGGTAAGGGTAGGTAACAACACATCCACCACGCTGATCCTCAACACGGGGGCACCTCAGGTGTGTGTGCTCAGTCCCCTCCTGTCCTCCCTGTTCACTCATGACTGCACGGCCAGGCACAACTCCAACACCATCATTAAGTCTGCCAATGACAACAGTGGTAGGCCTGATCACTGACGACGAGACAGCATTTAGGGGAGGTCAGGGACCTGGCCGTGTGGTGCCAGGACAACAACTTCTCCCTCAACGTGATCAAGACTAAGGAGATGATTGTGGACAGGAAAAGGAGGACTGAGCACGCCCCCCATTCTCATCAACGGGGATGTAATGGCGCAGGTTGAGAGTTAAGTTCCTTGGTGTTCACATCAACAAACTAACCTGGTCCAAGCACACCAAGACAGTCGTGAAGAGGGCACGACAAAACCGTTTCCCCTTCAGATTTGGCATGGGTCCTCAGATCCTCAAAAGGTTCTACAGCTGCACCATCGAGAGCATCCTGACTGGTTGGATTTCTGCCTGGTATGGCAACTGCTCGGTCTCTGACCGCAAGGCACTAGACGGTAGTGTGTACGGCCCCGTACATCACTGGGGCCAAGCTTCCTTTCATCCAGGACCTCTATACCAGGGGGTGTCAGAGGAAGGCCCTAAAAATTGTCAAAGACTAGCCACCCTAGTCATAGACTTCTCTCTGCTACCGCACAGCAAGTGGTACCAGAGCGCCAGGTCTAGGTCCAAGAGGCTTCTAAACAGCTTTGGTTAAGGGCTTGTAAGTAAGCATTTTACTGTAAGGTCTACACCTGTTGTATTCAGCATATGTGACTAATAACATTTGATTACATGTAATCAGTTACTCCCCAACCCTGTGTAGTAATGCCATGGTATTCAGCATAATAGTCACTATTCAGCATAAGCATAGTACATGTTTTGAGGAGGCAGGTCCCCTATTGGTTAGAGTGTTGGGCCAGTAACCGAAAGGTTGCTGGATCGAATCAACCGGCTGACAAGGTAAAAATCTGTGGTTCTGCCCCTGAACAAGGCAGTTGGCCTACCGGGGAACAGTGGGTTGTCATTGTAAATAAGAATGCTCTTTATTTAACTAGGCAAGTCAAATAAAGGTTAAATGTAAACAAATAAAATGTAGCAGTGTTCAGCATACACACTTATAATTAGCAGTGAAAATGACACTTACGTACAAATAAATACAGTCAAATATATTATATTTTACACCAAGTGTTTTATTCCGTGAGCATCTGCTCAGGTCACATGACTTACAGTAGCTCGACCCCTCTGAAACCCCCACTGGGGAACGACTATCTTACAAGCCACAGGGTCACAAGAAGGATGACATAACAGGTGGGAGGACATGGTTGAGAGAAGGGGGGCAACTGACAGAGCCAACATTTTTTGTGGAGGCTGAGGACAAATATAAAGGTCTAGATAGAGCTACAACACACAATGTTACGCTAGAAGGGTTGTAATACTCCCAGGGCTGGCTGGCTAAACAAGAGTGATGCCCACGCAGGCGCTCTTTAACACATGGCACATTCCCAAATTCCTGTATGGTGAAAACAACTAGCTGCAGCTGACTGGTCTCTGGCCCTCGTCTCCTAGAGAAACACAGCAGGAAGGAACATAAGTGCATGTGAGGGTGGCTTCAGCTACGAACGCCTCCACTTCCTCAGTGATGAAGATATGGGGCAGGTGCAGGAGTGAGGGAGAGCGCATTCCCATTTGTGCCAGCCGTCTGTACAGTAGTAGACTAGAGAGCAGGTGATTTGACGTCTGGGTCACTGGATGATGGTAGAGGTGCTAATGCAAGGTGGGAGACGGAGCTTTTTCACTTGGGAGTCCAAACTCTGGCGGGTCAATTTGTCTTCACTCCCCCCTCTCCTCGGTGATGGGGCTTAGGCGCTGCTGAGGGCATCCACACCGGGCAACACTTTACCTGTGGGCAGAAAGGAACGACATGCAATGTGGTCACTGCTTTGGAAAAACTCTTCAGCATTACTTCTTAAGTCATCATACCAATAGTTACAGCATACATGGATAACAGTAACAAAATGTAATTTTGTTCTTTCTAGCCTGCATCCCCTTAGACACTGATTTTGAACTGGGCATAGGTCAAAGGTCAGCGTGAAGCCAGTAAGGATTAGACCGCGATCACTCACCCTCCAGAAGCTCCAGGCTGGCTCCGCCTCCTGTGCTGACGTGGCTGACCTTGTCCTCTGTGCCCCATTTGGCACAGCATGTAGCGGTGTCGCCTCCACCTGGGCATCACCAAGACAACAGATGGGTAGCATTCAAATCAGAGATCCTTCACTGTCATAGTGATCATTCACTACTATAGATGTGAGGAAGAAAAGGTGTTTGGCACCATCTGGCGGTGAGAATGATATCAAGAGTGGATGAACCAAACCTTCCAATCAAAATGGCAGGGCAAGTATAAACTTGAATAAATTATTTTAACATGATGCGCAAGAGCAGGCTTTGTTTAACGAATGATCTCAATCATATGTGTATTTACTTGCAAAAGTTGGGATTAGGTGCAGGGTCAAATACATGTTTTTTGGTCATTGTATATAAACACGATGGTCGAGGGTCTTACCAATGATTGTGACGCAGCCTGACTTGGTGACCTCCACCACTTTGTCCATCAGGCTCTTGGTTCCTTTGGCGAAGTTCTCAAACTCAAACACACCCACGGGGCCGTTCCACACGATCTGCTTGGCTCTGCCTACAGCCGCAGCGAAGTGCTTGTTGCTCTCTGGTCCACAGTCCAGACCCTGGAGAGAACAGAAGGTGACACAGGGACACAGAGCTCAACCACAGTTTTGTGTGTTGAGGGTATTCATCTACAATATTTACAGTAAAAAAAGATCCTATAATTAATCTGGCTCTCAAAGTGATACAGTATATAACATTTCTAGCTAGCACAAGAACTATCAGAAAAATTCCCATAAAAACCCTTCAAGAAGACTATAAAACCCGATCAGTGTTAAGTTTATTAGGCATCAAACGGAGGGGAAAAAAACTAATCAGGTTGGGATAACACTGGATTTTTCCATTAGGAAGCACTTATTTTTGTATTCTGTAACAAAATGTTTAAAAACGCTTTACGTTGCGTGCCCCAATGAACATGACCTAGGTTGCTCTCCTCACCATCCAGCCTGCAGGGATGCCAGCAGCCACGGTTGCGGTGCCAGTCTGGGCATGCTCGTCAAACTTGTCAGCGGTGATGAAGTCGACGGGGAGGTTGATCTTGACCTTGTTCTTCTCAGCCTTGGCCATCAGCTCCTTGACGATCTTGGCACCCTCATCATCGTACAGGGAGTTGCCGATCTGGCAGGGAGGAGAGGATCACTCATTGTAAGATGTAAACTATAACCGTGATATACATCATAGTCGAACATTAAACAAATGTAACTACATTGTGCAGAGTGACAAGCGAGTTCTGAATTATATTCATTTAAATTAGGTTAAAATCCTGATTTAAATACAAATTGCCAATAAAGGGGTAACATCTCTCCATTTCTCCCACCCACCCTCCCTACAGCCTTCTCCCCATCTTCCTCCCTCTGTCCTCACCTCCATGTTGTTGAGGACCTTGAGGAAGGTGAAGGCCATGCCACCACCAATGATCATCTCATTGACCTGGTCCAACATGTTGTTGATCAGCTGAATCTTGTCCTTGACCTTGGCTCTGCACACAACAACAGACAAACTATTTAAACATAGTAAAACATTGATAGCCCAATAATATGAAGCCCGTTTATCTAGAATCCATTATAAAACACTTAAGTGGAGTTATAATGCATACATGGTAAAACATTATGGAAATGTTTCTAGTTGAGGAAGATAGTCATATTGGGACAGAAATGTTTGTTGTAGTTGACACTTGTTCCTTTTGTCTAATGAATTTAGTGCTAAATCCTACCGTTTTCATCCATTGTTGAGGGGCTTATCATTAGCCAATTCATATCAATGTCCTTTGTTACTGGCAGATGTCCAAAAAGGCTGAACTGGGTAAAAAATCTTTGAAAATACAGAACTGTGGCAGTGAAAGAACCCGATTGGCTGCACTCACTGACTGGACATGACGGTTGCACAATGCCCAGCTGAAATGGGCTCGACACTGGGCCAATTTCGACATGTGAGCAATGTAGTTACCTGTGTGTGCGCGCGTATTTGTGTTCTTTAGTTTTCCCACTGTGCTAGGCTGTAAAGAGCTCAGTCACAGGAGGCTGGTGGCACCTTAATTGGGGACAGGCTCATGGTGATGGCTGGAGCGGAATGAGTAGGATAGTATCAAGTACATCAAACACAGTTTGATACCATTCACTTCGTTCCAGCCATTATTAAGAGCCGTCCTCCCCTCAGCAGCCACCACTGTGCTCAGTAGTAGGAAAAGACAGTACTGTTACACAGATTGAGGTGTTACACAACACGCTTAAGGTCTCAATTCCTGGACTGCCTTCTGTGTATTTAAAAAAATAAAAAATGTTTTTAAAAAATCATCCTGCACTTGAGAATGACACTACAACAGCCCAAGGCTGATGTATCAACAGAGAAAGAGAGATAGAGTGGTAGAGAGAATAGAAAGAGAGCAACAGTGAGAAATATTTAAGTGAGGTTGCATGGCTTTCATTGACTTTCATTGTGCATATAATACGACCAGACCCGTCTATTTTAGCTGGATCAACCAGTTGAAGAGCCAGTCCCCAGTAGTGATATCATAGAAGCAGATGCAGGCCTCTGGGTACTTTATTCTTAACTCATCACAGAGCCATCCCTGCCCCGTTGACAATCAGTGACATGGTAAACTAAAGCATCAAACGGTCCTTTGAGCAGTTACTTACCCTCCGAGGATGGCCAGGAAGGGCCTGGCTGGTTTCTCCAGAGCCATGGCAAAGTAGTCAAGCTCCTTCTTCATCAAGAAGCCTGCGGCCTTCTGGGACAGGTTCACTCCAACCATGGAGCTGGGGGAAGAGAAAGTCAGTCACTTTATATTATTTAATAAAAAATCTTTATCTAGGAGATGACAGGAAGGGACAAAGTATTTTCAAAATGAAAGTATAGGAGAAAGGGATTGGCAATAAGTGATGGCTTCCATTTTTCATTAAAACAGCGGATACCAAAAAAATCAGAGTTTATGCTTGACTCCTCCACAGAATGTGTGGTGACCCCTACCTGTGGGCTCTGTGTGCTGTGCCGAAAGCATCGTTGACGTAGACGTCTCCCAGTTTGGACAGAGAGGCTCTGAAAGAATCAATTTGCTCCTGGGTGGCTTTGGTCTAGAAGATAAAGGAGAGAATAGACCGGTTACTACCAGCAGGAGCGGTTTCCACACCTAGCAGACAGAACTGTATGGCCTATTGTGCAGCAAACAGAGGCCTCATTTATTCATATTGATGACATCAATTAATAAATACTACATGGGAAGATACAAAATAAGCCATTTTCCACATTCATCAATATAGCCCATATCATCTATCCATGTTCAGCAACTGTATTAAGGGTTTATAATACGTGTCAGAACACTTGTAAGCACCTGGGAGCGTAGTGATATGAGACAATTCAGAGGCTCAACACACAATTCAAAACCAGGCAGAAGCTGGTGTATTTCTTAAATCAAAAGGTGAGTTATAGAAATGGTCCAAACGTGGTCCAATCATTTGAGCGGTCTTTGTTGTGGCGAATTGGGTGCTGGCAGCTGAACCTTTTGGGAGGTGAGACTCGCTTCCACGGTTGTTAGTCATACATCCTTCTTCCTCTCTGGTTCTGAATGTTTCCCATAATCGTCCCCATATGAAAATGGATTCACTCACCGAGTTTGTGGGTTCCTGGTAGTTGAGCGCATAGCACTCATCATCCATCTCCCGCTCAGAATCCCACCACCACTCTTCTTCTTGAGTGCACTGGGCCTTCTGCAGTGCACTGGGGTCATACTCACAGGCATCATGGTTAACACCAACATGTGATGGGAAGCTCTGAGATACTTCATTCTTGTGAGATTTACCAAGACCGTCTGTCTGATTAATCACAGAGATCAAATATGCTTGGTTGTCCGTCTGTCTGTGACCATCTATTAATGTGCTGGTTTGGCAGCTTACATCTTGAGAAACAGTTGAAGACTCCCCAGTCTGGGTTTGTTCATCTTGACTCTCAGTTACCTGCACCAGTTCTACCACTTTGGCTTGCAGCTCACCCTTCTCCCGCTTCAGGTTCTCAATGCACTCTCTCTGGACTGTGCATTCTTCATTGAGGTCTTCAATCTCTTCTCGAAGACACTTTTTCTCCTCTTCAGTTTTGCAGAGGAGATCTTGAAAAATCTTTAGCCTCCTCTTCAACTCTTCAGCTTCATCATGTGGAGCACATTTTCTTCTAGTTACCCATTTCAAAGTTTGCAGCTCCTGCAAAGTCTCGCTCCAATACTTCTCCAGCTTGGTGACTCGCTGTTGCTCTTTTTGTAGAGCGACTCCTTGTTTCAGCAGGCTTTCTTCGGCCTTCTTCCTTTTCTCAGCTTCGGCAGTTAGCTGAGCCTTTAGCTCATTTGCCCCATTATCTGGCTTGCTGACAGAAACTTGGCCTTCTTTCCCAAACCCAGCCCCTTCTTCCTCAGGGGACTGGATGATTAAGTGTCCATTCTCCATGCTGACGATACACTGTAGAGTACCACTATTGGCCAATGCATCCGGTTCTGCTTGCCAGGCCTTTTGGTGCACATCTAGCGCCACATCCATCATGTTATTTAGAGCTTTCCATAGCTCCTTTGACCCTTTATCCATCTCACATCTCTGGACACCTGGTGGTTTCTTCAGGATGTTTAGGAGGAGCTCCCTTTGAGCTTCTGGCAGTACTTCTATGCCTTCTCCCTGCAGCCATAGAACAGTGAGGGGATCTGTCATCCATCCATGAATGTCTGCGGTTATTTTGGTGCAAATGTGTGAGCGCTCCGAATTCTCTCATGCACTACACCTCTAGGCCACCAGGTAAAGCTGTGCCTGCATTACCTCCACCAGTGTGGCAGAACACTGGGTGTGACATAGGGTTGCAAAGCGTCGGAAACTTTCCAGTAAAATGTCCGGAAATGTTCCATGGGAAGTTAAGCTTAAATTCATCATAAAAAGTTAGCTTAAAACAGTGAACCTTTTTTGTAGGATGCACATAAGGTAATTCTAAGTATTGTGGCATATTTTGGTTAAACTATGCCTAATTCAATGGAATTGCAACTCTCTGCATGCCCAGTGCATTCTTCCATCACATGTACAGCTGATTCTCAAGATCTTGCACACTAATGAGATGCTATTGAGCCCACACTACTACACTGTCTGAACCAAGGACTACATGCTTTCTGGTACCTTTTGATTACAATACTGGGTGGGGTGAATATATTTTATGACATACATTATTTTTTGTTAACTAGAAAATAGTAGCCTACAGCAAAATGTGTTTAAATCATTCCTAACTTGTTAACAATTTGTTAGTTTTTGCTACCATGTGGGTTTTAGCTTGCTTGAGCCTGCTAACTGGGGCTTAATTCACCCGTTTCCATACAGTTTTCATTTTAAAACATTTATCTTACAAAGGAGTTATTTCATCTGCTAACTATTTATCTGTACATGGAATTGTATTTGGTCAAACGCTGGGCTCCACTTAGAGCATTAAGTCAACATTAGCACTGAGCGATTAACCGAAATTTCGTTCAATTATTTCAATTCATTTCCTTCGTTTTGTCTGTGAGCTCAATGCGCAGTTTCTGTAGAGATAAATCAGATCAAGCCTGAACTGTGCATGTAGTAGGATGTTGTAGTTTCCAACAGGCCAATATTCTACAGTTTAGCGCAAAAAAAGTGGTAATTATTTACAATGACCATAATCCATTGCACACGCGCCTACTTGTCCAGTCTGTGTGGAGCACTGAGCTATAATACCAACGGTGTGGGGCAGGCACAGAGATTGAGAGAAGAGAGAATGCGTGATCAAGAGGGATAGAAAGCAGTTGCTTCGCGAGGTATCTCTACCTGAAAATATATTATCTTAAGTGATTGATAGTTGGTATTCAGCAGTACTTTGAATTACTACTCAAATTGTGATTTTGTTAGACAGCATAGGTAGCAGCTCTATAGATATGAGATGACTGGAATGAAATAAAAGTCAAATAATTTACTTTAATAAAATAGTTTTATGGTTAATAAGTGATTATGGGACATCACTACCATTCATTAAAATGTTTTACAACTTCTATTAATTGTTTCATTCTGTGTGACAGCATTCAGCCCACAATGCATAGTGCATTTATAGTCAAAAATAATTATGGAAACCATAAACTGTAATTTTGTCATAATCGAACCTCAAAAAAAAGCTCTAATCGCTCAGCACTACTGAACATAAACTCAAAGGGGAAGTTCTGTATTTTACAACCTAATATTAATGTTAGAGGGTCCCTCACTCTGAAAGTATATGGGCCAGAAGACTGTAAACCCATGGTTCGGCTTTCTTTGAACAACCAATTCTAGATAGTGTATCTATAAGAGCACGTGGTGAATATACTGCAGTGATGCCAGGGAAGTGGACTGCATGACGAGGGTACTGTAAGTACTTTATAATTAGGTTCCTACTGACCTTTAACAGGCAAAGTTCTTGACTCTTTCACAGAAAGGTCACAGAAAGGTCATGGCTGATCTATGGTGTCCCATCCAAATGCCAGGCGTTGGCACTAGTACAGTTCAACCAGGTCATCATAGAACTTGCCCTTAACCACAGACCTGGGATCAAATTACACTATCCCCCAATCCTATCCTCAAGCATTAGATGAATGAAAAAGATCTGACCCCGAATCAGCGGTTAGGGGTAACATCTAGACTTACCTACTCTGTCGCCTGCCACCCCCCAGCCATCGAGGGATCTTGTGAAAGGTTGAAAGCTACCCCCCTTCCCAATCTCCTCCCTCCTCTAAGGGTTGCATACCAGCCAGGGCTCACAAGACAAGAAAAGCAAAACGCTAGACCCGAGACAACCCACTACCCTTCACTCAAATGTCAGCAGGTCAGGGCTGCATCTCGGGTAAATGAGAGGAGAAGTAGAAGTAGAATCCTGGCCATTGATACAGGCAGGCACAGATACTACAGGAAACTCATCCTATAAACCTATGCATTTACATAATACTCTCAGTGGTGCAACCTTCTTAAGAGCTGCTAACAGTTTTAGTATGGATGTACTCAGTGACGCAGTAATTTGTGGCTGTACTCCTCAAACAGATGAGATGCCATTTTCTGTACCCTGGTCTCCAAATGACAAAATTCCTGCTTTTCAGGTCAGATGGCTGACTGGTGTCTCATTATTTTGCAGCTTGGCTTTATTTTCTTCTCTGCGATGCCTTTAGCAGCTCTGCTGACGCCAACACCACAGGAGTGACAGTTTCAGCTTGGGCCTCTGCAGGGTAGGAGCCCTCATTTTATGTAAATAGGAAGGGCCTCTGGGAATGGCTACAGCAGTCGTTGACCAACCTTGTTTCCGGAGGCGTCCTTGCCCTTGCCCTCCTCTGCAACGTGGAACCTCAGGTTCTCCAGGAGGATGACTGAACCGGCGGCAGGGTCGGCACAGGCCTTCTCTACTTCAGGACCTACGCAGTCCTTCAGGAAGTGCACGTCCCTGAGAATGGGTGCAACACATGCACGATTGAGTACTTTATTCAGATACCCCACTGAAACATTGTCAGTTGAGCGAACCAAAGTGTGTCAATAGAGGTCAAACCAATTCATTCATTGGTACAACTCAGTCAATGGCACAGTAACATACATGCAAGTGTAATATTTCACTCGCAGCATGGTAATAGCCAGCTATGCCATGAGGTCTCACTCACTTGCCCAGCAGGCTCTTGAGCTCGGCGGCCACAGGCTTCAGGGAGAATTTGTCAGGCATGGGGTTCCCATCAGGACGACCCAAGTGGCTCATCAGCACCACAGCCTTGGCCCCATGGTCAAGACAGTGTTTGATGGTGGGGACAGCAGCCTTGATCCTGGAATAAACAGGCACACAGTATGAGCCAAGGCTGGAATCGGGCTCCTATAGAATGAACTAGTAGCATTGGGTCTAATCATGTGCATTACTAACTGAAGATGATAAAATTAAAACAAGTTCATTATTACCTCTGATTGTTTGTTATGTTATGGTCCTTCATTGGCACATTGAAGTCAACCCTGCAAAAGACATTTATAACATTCAGCTTTGGGCACAGTAATAAGTGTTTTGAGCATTATAAAATGTATGGTTCAAAAGGAAGGGTATATTACTGGAAACTAAGTTTACCAGTAAACTAATAAAATGTTGGATTTTATGTAACCTATCACAAGACATCTAGTAGCCCTTTTGGGTGTCTAATCATCTCTGGCCGTCTGTGTGGCCTTATCACATGTAAAATAATTGAATACATTAAAATGAAAAATAAATAGAATGACAAAGCTGTAAAACATTATCCTAAATATAAATAAGCTTAGTAAATACAATGGGTGTTTAATATGAGGGTAGATTTTCTGATAAGAACCAAAATTACTTAAGATTCTAGTAATTTTGGTAAGTTACCAGTGGCTTTGCAGCCCTTATAAAACATGTCCATGACACTGGGCTTAGTATTGAAACGAAATGATTCAACAGCCAAACACTTTCCTGTATGACACACAGTGCCATGAGAACATGCTGCATCCCTCATTCTCCTGCCCATTACCTAACTCTACCCCCCCCTCTCGGTTTCTCCTCCGGCCCACTTGATGCAGTGAAGTGCAGGACCAGGCAGTGTGTGCCACAACCGTACTCTATTATACTAGAACCCTACGGTCAGCACAGGGGAAGAATGATACTGCTATGGAATGCCTTTGTTAGCAATGACCCCTTCAATGGGTAAATGGGAACACAATTCACAGCCGCACTAGTGATGCCCTTGTGATAGGCTACCATTTGTTTAACCCGCACCTTACACTACAGGGCCGTAAAGGCAGGTGTTTTATACGAGGGATAAAAGACTGGAAGTGGAGCAAGGATGTGCATATACGCAGAATAAGGCCAGCACATTGACTGCTTGACAGGCTTGGCACAGGTCTGCCAGACTGTTCGCTCTACCACAGCAAAGTCTCCATAACAGCACAAGGTCCTGACAGTCAGTCACAGTTGGTCCTATTCTGCACAAGTAAGCAATGCCGATTCATAGAAGTAGGATGTACATAGACAAATATGCATGTTATATAGACAGACAAATATGCAGGATGGAATGTAATGAGATTTTCATAGTAGTTTGTCTACCCCAGGGTTTCCCAAACTCAGTCCTGGGGCCCCTGCTGGGTCCACGTTTTGGTTTTTACCCTAGCACTACACAGCTTGATTATGACTTGGTTATTTGAATCAGCTGTGTAGTGCACTCAAGGGGAGTCTTAGGACAGAGTTTGGGAAACCCTGGTCTACCCTCGCTTTAACTTGTTATGGATAGGGGGCAGTATTTTCACGGCTGGATAAAAAAAACGTACCCGATTTAATCTGATTATTACTCCTGCCCAGAAACTAGAATATGCATATAATTATTAGCTTTGGATAGAAAACACTCCAAAGTTTCTAAAACTGTTTGAATGGTGTCTGTGAGTGTAACAGAACTCATTTGGCAGGCCAAAACCTGAGAAGATTCCTTACAGGAAGTGCCCTCTGACCATTTCTTGGCCTTCTACACTCTCTTTATTGAAAACTGAGGATCTCTGCTGTAACGTGACACTTTCTAAGGCTCCCATAGGCTCTCAGAAGGCGGCAAAACGTTGAATGATGACTTTGCAGGCCATGGCTGAAAAACAGTAGCGCATTTGGATAGTGGTCGATCTGAGAACAATGAGACTGGGGGCGCGTGCACGAGAAGACTCCATGTTTTTATTTTCAGTCTTTGAACAAAAAAAAACAGACTCCCGGGCGGAATATTATCGCTTTTTTACGAGAAAAATCGCATAAAAATTGATTTTAAACAGCGTTTGACATGCTTCGAAGTACGGTAATGGAATATTTTTACATTTTTTGTCACGAAACGCGCCGGGCGCGTCACCCTTCGGATAGTGTCTTGAACGCACAACAAAACGCCGCTATTTTGATATAACTATGGATTATTTGGAACCAAACCAACATTTGTTATTGAAGTAGAAGTCCTGGGAGTGCATTCTGACGAAGAACAGCAAAGGTAATCCAATTTTTCTTATAGTAAATCTGAGTTTGGTGAGGGTCAAACTTGGTGGGTGTCAAAATAGCTAGCCCGTGATGGTGAGCTATCTACTCAGAATATTGCAAAATGTGCTTTCACCGAAAAGCTATTTTAAAATCGGACACCGCGATTGCATAAAGGAGTTCTGTATCTATAATTCTTAAAATAATTGTTGTGTTTTTTGTGAACGTTTATCGTGAGTAATTTAGTAAATTCACCGGAAGTGTTCGGTGGGAATGCTAGTCACATGCTAATGTAAAAAGCTGTTTTTTGATATAAATATGAACTTGATTGAACAAAACATGCATGTATTGTATAACATAATGTCCTAGGTGTGTCATCTGATGAAGATCAAAGGTTAGTGCTGCATTTAGCTGTGGTTTTGTTTTTTGTGACATCATATGCTAGCTTGAAAAATGGGTGTCTGATTATTTCTGGCTGGGTACTCTGCTGACATAATCTAATGTTTTGCTTTCGTTGTAAAGCCTTTTTGAAATCGGACAGTGTGGTTAGATAAAGGAGAGTCTTGTCTTTAAAATGGTGTAAAATAGTCATATGTTTGAAAAATGGAAGTTTTCGGATTTTCGAGGACTTTGTATTTCGCGCCACGCCCATCATTGGATATTGGAGCAGGTGTTCCACTAACGGAACGTCTAGATGTAAGAGGTTAAGTCATCTGTGCTGATGGGAGTGTGGATTTGACCTTTAGGAAAGAAAAGGCCTCATGCATCTCCTGCAGTCATCATGGGTACATGGAGCTGGGGACACCAGGATGCCCTATGACATTTAAAAGTGGGTGTCGTTTTTCAGTGTACTGAAGCACCCCTGGGAGCCACACATGACAACAATATCTGAGCAAATACCATCAGCTAAAATGGATAGGATGGTGTTTATAAGATTAACTAGCTAATTGAATAGAAATACAGTAGAATGTATCCTCAGCTTAGAGATGTGTACTTAGACTCGGATATCATCTTAATGCAAAATAAAAACAGTTAAAATTGGTGCAATTAACATTTTAGGGATGCTTGCATCCATTCTGCATCACTCCTATGGCACGTAATTGGTTTGAATAGGGAAAACGTGAGACGACAACTGCCTGTGTTCTGTCACGAGTGGTGGCATGCATCACCTGCTGAAGTACCCAAAATATACCTATTAAAAATGTCACCTAGTAAGACCATTATTACTGTTCCAGCTGGCTGATGTGTGTCATTAGGTAGGTAATGTTAAGTGTAACAGACATTTTATACCAAGCTTTACTTGGCGATACGTCCTCAATTCCCAACTTGGAAGATAACACGTCTTCTAAACTTCCATGATTAGTTGCAGGGGGTTCGTTTGAATTGTTAAATTAAATACATTTGCTCCAAGAAGTAATCCAACGATGTGTACGCACTTTCGATTTTGGGGTGGAAACCAATAACGAATAAACACTGGATTGATGATGCTATATTGGCCATTGAGAGGCTTTGAAGACACGGTCGGACATATTTGCACTCCTCAGTAGGAGCAGTCCTCCATAGGAATGAATGGAAAAGGCAACACATCCGCCACGCTAACCCTCAACACAGGAGCGTACGCTTAGTCCCCTCCTGTACTCCCTGTTCACCCACGATTGGGTGGACGTGCATGACTCCAACACAATCATTAAGTTTGCCAACGACAACGGTGGTAGGCCTGATCACCGACGACGATGAGACTACAGGGGAGTTCCGAGACCTAACAGTATGGTGCCAGTACAAGGAGCTGATCGTGGACCGGGAAATGGGGGGCTGAGCATGCCCCCATTCACGTCGACAGGGCTGTAGTGGATCGGGCAGAGAGCTTCAAGTTCCTCAGCGTCCAATATCAATGAAGACCTATAAGATCCACACTATAGGTCTTTTACCCATCCAAAAAGTTGGACCCGTTCCAACATGGCCCTGGGGCTTCTCCACCCGGACGTGCATAAAAAAATGTAAATATAGAGACACGTTCCAAACAGACCCGAGGACAACTAGACCCGCTCTGTATGAACCTGGTCGGATCCAGAACCAGTCCGAGTGAGGGAAGCAGCAGAAAATGATTTTGTGTCACTTTATTAACCGGAGCTGATAAAGCACAGAGGAGGGAGAGGGGTGCCGCTCTAGCAAGCAGGGGAGGGGCTGTACTGTGAGCGAGTGACATGGGAGCAGGGAAGAGGGAGGGAGAGACAAACCAACCAAGCCGACTCACACTATAGATTACTTATTTATTTTTTTACCTTTATTTAAAGGTAGCCTAGTGTCATAGCGAGGTTATTTATCATCAACAATGATTACGTAATACCTGTCTTGGACTGCTATGAACCAGGAGAAGTAAGTTAAGCTAGCTAATGTTAGCTAGCTAGGCTAACTGAGGCTGCAGTGTAGCCTACAGTTACAAATAACTTCATTAAAATATTTAGTAGCAGCCTGCCTAAATGTTGGCTCTTGGTCGTTGTACCCCATCCTCCTTTTTGTACTACTCTCTTGCACTGGCTCTATGCACACTCACTGGACTCAACCCACACATACTACACTGACACTCCAACAAAAGAGATGCATATTGACGCCACACACACTGCTGCTACTCCGTTTATTATCTATCCTGATCACTCTGCATTGTTGGGAAAGGGCTCGTAAGTAAGCATTTCAGGGAAAAGTGTATAGTGTATTCGGCGCATGTGACAAATAAAATGTGATTGGATTTTGACCATACCGATTTGAAGCTAGCCATAATAACTTAGCCACAATAGTGGAATTTGCAGTTCACCTTCAAAAAAGGTCCTTATTGAAAGTGATACAAATAATGGAATCATGCCATATTTGGACTAGATAACGCTGATTGCAATGTTAAATAATTTAAAATGTAAACACAATAATTTGATAATAAACAGAAGAAACAAAATCCCAATGGATGCATTATACTGCATAATTGCATTGGGGGAATACTTCTATGCACTGTACAGCCTTACCTATGATTTCCCACAGTCAAAGTCCTGCAATAAGAGCTAAGAAGCTAATATTTGTGTTGACTTTTGAGAATTGTGTTCTGTTGGTGTCACCGATTAGTCCGATTCCCTGTTTCATGGGTGCACAATCTATAGGTTGCCCCCAATTCAATTATGCAGTCTAATACAGTGGGATTAGTTTTTTTCTGTTTATTATCAAACAAATAATGATATATATCTACTGCCCATGTGCAGGCCATCATATATATAACAAATTATGTAACATTCCAACATTGTTTAGTATTATCTAATCCAAATATGTAATGATTTCACTATTTGTATCAGTTTGCATCACTTTCAATTAGGGACTTATTTTGAAGGCGAACCACAAATTCCACACATGGAGGATGACAGCTGCCAGTGACCATAGCAACAGAGTCAAAAAAAATATAGAATCAACATGTGAAAAGTGAACTATAACCACAGAAAGTACAGTAGGAAGACAGGCTAAAACTGCTTCTTCAATAGAAATCCCAGATCACACCTGTAGGCGATGTCATGGCGTTGTTGGCTAGCTAAGCGCATGCACATCATTAGGTCTAACGGTCGTCTCGCGCCGAACTGCCCATGTGCAGGCCATCAAATCAAAGACACTCCTTCGACATGGAGTAGTTTGACGAAAATGTGTCCGTGTGTCACTTTCACGAGGTTGGAGTAATAACATGCCCAAATATTTAAGACATTGGCTCGAATCTAGGTTGTGCCTTCAGATTTCTAGAAAATGTACAACTAAGGAAGAATTTTTCACTTTTCAAACCCCGGCCTGGTCTGTTTCGCAAGCGTTTGCGGAAGTCATGCAACGTTGCGCCTCTGGGTTTAGAAACTCTGTACATAACACCATAAGCATGTTAGACATGACTCTGTAAATCTATAATGTTAGCCAGCTAACTACCTAGCTAGAGTGGCAAGCTTGGAATCGGTCACATGTTAGTTTATAAATAATACATAAAAAAAAAACTTGAAATCCCACTGGATGTATTAGATTGCATCATTTAATTGGGGTATACTTATATGCACTGTACAGCCTTATATGGATTGTACACCCATGGAATGGGGTATCAGCATATTCAGTGACACCCAAATATTGTCTTAGCTCTTATTGCAGGACTTTGACTGTGGGAAATCACCTTCCCAGTCAGCCTATTGTGCATATTGAATATTCAAATTGCACTATACAGCCTAACCTATGGACTGTGCACCCCATGAAATAGGTTAACAGCCTACTCAGTGACACCCACAGAACACAATTCAAGAGTTAACACAAATATTACCCCGGAAATAGAAAATAATGATTTGTATTGTTAGATGTGACTCTGTAAACCTATAGTGTTAGCCAGCTAATTACACTGAACAAAAATATAAAATGCAACATGTAAAGTGTTGGTCCCATCTTTTATGAGCTAAAATAAAAGATCCCAGAAATGTTCCATACTCACAAAAAGCTTATTTCGCTCCAATTTTGTGCACAAATGTGTTTACATCCCTGTTAGTGAGCATTTCTACTTTTACCAGATAATCCTGCCACCTGAAAGGTGTGGCATGTCAAGAAGCTGATTAAACAGCATGATCATTACACAGGTGCACCTTGTGCTGGGGACAATAAAAGGTCACTAAAATGTGCCGTTTTGTCACAACACAATGCCACAGAGGTCTCCAGTTGAGGGAGTGTGCAATTGGCATGCTGACTACAGGAATGTCCACCCCACCAGAGCTGTTGTCAGATAATGTAATGTTAATTTCTCTACCATAAGCCGTCATGTGGGCAAGCTGTTTGCTGATGTCAACGCTGTGAACAGAGTGCCCAATGGTGGCGGTATGGTTATGGTATGGGCAGACATAAGTGTGTAATTGTTCACCATTTTCCACAAATGTCAAAAATGTTTTTTAAAAAATGGAAGTGGTATATTTTTTACAGATGTAAAAACATTTAACACTTCTAAATTCCCCTTGTCTTATGTTCAGAACCTTTAAGCAGTCATTGGAGTTGAACACATCTTTCCCACGGGGGGCCAGCACAGAAAAAAAATGTATGAAATGTATGCATTCACTACTGTAAGTCGCTCTGGATAAGAGCGTCTGCTAAATGACTAAAATGTAAAAAAAAATGTAAATAAGCTATGGACAACAAACAATTGCATTTTATTGATGGAAATTTGAATGCACAAAGGTACTGTGACAAGATCCTGAGGTCCATTGTCGTGCCATTCATCCGCCGCCATCACCTCATGTTTCGGCATGATAATGCACGGTCCCATGTCGCAAGGCTCTGTACACAATTCCTGGAAGCTAAAAATGTCCATTTTTTCCATTGCATGTTTGGGATGCTCTGGAACAACATATAAGACAGCGTGTTCCAGTTCCCACCAATATCCAGAAACTTTGCACGGCCATTGAAAAGGAGTGGGACAACATTCCACAGGCCATATTCAACAGCCTGATCAACTCTATGCAAAAAGGAGATGTGTCGCACTGCATGAGGCAAATGGTGGTCACACTAGATACTAATTGATTCTGATCCATGTCCCTGACCAACAGATGCATATCTGTATTCCCAGTGAAGTGAAATTCATAGATTAGGGCTTAATGAATTGACTGATTTCCTTACATAAACGGTAACTCAGTAAAATCTTTGAAATTGTTGCGTTTATATTTTTGTTCAGTATAGCTAGCTAGAGTGGCAAGCTAGGTGATGTCACATTGTGGCCTACATGCTGACTGCACATGCATCACCGGTTTTCAGTAGTTACAACAGCCACAAGGTCAAAATTGGCTATATGATAAGAATTCATTAAAATAAAAATGTCCTTTGTTCTTCATTTAAGGTTAGGGTTAGGCAGAAGGTTAGCAGTGTGGTTAAGTTTAAAATAAGATTTGAAATAAGCGGAATTTCTGACTTTGTGGCTATGGTAACTAGTGAGGACCAGTATAACCACGAAGAAACACTAATAACGGTCTGGACTAGGCGATATTTTTAAAAGCCAACCAAATGAAGTTGCAATGAAGTTCAATGTAGCTCTTCGATAACAATGTATCGTGAATGTTTCCAAAGTGAAGTATCAAGCGTCTCTCAGTTACTGTCTTGTTACGAATCACAATGCGATGTCTAATGCTGCGTTCAAGACAACTGCGAACTCGGAAAAACCGAGTTCCGACTAAGGAAATCGTTTAACGGTTATTCAACTCAAAATTACAAGTCGGAAAACAATTACAAGTCGGGAAAAAATGACAAGTCGGAAACTCGGGCATATTTCTAGAACTCCGACTTTCCGACCTGAAGATCACTGATTTGACCTCGTTTTCCCAGTTGTATTGAAAGCACCAATAACCCCCTTTCCGATGGCACAATTAGAACTCACCTCATGATCACGCGCTTCCCCTTCACGTCCACCTTGTCCAGGGTGAGTTTATTTGACAGCGACATTTTGGATATTTTAGATGCACCTGCTTTTCTGCCTTTACCTCACTCTGCTGATGGGTAGTTCCCGAATGAAATCACATTTGCTCAGCGAGGAAGCACTTCGGGTGGGCGGGACGTTACACGCCCATCCACGGTGTATTGGTCAAAAGCTAGTACGGAACTGCTGCATCAGCACTGCCATTGGGTTATGCCAGTGGCAGTCATATGAGCTATGCCCTCCATTTAAAGTTCAATTTAACGGGAAACGGCGTGTGTCGAAAGTCACGTAACGTTTTGCTCGAAGACTATTTTAATTATTTAAAAATAAATACAAATAATTGTAAAGCAATTAAAAATATACAATATAGAAAAACAAAGAGTATGCAGACGTTGCAAACAGCCAGGGGAATACAAACAATACATTATATGAAGACCTTGTAAAAAGTACAAACATTTACATTTTGTATTGCTTTTTTGTTATGAGAAGAAATTGTTTATATATTGTTAAATTTCATTCTCAAAAATAAGAGGTTTATTACTAAAATGTAAGTAATGAATATGGAATTTAGCAAAAATAACAATGAAGTTTAATAAGAAGAAAGGCTTTGCATAGTCTTTGCTATATTTTGTAAAACCAAATATCACATTTTCAAGTAGAAGGGCAAAATTAGCATGTATATGATCAACAGATATCTTGTCACAGCTTCTTGTTACTTTGTTATTACTTACTCGTAGCTCAAAGTAGCCTATGGGGTTTTTTTTTTTTTTTTTACTTATAAAAGCTAATAAAGTCAGACTACTTCTATGATAAGAGAAATACCAAAATAAATGTAAAACAGACTCCGGTTGTTCATTACAGAATGTACAAGAAACAATATATTTTTCAAATTTTTAAGATAATGTTTAGTAGGGTAGCACTAGTGGACTAATTTATATGAAAGTTATTTAATCATATTAGTTCAAAGAAACTTCTAAGAGACCAGACATTTTTCCAATTAATATTTATTAAAATGCCATTCCAGAAATGACATATGGGACTTAAAACAACATCGCATTGAAATAAGGCATTCTGCTCGAAGTGGCGCTTTGAAGACAACTGAGGTTCTGGAACAGACTTTGAGGTACGTTTGCTCCCGTTTGGTTGGTGTGGCTTGAAGCAACGAGTGACGTATTTAATAAAGGGTAGCGCCTATGCTAACAGCGTTCCCTAACTGGTCGTTCTGTACAGCACCAGTTCCGTTCCAGAATGTACTAAACACAGCACAGGGTGTCATGTAATATCTTTCCCAATCGTCCTGGTTGTGACGTCATGTTGTGAAATTTCTCACAGCGTGAAGATTTTCCCAGTTCAATAATTGCACCCGCGTCTGGTTGAGCTCGTGCAGATGTCTCTCTCTCTCACCCTCAGTTCTGTGGGCGCTTGCATTTGCTACATCTGCCAATACGGACTCGCGCATCAGTGGGTTGATGTAAGGAGATGTTTTGCGATTGCAAAGACTTGGCTCTAGTTTTTAGATTGACAGCCGTCTTGAACAAATATGCATCTCAAAACAGAACATGGGAACATCTGCTGAAGGAAACTATCTACTAGGTAAGTGCTAACTTTCTAAGTCACAAGTCATCACAAGCTGACATTAGTTTCATCTTACTGTTAAGGGGTCTGCTTCTTGTTACTTTGTTAGTACTTACTCTTAGCTTAAAGTAGCCCCATGTTTTTTTTTAACTTATAATAGCTAATAAAGTCAGACACTACTTCTTTGATATAATGACTGTCCGCAAACCAACGTTAAAGGTGCATACCGCCACCTACTGTGCTGGAATGTGTGGTCAATCACTATTTACAACATTTCTAAACCCTCTTACCTAACTCAGTACTTCCGAGAAAATAAAAAAAACAGCCCTACTAACTTCTAATACACCCTCCCCCAAATCCCTTCCAAACCCATCCAATCTCAATGACCCTACACTTCAATCTTTCCCTCTCTTCAACAATAAAACAGCACATGCTTCACCGTTTCATTGACCATACACAAACCAGTCAAATGCTTGCCAACCAGATGTAATGACAAGTTCAGTGTCCTAAGCGCAATCGGGCAAACATCACCTCTTCCTTACTAATCTGATCTTTGAATCTTGGTCCACCGACCTTTCTTTGGAGGGCAAATAAACTCAGCAAAAAAAGAAACGTCCCTTTTCAGGACCCTGTCTTTCAAAGATAATTCGTAAAAATTCAAATAATTTCACAGATCTTCATTGTAAAGGGTTTAAACACCGTTTCCCATGCTTGTTCAATGAACCATAAACATGCACCTGTGGAACGGTCGTTAAGACACTAACAGCTTACAGACGGTAGGCAATTAAGGTCACAGTTATGAAAACTTAGGACACTAAAGACGCCTTTCTACTGACTCTGAAAAACAACAAAAGAAAGATGCCCAGGGTCCCTGCTCATCTACGTGAACGTGCCTTAGGCATGCTGCAAGGAGGCATGAGGACTGTAGATGTGGCCAGGGCAATAAATTGCAATGTCCGTACTGTGAGATGCCTAAGACAGGGAGACAGGACGGATAGCTGATTGTCCTCGCAGTGGCAGACCACGTGTAACAACACCTGCACAGGATCAGTACATCCGAACATCACACCTGCTGGACAGGTACAGGATAGCAACAACAATTGCCCCAGTTACACCATCAATTCACAATCCCTCCATCAGTGCTCAGACTGTCCGCAATAGGCTGAGAGAGGCTGGACTGAGGGCTTGTAGGCCTATTGTAAAGCAGGTCCTCACCAGACATCACCGGCAACAACGTCGCCTATGGGCACAAACCCACCGTTGCTGGACCAGACAGGACTGGCAAAAGGTACTCTTCACTGACAAGCCGTGGTTTTGTCTCACCAGGGGTGATGGTCGGATTCGCGTCTATCGTCGAAGGAATAAGCGTTACACCGAGGCCTGTACTCTGGAGCGGGATCGATTTGGAGGTGGAGGGTCACAACATCATCGGACTGAGCTTGTTGTCATTACAGGCAATCTCAACGCTGTGCGTTACAGGGAAGACATCCTCCTCCCTCATGTGGTAGCCTTCCTGCAGGCTCATCCTGACATGACCCTCCAGCATGACAATGCCACCAGCCATACGGCTCGTTCTGTGCGAGATTTCCCGCAAGACAGGAATGTCAGTGTTCTGCCATGGCCAGCGTAGAGCCCGTCTGGGACCTGTTGAATCGGAGGGTGAGGGCTAGGACCATTCCCCCCCAGAAATGTCTGGGAACTAGCAGGTGCCTTGGTGGAAGAGTGGGGTAACATCTCATAGCAAGAGCTGGCAAATCTGGTGCAGTCCATGAGGATGAGATGCACTGCAGTACTTAATGCAGCTGGTGGCTACCCCAGATACTGACTGTTACTTTTGATTTTGACCCCCCTTTGTTCAGGGACACATTATTCCTATTCTGTTCGTCACATGTCTGTGGAACTTGTTCAGTTTGTCTGTTGTTGAATCTTGTTATGTTCATACAAATACTTACACATGTTAAGTTTGCTGAAAATAAACGCAGTTGACAGTGAGAGGACGTTTCTTTTTTTGCTGAGTTTACATGCCAGCCCTTGTGCTCAGAGTCCCATCTCTTCTGCCACACATCTATCAAAATGGCTCTGATCTTACCTCTACCCAGTGGAACACTAATATTAATTATATCTAGTTTCAAAGCTCTTTTGTCTAACTGGTCTACAATTTCATTCCCTTCCACACCCGAATGATCTGGGACCCAGCAGAATCTCACTAGTACACCCATTCTCTCAATTCTTGATAACATTAATACCTCCAATAGTAGGTCACTCCTATTAGATTTACCAGATGATAACTATTCCACACAGACCGATAATCTGAGCATACTATAATTCTAACAGGTTGTACATCCTCACCCACTGGAGGGCAACTATTATCGCCAACAGTTCAGAGTATACTGACAGTTCATCTGTTAGTCTTCAACATATCTGCACATCAAATTCAGGAACGTCAACACCTGATCCTGTGCGCCCACTATCTGCGTCCTTGGAGACATCTGTGAAAAGCTGTTTAAAAAAATATAACTTCTACCAATGGAATTGTCAACCAGTTTCCCTATATCATGGACTTCTGACCAATCTTTCCTTTTCTTTACTAAGGTTAGATCAACAACAGGATCTGGGAGTAACCATGGAGGAACATCCCCCATCACCACAGAAGGGCCAACCTCCAACTCCCTCAAACCACTCATCAGAAAGCTTTCCAACTAGCCAACCAAAGCCACTACCTTGTCTACTAGTATATATTTAATTTGTTTTATTTCACCTTTATTTAACCAGGTAGGCCAGTTGAGAACAAGTTCTCATTTACAACTGCGACCTGGCCAAGATAAAGCAAAGCAGTGCGACACAAACAACACAGAGTTACACATGGAATAAACAAACGGCAATGGCAATAAAGAGGCCGTAGTGGCGAAGTAATTACAATTTAGCAATTAAACACCGGAGTGATAGATGTGCAGAAGATTAATGTGCAAGTAGAGATGCTGGGGTGCAAAGGAGCAAACATAATAATAATATGGGGATGAGGTAGTTGGATGGGCTATGTTCAGGTGCAATGATCTGTGAGCTGCTCTGACAGCTGGTGCTTAAAGTTAGTGAGGGAGATATGAGTCTCCAGCTTCAGTGATTTTTACAGAGAAGGCAAAGCTCCACAGCAGAGATTGGAGTATCTGTACATAGGACCACTTTAAGCCATACACTTCACAGAGCTGGGCTTTACGGAAGAGTGTTAAGAAAAAAGCCATTGCTTAAAGAAAAAAATAAGCAAACACGTTTGGTGTTTACCAAAAGGCATGTGGGAGACTCCCCAAACATATGTAAGAAGGTACTCTGGTCAGATGAGACTAAAATTGAGCTTTTTGGCCATCAAGGAAAACGCCATGTCTGGCGCAAACCCAACACCTCGCATCACCCAGAGAACACCATCCCCACAGTGACGCATGGTGGTGGCAGCATCATGCTGTGGGGATGTTTTTCATCGGCAGGGACTGGGAAACTGTTCAGAATTGAAAGCTGTCGCTAAATACAGGGAAATTATTGAGGGAAACCTGTTTCAGTCTTCCAGAGATTTGAGACTGGGACGGAGATTCACCTTCCAGCAGGACAATGACCCTAAGCATACTGCTGGCTTGATGTGCAAAAGAATGCATAGTCCATGTGCCACATTGCCGTTTGAGGGCTACAGCACGGAGACTGTTTAGGTGGCGGGTGGTTTTGGTCACGATTGACCTGAACCGCCTGCCAGAGGAGAGATTTTGAAAGAGAGTTCAGCAAAAATCTTACCCGCATGCCTCCATGCCCGTGGAGTCGTGCAGTACCGCGATGGAGGGAAGGTGGCAGCTGATGCATTGCATGCCCACACACGACCATTTTCACCATAGTTTTTGCTATACAATTAACTGTACAATGGAGCATTTAAAACGAACAACAGGGTCGCGTCCATAGATACAGAACAAATAGACTGAACGACTCTGGCCACGGAACCAATAGAATGAGCGACCAGCCGTGTTGAGTAGCAACCCTAGATTTGTTTCGGGACTATCTTGTGGAAGGATTAAATAATGAATAAATTCATCAAAGCGTTAATGAAAATATGTCGCTAACCCATTGTATAAAAGTGATAATGCCCCCGAAGCCGGTGTTTGTGCCAATTTCCTCAACACCGGCTTCTCGGGCATTATCATTTAAGTAAACACGGTCTGTATGTCTAAATATTCTGTCACGAGCAGCACCATATTACCTAATAATTCTGAGTGTTTGTGTAAATGTACTTTGTGAATAAAGGTGATTCTGATGAGTGAGCATTGCCTGGCTGTACATCTCATGTCTATCTGTATCAGACATGTGGGAAAACATTTACAAAGCAACAGCACCCTCTCAGTTACATATAGGTCAGGCAATTACGGCATGTCAGAAGCGTTTCCTCCGACACATTGGTGCGGCTGGCTTCCGGGTTGAGTTGTGTCAAGAAGCAGTGTGGCTGGGTTGGGTTGTGTTTTGGAGGACGCACGGCTCTCGACCGTCGCCTCTCGAGTCCTTATGGGAGTTGCAATGGGACAAGACTAACTACCAATTGGATACCATGAAATTGGGGAGAAAAAGGGGTGGGGGAAAAAGTCAGTAGTGACAGGACATGCATCTAAGCCTGAACCTCCTTAGAATCACAGAATGACATCCTTAAATACACGGAACATTGACAAATAAGATCTGAAAATACCTTCACATACACATCTAAACATTGAGCAGGTATTGTACATAAAGTTCTTGACTTACTTTCCTGATTCCATTTGACAAGTGAAGACCTTTCCATTTGAAAAGGTACATGAAAGGGGACACAGTGTGCTCAAGTAAAATAATCAGTCAACGTTTT
Source organism: Salmo salar (assembly GCF_965601325.2). Taxonomy (NCBI): domain Eukaryota; kingdom Metazoa; phylum Chordata; class Actinopteri; order Salmoniformes; family Salmonidae; genus Salmo; species Salmo salar. The sequence continues at coordinate 77,038,325 of NC_138303.1, forward strand.
TAGTTTAAATTTAATGTACATATAGGTAATGCCAGAGCGGTAACAAGCTGAAAACGAGGGTATCCATCTGTACAACCAGAATGTTTATAGGGATATCTGGGTTAAGGGTTGTGTGGTTGACTGTGGTCTATCTCCACAGGGGAAAAGGGAGCAGCCTCAGCCCATTATTCTTCTACCTCCCTCCATGGTTTAGGCTGGACCTTGCCGACTGGAGACAGATTCCATGTGATGCCGGTTTGTGTCAGTACCTGAAAACGAGGAGAGTGAGCATCACAAAACACAACTGATGTGTGTACATAGCAAGTGAATGAATACTCAAGTGAGGATTTCTGTATAAGCACTTTGTAACAACTGCTGATGTAAAAAGGGCTTTATAAATACATTTGATGTTGATGCATAACTTTTGGGGGAGGAATAATACACACAAGACTATACATTGTTCTATACCACAAGGTGTTATACAAGAAATGTGCACAAAGAGATTAAAACGTACAAATCCCCAGACAGACACACAGAACGCGAATCCTCCGATCATCAGGCCGGTGCCATACTTGGCATGGAATTCGGGGGAGTGCGTCGAACTGAGCCTCACTTGGCGGGCACCTTGTCCTGCTTTGAATATATAAAACAAAATATAGCTGCATTATTGGCGCAGGGCACAACATCCACACAGTGAGTGATTGTCATTGATTCAGAGGTTATGAGCCCTTGGTTACACCGTTTAACACAGGCGTAAAACAATTAACAGGGTTATGGAACACAAAACTTGTTAGAGCCCAGGACTTATCTTATCGAAAGAGTCGTGGGATGGAAAGTCAATGTGACTTCTCCACTGACTATCACATTGTCATGTTCGATCTTTAGTATCCGACTTTCACGTATGTATTTGTATGCTAAACTGGTGCAATAGCCAACCTAACGCCTGGCTTTGGGGATGAGGTGACGTAAGTCTAGCTAACAAGCTAGGAGGGAAGTTGACATTGGAAATGACCGTCTGATTGTTCCCCTCACTGTTAAGTTAAGCTAACAATGACAAAGTTACAGAATAAAAACAGACATGACCAATCAAGCTAAAGTTTTTTTTGTTAAATAAGTAAGCAGCTAGCCAACTAGTAGCGCTAGTTTGGCTGCTACATTCACTCAGTCAAAATTACAAGCGCTAAAGACTTGGTACCGTTAGGTAGGCTAGCGAGCTAGCTTCAGACAGCTACTGTTAGCCATGTTGCTAAGCACAGTCACACAATAATTGCTCGTTTACAGAAATGTTCAAACAAACACAAGATGAAGGATCAGATATCTATAACTTTAAACGATGTCTTACCGGAGACGTTCATCGCTGCTTTAACAAACCGAAACATGTTGGCTCAACTGGAGGTTTGTGGATACCCTTGAAGAACAAAATGGAAGAACGTTCGCGACAAAGTACCGGAAACTATTTATTAAAGCATTCCTACGCTCATGCGCATAACTAACGCTAACCGATGAGCGTTTTTTTTTAAAGGTTTTACTGTCGATTTTGGACTATGCTGTAAATGAACATTCAACAATCTATGTAGTTAATAATGCACAAAATAATAATTAACTGAAATTATTGCTGGCTCTAATTTTGAAATACCATTGTTTTCCTTCTTTTAACATCAGTGTCAGGATGGCCGAGTGGTCTAAGGCGCCAGACTCAAGGATCAGCTCCTTCCGTATGAACGGGAATTCTGGTCTCCGAATGGAGGCGTGGGTTCAAATCCCACTTCTGACATATGTTTTGTCACATTTTATAACATACAGGTCCTGTACTTACCTGATAAAATGTTTTACACACTGTAGAGAACTCGGACATTGTGACGAGTAAAGTGGTTTAAAATACTTAAGTTAAAGTACTACTTAAGCAGCTTTTTGGGGTATCTGTACTTACATTTACATTTAAGTCATTTAGCAGACACTCTTACCCAGAGCGACTTACAAATTGGTGCATTCACCTTATGATATCCAGTGGAACAACCACTTTACAATAGTGCATCTAAATCTTTTAGGGGGGGGGGGGGGGGGTTAGAAGGATTACTTTATCCTATCCTAGGTATTCCTTAAAGAGGTGGGGTTTCAGGTGTCTCCGGAAGGTGGTGATTGACTCTGCTGTCCTGGCGTCGTGAGGAAGCTTGTTCCACCATTGGGGTGCCAGAGCAGCGAACAGTTTTGACTGGGCTGAGCGGGAACTGTGCTTCCTCAGAGGTAGGGGGGCCAGCAGGCCAGAGGTGGATGAACGCAGTGCCCTTGTTTGGGTGTAGGGCCTGATCAGAGCCTGAAGGTATGGAGGTGCCGTTCCCTTCACAGCTCCGTAGGCAATCACCATGGTCTTGTAGCGGATGCGAGCTTCAACTGGAAGCCAGTGGAGAGAGCGGAGGAGCGGGGTGACGTGAGAGAACTTGGGAAGGTTGAACACCAGACGGGCTGCGGCGTTCTGGATGAGTTGTAGGGGTTTAATGGCACAGGCAGGGAGCCCAGCCAACAGCGAGTTGCAGTAATCCAGACGGGAGATGACAAGTGCCTGGATTAGGACCTGCGCCGCTTCCTGTGTGAGGCAGGGTCGTACTCTGCGAATGTTGTAGAGCATGAACCTACAGGATCGGGTCACCGCCTTGATGTTAGTGGAGAACGACAGGGTGTTGTCCAGGATCACGCCAAGGTTCTTAGCACTCTGGGAGGAGGACACAAGGGAGTTGTCAACCGTGATGGCGAGATCATGGAACGGGCAGTCCTTCCCCGGGAGGAAGAGCAGCTCCGTCTTGCCGAGGTTCAGCTTGAGGTGGTGATCCGTCATCCACACTGATATGTCTGACAGACATGCAGAGATGCGATTCGCCGCCTGGTTATCAGAAGGGGGAAAGGCGAAGATTAATTGTGTGTTGTCTGCATAGCAATGATATGAGAGACCATGTGAGGATATGACAGAGCCAAGTGACTTGGTGTATAGCGAGAATAGGAGAGGGCCTAGAACAGAGCCCTGGGGGACACCAGTGGTGAGAGCGCATGGTGCGGAGACAGATTCTCGCCACGCCACCTGGTAGGAGCGACCTGTCAGGTAGGACGCAATCCAAGCGTGGGCCGCGCCGGAGATGCCCAACTCGGAGAGGGTGGAGAGGAGGATCTGATGGTTCACAGTATCAAAGGCAGCAGATAGGTCTAGAAGGATGAGAGCAGAGGAGAGAGAGTTAGCTTTAGCAGTGCGGAGAGCCTCCGTGACACAGAGAAGAGCAGTCTCAGTTGAATGCCCAGTCTTGAAACCTGACTGATTAGGATCAAGAAGGTCATTCTGAGAGAGATAGCAGGAGAGCTGGCCAAGGACGGCACGTTCAAGAGTTTTGGAGAGAAAAGAAAGAAGGGATACTGGTCTGTAGTTGTTGACATCGGAGGGATCGAGTGTAGGTTTTTTCAGAAGGGGTGCAACTCTCGCTCTTTTGAAGATGGAAGGGACGTAGCCAGCGGTCAAGGATGAGTTGATGAGCGAGGTGAGAAGGTCTCTGGAAATGGTCTGGAGAAGAGAGGAGGGGATAGGGTCAAGTGGGCAGGTTGTTGGGCGGCCGGCCGTCACAAGACGCGAGATTTCATCTGGAGAGAGAGGGGAGAAAGAGGTCAAAGCACAGGGTACGGCAGTGTGAGCAGGACCAGCGGTGTCGTTTGACTTAGCAAACGAGGATCGGATATCGTCAACCTTCTTTTCAAAATGGTTGACGAAGTCATCCGCAGAGAGGGAGGAGGGGGGGGGGAGGGGGAGGAGGATTCAGGAGGGAGGAGAAGGTAGCAAAGAGCTTCCTAGGGTTAGAGGCAGATGCTTGGAATTTAGAGAGGTAGAAAGTGGCTTTAGCAGCAGAGACAGAAGAGGAGAATGTAGAGAGGAGGGAGTGAAAGGATGCCAGGTCCGCAGGGAGGCGAGTTTTCCTCCATTTCCGCTCGGCTGCCCGGAGCCCTGTTCTGTGAGCTCGTAGTGAGTCGTCGAGCCACGGAGCAGGAGGGGAGGACCGAGCCGGCCTGGAGGATAGGGGACAGAGAAAATCAAAGGATGCAGAAAGGGAGGAGAGGAGGGTTGAGGAGGCAGAATCAGGAGATAGGTTGGAGAAGGTTTGAGCAGAGGGAAGAGATGATAGGATGGAAGAGGAGAGAGTAGCGGGAGAGAGAGAGCGAAGGTTGGGACGGCGCAATACCATCCGAGTAGGGGCAGAGTGAGAAGTGTTGGATGAGAGCAAGAGGGAAAAGGATACAAGGTAGTGGTCGGAGATTTGGAGGGGAGTTGCAATGAGATTAGTGGAAGAACAGCATCTAGTAAAGATGAGGTCAAGCGTATTGCCTGCCTTGTGAGTAGGGGGGGAAGGTGAGAGGGTGAGGTCAAAAGAGGAGAGGAGTGGAAAGAAGGAGGCAGAGAGGAATGAGTCAAAGGTAGACGTGGGGAGGTTAAAGTCACCCAGAACTGTGAGAGGTGAGCCATCTTCAGGAAAGGAATTTATCAAGGCGTCAAGCTCATTGATGAACTCTCCAAGGGAACCTGTAGGGCGATAAATGATAAGGATGTTAAGCTTGAAAGGGCTGGTAACTGTGACAGCATGGAATTCAAATGAGGAGATAGACAGATGGGTCAGGGGAGAAAGAGAGAATGTCCACTTGGGAGAGATGAGGATTCCAGTGCCACCACCCCGCTGGCTCGATGCTCTAGGGGTATGCGAGAACACGTGGGCAGACGAAGAGAGAGCAGTAGGAGTAGCAGTGTTATCTGTGGTAATCCATGTTTCCGTCAGCGCCAGGAAGTCTAGGGACTGTTGGCTGCAGACCGGCAGTTCCAGAGGCTGCCGGAGACCTGGAACTCCACGTGGGTCGTGCGCGCTGGGACCACCAGGTTAGAGTGGCAGCGGCCACGCGGTGTGAAGCGTTTGTATGGCCTGTGCAGAGGGGAGAGAACAGGGATAGACAGACACATAGTTGACAAGCTACAGAAGTGTTGTTTCTTGTATTATTGTCTCTTGTGTCTTTAGAGAACTGTTTCACTTTGATATCCTTTTTCTTCTGTCCTGATTTTCTCTTTCTTTTCTTCTGTTAACTAGATATTCTTTGTTGTTCTTCGTTAGCTAGCTAGCTTCTTCCAAAAGAGTCCCTAGCAACTGCACATTTGATACTTTACTATTTATATTTTTGACAACTTTTACTTCACTACATTCCTAAAGAAAATAATGTACCTTTTACTCAAAACATTTTTCTTGACACCCAAAATGTATCGTTACTGGGGACCTGTACGGAAAAAATGTATGAAATGTATGCATTCACTACTGTAAGTCGCTCTGGATAAGAGCGTCTGCTAAATGACTAAAATGTAAATGTAATAGCAGGACTGGAAAATGATCCAATCCAGACACATGTCAAGAGAACATCCCTGGTCATCCCTACTGCCTCTGATCTGGCGGACTCACTAAACACACATGCTTCACTTGTAAATGATGTCTGAGTGTTGGAGTGTGCCCCTTGCTATCCGTAAATAAATAAAACAAATCCGTTTGGTTTGCTTAATATAAGGAATTTGAAATGACTTTTACTTTGAATACTTAGGTATATTTTATCAATTGCATTTACTTTTGACACTTATAGTGCATTCGGAAAGTATTCAGACCCCATGACTTTTTCCACATTTTGTTACTTTTCAGCCTTATTCTAAAATGGATTAAATAAATAAATAAGCAGCAATCTACATACAATATCCCATAATGACAAACTGAAAACAGTTTATTTTGTGCAAATGTATTAAAAATAAAAAAAAACAGAAATACCTTATTTACATAAGTATTCAGACCTTTTACTATGAGACTTGAAATTGAGCTCAGGTGCATCCTGTTTCTATTGATCATCCTTGAGATGTCAACTTGATTTGAGTCCACCTGTGGTAAATTCAATTGATTGGACATGATTTGGAAAGGCACACACCTCTCTATATAAGGTCCCACAGTTGACAGTGCATGTAAGAGGGCAGACGTTTGGAGAAACGATGGCTGAGAAGCTGTCCACGTTTGCTAAATTAGGATAGATAAACAACGATTATTCAATATAGCAAAGTTAATAGATTTGAACAAAGATAAATGAAACGGAGAGGAAATCTGGTGGAGGTGGTTGAGCAACACTGGGCTGTGACTGGAGCAGAGATGGAAGGAAAGGTAGGGAGGTTAGGAGTTGAGGAGTGGAAAAAGGTGGAGGTATAGTAAGAGTAAAGGTTAAGAAGAGGAAGCCTGAGGAGCCTTTGCAGGTCTTGTCAGAGGAGAGCAGTGATGAGGGAGGTTCGGGTCGCAGTGTTTTACTGAAAGAAGTGGAGTTCAAGGTGTTGGTGAAATTTAAGAATCATGGTGGAGTCACGGCGGTCAGTCTGATCGCGTTGGCTAGGGATTTGGAGAGTAAAGTTGGAGAGGTTGACTGCTAAAGTTCTTCATGATGGAAGTTTGGTGGTGGTGGTGTGTATCAATGCTAAATAGTATAAGGCACTCAAACTCAAGCAGTTATGAAATGTATGGTTGATAATAGCATGCCGGATCAATCTGGACAGAAGTGGGTGAAGGCAGTTATTACTGGAGTTCCAGAAATTGTTAACATGCAAGAAATAAAGGACCATTTGAAGGGAGGCTCTCTTATTGAGGCAAAGCGCCTCCAGATGACACGAGATGGGGAGAAAGTGGATAGCTTGTCAGTGCTACTAAACTTTGAGGATCTGTTATTGCCAAGAAAAGTTAGGTTTGGGTATATGAGTTACTAAACTCAGCAAAAAAAGAAACGTCCTCTCACTGTCAACTGTGTTTATTTTCAGAAAACGTAACGTGTAAATATTTGTATGAACATAAGATTAAACAACTGAGACATAAACTGAACAAGTTCCACAGACATGTGACTAACAGATATGGAATGATGTGTCCCTGAACAAAGGGCTAGTCAAAATCAAAAGTAACAGTCAGTATCTGGTGTGGCCACCAGCTGCATTAAGTACTGCATCTCCTCATCATGGACTGCACCAGATTTGCCAGTTCTTTCTGTGAGATGTTACCCCAGTCTTCCACCAAGGCACCTGCGAGTTCCCGGACATTTCTAGGGGGAATGGCCCTAGCCCTCACCCTCCGATCCAACAGGTCCCAGACGTGCCATGGCAGAACACTGACATTCCTGTCTTGCAGGAAATCACGCACAGAACGAGCAGTATGGCTGGTGGCATTGTCATGCTGGAGGGTCATGTCAGGATGAGCGTGCAGGAAGGGTACCACATGAGGGAGGAGGATGTCTTCCCTGTAACGCACAGCGTTGAGATTGCCTGCAATGACAACAAGCTCAGTCCGATGATGCTGTGACACACCGCCCCAGACCATGACGGACCCTCCACCTCCAAATCGATCTCGCTCCAGAGTACAGGCCTCGGTGTAATGCTCATTCCTTCAACGATAAATGCGAATCCAACCATCACCCCTGGTGAGACAAAACCGCAACTCGTCAGTGAAGAGCACTTTTTGCCAGGCCTGTCTGGTCCAGCGATGGTGGGTTTGTGCCCATAGGCGACGTTGTTGCCGGTGATGTCTGGAGAGGATCTACCTTATAATAGGCCTACAAGCCCTCAGTCCAGCCTCTCTCAGCCTATTGCGGACAGTCTGAGCACTGATGGAGGGATTGAGCGTTCCTGGTGCGTTGAGCGTTCCTTCACGCAGATGAGCAGGGACCCTGGGCATCTTTCTTTTGGGGGTTTTCAGAGTCAGTAGAAAGGCCTCTTTAGTGTCCTAAGTTTTAATAACTGTGACCTTAATTGCTCACCGTCTGTAAGCTGTTAGTGTCTTAATGACTGTTCCACAGGCGCATGTCCATTAATTGTTTATGGGTCATTGAACAAGCATGGGAAACGATGTTTAAACCCTTTACAATGAAGATCTGTGAAGTTCTTTGGATTTTTACGAATTATCTTTGAAAGACAGGGTCTTGAAAAGGGATTTTTCATTTTTTGCTGAGTTTGTGCGAGCATATGTTCCGAAACCATTGAATTGCTATAAATGTTTGCCCAAAGGTTTTGGCATGTGGTGTGTAAAGACAAAAGGAGATGTACGAAGTGTGGGGGAGAACATGTATGTGGAGATGGGGTTCAGTTAAAGTACTGTAACTGTGTTGGCACCCATAGTGTAGTGTATGGGGGTTGTTCAGTGATGAAAAGACAGGTTGAAGTGCAGCAGGTGAGGTGTGAGCGTAACATCTTGTATGCAGAAGCAGTGAAGGTAGTTCACGCAGAAACAATCGAGGCACCTAGGAGAGCAGGTATTCCAGGGCAGATTGAGATGCAGGTTGGGCGTGATGGAGGGAGCAGAATGGGGGAGAACACAAGACTGGTAGGAGACATGAGGAAGGTTGTTACATTTGTGACATCAGCAATCAGCACAGAAATTACAATCGAGGACTAAGAAGATAAAGATATTTTGGGATTACAGTACTGACATGGGAAAATGTACAGGATGACCTCAATAAGATTGAGAATCAGTCCAGCCTGTGACGTGGTGAGGTTGGACGCAGGTGCAGAGAAGAGACCAGATGAGGAATCAGTGGTTAAGGATTAACATAATACTTTACTGAGAAACGGTAGCTGCAGGATCACAGTGCACTTGAAAAACAACAAACACTAAGTACTGCCACCATACTCAGGAAATGACCGCACATGGTAAACAATTCAAGCTTCTGCAAAGAACAACAGAAAACACACCACTTTTAACAGGGAAATCATAATGAGTAAATAGGACACACCTGAGTGTCGTTAATGTCTCTAGGACGGTCTCTGACGCCCTTTGTTGACAGGTGGAACCATGACACAGCCAGGAAACATGTATTGGTTCATTTGCATTATGGTGTTAATCCTTTAATGGAATGCCAGACGTTTGATGGCTAATGGGCAAGAGTTCAAACAGTTTCTTGAGGAGTTACCAGCCAAACCTGATGTGATACGTCTCCAGGAGACATGGCTAAAGCCTACTCTAGATTTTGTATTACAAGGTTATGTTGCAGTCCGTAGAGATAGGGTGGCAGCATGAGGAGGAGGGTGTGCTACCTTTATAAAGCGGGCGATCCCATATAGGTGTGTGGGAGAGGGAGTGGAGCAGGAGTATGTAGTGGTAGAGGTGTGGCTGGCAGGGGGGATATGGTAATAGTGAACCTTTACAACTCATGTAAGAGACTAGAGGTGCTGGCCCTTGGGAATGTAGAAGGTCAAGATAGGAGACTGGTAATGTGGTGTGGGGATTTGAATGCTCATAGTTCACTATGGGGAGGGTCATGGAATGATGTAAACGGACAAGTGTTGGAGGAACTACTGGATGAGAAAGGGCTTGTGAGTCTTAATGACGGCCGGGGAACCAGGATTGACGGAGTAACTGGAAATGAATCTGCTCTGGATCTTACTTTTATCTCAAGTTCAATGGCAGGCAGATGTAGATTCCTCCAATACCTCCCAACTACAGAGGGCAGTGATCACTATCCTATCATGTGTACTGTAGGAATGAGGGTGGAAGTTTCAGTAGGAAATGGATTGAGGAGATGGATTTTTGGGAAAGCGGAGTGGCGTCAGTTTCAGGAGTTGAGTGAACAGGAGCTGTCTCAGGTCAATGATGGAATAAGAGGAGCAATAGTAGGGGCCTCAAGGCAGGTGATTCCTATGGGTACAGGGGAGAAAGAGTAACGCAATCCCCTGGTGAAGAGTGTAGGAACAGCGCTTTCAGAATGTTGAAAAGGTCCCATAATTACCAGCACCTGATTCAGTATAAACAAGCACAAGCAGTATTAAGGAGGATCATTAGGACAGCTAAGAGGGAGTATTGTCGCCGGTTCTGTGGAAACATAGGAAGGATCACTCCTGTGGGAGAAGTACGTGGGATTATTAAGAGGATGAGTGGGGTCAGACGAGATTGGGATCTCCCTGTGCTGAAAAGTGGGGAGATTGTTGCAGTGAGAGATACTGAGAAGGCAGAGATGTTAGCCCAGGCATTTGTGAAGGTGCACAGCTCAAATAATCTGACAGAAGAGGGGCTACGTTGTGGATCAGAGAGAGATGGTCGGGGATACATTGAATGGCCCTTTTGCTTTGGCTGAGATGAAGAGAGAATTAGCTAAAGCTGGGGTAACATCTCCTGGGAAGGATGAAATGTGTTACATCATGATGGCTCATCTCAGTGACAATGCAATGGGGAAAGTATTGGGCCTTTTCAATAAGGGGTGGCAGGAAGGGAAACTGCCTGGAAGTTGGAAGCAGGCGGTAGAGGTGCCAATACATAAACCTGGGAAAAACCCTAATACTCCTTCAAGCTATAGGCCGATAGCGTTGACATCTCATGTATGTCAATTTATGGAAGGGATGATAATGGAAAGGCTGACTTACTTTCTGGAGAGTAGAGGACTGTCACCTGTGACTTTTTATTTTATTTATTTTAATTTTATTTATTTCACCTTTATTTAACCAGGTAGGCAAGTTGAGAACAAGTTTTCATTTACAATTGCGACCTGGCCAAGATAAAGCAAAGCAGTTCGACACATACAACAACACAGAGTTACACCTGGAGTAAAACAAAACATACAGTCAATAATACAGTAGAAAAATAAGTCTATATACAATGTGAGCAAATGAGGTGAGATAAGGGAGGTAAAGGCAAAAAAGGCCATGGTGGCAAAGTAAATACAATATGGCAAGTAAAACACGAATGGTAGATTTGTAGTGGAAGAAAGTGCAAAGTAGAAATATAAATAATGGGGTGCAAAGGAGCAAAATAAATAAATAAATACAGTAGGGGAAGAGGTAGTTGTTCGGGCTAAATTATAGATGGGCTATCTACAGGTGCAGTGATCTGTGAGCTGCTCTGACAGCTGGTGCTTAAAGCTAGTGAGGGAGATAAGTGTTTCCAGTTTCAGAGATTTTTGTAGTTCGTTCCAGTCATTGGCAGCAGAGAACTGGAAGGAGAGATGGCCAAAGGAGGAATTGGCTTTGGGGGTGACCAGAGAGATATACCTTCTGGAGCGCATGCTACAGGTGGGTGCTGCTATGGTGACCAGTGAGCGGAGATAAGGGGGGACTTTACCTAGCAGGGTCTTGTAGATGACCTGGAGCCAGTGGGTTTGGCGACGAGTATGAAGCGACGAGTATGAAGCTCAGTTGGTAGAGCATGGTGTTTGCAACGCCAGGGTTGTGGGTTCGATTCCCACGGGGGGCCAAGTACGAAGAAGAAAAAAAAATGTATGAAATGAAAATGAAATGTATGCATTCACTACTGTAAGTCGCTCTGGATAAGAGCGTCTGCTAAAATGACTAAAATGTAAAATGTAAATGTAAGCGAGGGCCAGCCAACGAGAGCGTACAGGTCGCAGTGGTGGGTAGTGTATGGGGCTTTGGTGACAAAACGTATGGCACTGTGATAGACTGCATCCAGTTCATTGAGTAGGGTATTGGAGGCTATTTTGTAAATGACATCGCCGAAGTCGAGGATCGGTAGGATGGTCAGTTTTACGAGGGTATGTTTGGCAGCATGAGTGAAGTATGCTTTGTTGCGAAATAGGAAGCCAATTCTAGATTTAACTTTGGATGGGAGATGTTTGATGTGAGTCTGGAAGGAGAGTTTACAGTCTAACCAGACACCTAGGTATTTGTAGTTGTCCACATATTCTAAGTCAGAACCGTCCAGAGTAGTGATGCTGGACGGGCGGGCAGGTGCAGGCAGCGATCGGTTGAAGAGCATGCATTTAGTTTTACTTGTATTTAAGAGCAGTTGGAGGCCACGGAAGGAGAGTTGTATGGCATTGAAGCTCGTCTGGAGGGTTGTTAACACAGTGTCCAAAGAAGGGCCAGAAGTATACAGAATGGTGTCGTCTGCGTAGAGGTGGATCAGAGACTCACCAGCAGCAAGAGCGACATCATTGATGTATACAGAGAAAAGAGTTGGCCCAAGAATTGAACCCTGTGGCACCCCCATAGAGACTACCAGAGGCCCGGACAACAGGCCCTCCGATTTGACACATTGAACTCTATCAGAGAAGTAGTTGGTGAACCAGGTGAGGCAATCATTTGAGAAACCAAGGCTATTGAGTCTGCTGATGAGGATGTGGTGATTGACAGAGTCGAAAGCCTTGGCCAGGTCAATGAATACGGCAGCACAGTATTGTTTCTTATCGATGGCGGTTACGATATCGTTTAGGACCTTGAGCGTGGCTGAGGTGCACCCATGACCAGCTCTGAAACCAGATTGCATAGCGGAGAAGGTACGGTGGGATTCGAAATGGTCGGTAATCTGTTTGTTGACCTGGCTTTCGAAGACCTTAGAAAGGCAGGGTAGGATAGATATAGGTCTGTAGCAGTTTGGGTCAAGAGTGTCCCCCCCTTTGAAGAGGGATGACAGCAGCTGCTTTCCAATCTTTGGGAATCTCAGACGACACAAAAGAGAGGTTGAACAGGCTAGTAATAGGGGTTGCAACAGTTCCGGAAAGAATGGGTCCAAATTGTCTAGCCCGGCTGATTTGTAGGGGTCCAGATTTTGTAGCTCTTTCAGAACATCAGCTGACTGGATTTGGGAGAAGGAGAAATGGGGAAGGCTTGGGCGAGTAGCTGTGGGGAGTGCAGTGCTGTTGACCGCGGTAGGGGTAGCCAGGTGGAAAGCTTGGCCAGCCGTAGAAAAATGCTTATTAAAATGTTCAATTATAGTGGATTTATCGGTGGTGACAGAGTTTCCTATCCTCAGTGCAGTGGGCAGCTGGGAGGAGGTGTTCTTATTGTCCATGGACTTTACAGTGTCCCAGAACTTTTTTGAGTTTGTGTTGCAGGAAGCAAATTTCTGCTTGAAAAAGCTAGCCTTGGCTTTTCTAACTGCCTGTGTATATTGGTTTCTAACTTCCCTGAAAAGTTGCATATCACGGGGGCTGTTCGATGCTAATGCAGAACGCCACAGGATGTTTTTGTATTGGTTAAGGGCAGTCAGGTCTGGAGAGAACCAAGGGCTATATCTGTTCCTGGTTCTAAATGGGGCATGCTTATTTAAGATGGTGAGGAAGGCATTTTTTCTGACTTGAGTCAGTCATACGTAAGGCACAGGCAAATAAGGTGGTGGTGGTAGCCGTTTTCTTTCATGTAGGAAGGCTTTTGATATGATGTGGAAGGAAGGCCTCCCTATCAAGCTGGATAACTTGAGGGTTGGAGGAAGGGTTTTTAACTGGATAAAGGATTTTCTTTTTGGTCGATCAATATAAGAGAGGGTGGGGAGCTCTATGTCAGAAAGCTATGAGCTAGATAATGGTACCCCCCCAAGGAAGTGTCATTAGTCCTTTGTTGTTCTCCATTATGATTGACAATGTATTCTCTCAGGTGAGACCTGATATTGGGAGGTCATTGTTTGTGGATGATGGAGCGCTGTGGGAGGGAGAAATGTTACCCATACAGCCATAAGAGTTCAAGAAGCGATTAATGAAGTTGAGCAATGGTCCCTCAGGTGGGGCTTAAAGTTTTCAGTTGAGAAAACACAGACTGTGTTTTTTTCTAGAAGGAAGGTTGGGGAGGAAATATACTTGAAGTTGTATGGAAGGAATCAGGAGAGGGTGGGAATGTTTATGTTCCCTGGGGTCAGGTTTAACACTTGAATGACATGGGCGGAGCATATTAACAGAGTAGTTGTCAATGGAAATACAATTTTGAATGTGATGCGTTGCTTGTCAAGAATGGAGTGCTGGGCAGATAGAATGACATTGAAAATTATATATATATATATATATATATATATATATTAGAGCTGTTAAGGTCATCAATGGATTCTGGAAGTATAGCAGATGGATAAGCCGCTCAGACATCTTTATAAAAGCTCGATGTTATCCAGTCCCAAGCCCTAAGAATATGTTTTGGAGCACTCATGGCCTCCCCGGTGGCAGTGATGCAGGTAGACATAAGGTTACACATCCTACAAAAAAGGTACTCCTAGAGTGCTGGGAACATGAACAAAATCTGAAATCAAGCTTTGAGTAGGCAATTGCGTGGCGAGAGAGATGGGGTTGTTTGGGAGGGAGTTTAGTCTCTCTATGGTTCTTCCTGCTATCCCACCTTGGTTTCTCCCTCAGCCAGTGATAGATCTAGGGTTGCTTGAGAGGGTAAGAACTGTTGAGGAAGGAGTAGATTCAGTTGTAAGTGAACATTTAAGAACACAATACTATGCTTTCTTAAACATATTCACAGATGGAACTAAGGACCCTAAAACAGGGAGGACAGGAGCAGCTTTTAGTGTTCCTGAGTTTAAGGTGGCAGTGACGAAAAGAGCTACGGATCATTTATCTGTTTACATAATGGAGTTGTTGGACATAATATTGGCTGCAGAGTGGGTGGAGGAGGTGAGGCCAAACAGGGTATCATCTGTTCTGACTCCTGTGCAGCACTAATGAGCTTAAATTCATGTGTGTCTCAGAGCAGACAGGATGTATTGTATGTGGTTTTGCAGTGTTTGTATAGGATGAAAAAGATGGCTCATGTGGGAGTAGAGGGGAATGAGGAGGTGGATGTTATCACCAAGCAGGCTCTTAAACATCCTAATGTTGAGAAGGGAATTGTCAATCAGTAAAGCAGAGGCCAAGGGATTAATAAGAACAGTAGTTAAAAATAAGTGGCAAGAGTTGTGGAACAGGGAGAGTAAGGGAAGACACCTGTATAAGATCCAGGAAAAGGTGGGGCAGGGAGGTCCTCAGGCTGAGAGAGAAGGGAGGAAAGGGTATTCACAAGGCTGAGACTGGGACACACAAGGCTAAATAGTACATTGAAAGTGGTGGGGAAACATTTGACTGGGAGGTGTGATCTGTGATCATTGTCAGGAGGAGATGGAGACAGTGGAGGATGTTCTACTTCAGTGCCAGAAATATGTGAGAGAAACGGAGCGATTGTTATTAGATTTGAGGAGTAATGGGGTTGAAGAGCCAGGATTACGTGAACTGCTGGGGAAATCTTCAGGGGATGTAGTATTTAATTATGGAGACCTTCACTGTCTCTAGTCCACACTCCAGTCCAGTTGGTGGCGGTAATGCACCTTAAAGTTGGTTGCCAACAGCTGTATAAAATCCACAGAAGAACAAGAAGTGCATGTTAGAGCAAAAACCAAGCCATGAGGTTGAAGGAATTGTGTCGAGGCACAGATCTGGGGAAGGGTACCAAAAAATGTCTGCAGCTTTGATGGTTCCCAAGAACATAGTGGCCTCCATCGTTCTTAAATGGAAGAAGTTTGGAACCACCAAGACTTTTCCTTGAGCTGGCTGCCCGGACAAACTGAGCAATTGGGGGAGAAGGGCCTTAGTCGGGGAGGTGACCAAGAACCCAATGGTCACTCTGACAGAGCTCCAGAGTTCCTCTGTGGAGATGGGATAAACTTCCAGAAGGACAATTATCTCTGCAGCACTCCACCAATCAGGCCTTTATGGTAGTGGCCAGATGGAAGCCTCTCCTAATTAAAAGGCACATGACAGCCCCCTTGGAGTTTGCCAAAGGGCACCTAAAGACTCTCAGAACATGAGAAATAAGATTGTCTGGTCTGATGAAAGCAAGATTGAACTCCTTACGGTGAAGCATGGTGGTGGCAGCTGTGGGGATGTTTTTCAGTCGCAGGGACTGGGAGATTAGTTAGGATCGAGGGAAAGATGAACGCAGCAAAGTACAGAGAGATCCTTGACGAAAACCTGGTCCAGAGCACTCAGGACCTCAGACTGGGGGCGAACCCGATCGAACATCTCTGGAGACCTGAAAATAGTTGTGCAGCGACGCTCCCCGTCCAACCTGACAAAGCTTGAGAGGATTTGCAGAGAATAATGGGAGAAGCTCCCCAAATACAGGTGTGCCAAGCCTGTAGCGTCATACCCAAGAAGACTTATTTATTTATTTTATTTTATTTTTTATTTTATTTTTACAGGGACAGTGCACATTAATCGACGTTTCAGTAAAAGTGCCGGTTTTAGCCAGCCGGCTAATTTTCAACCGCAGTCCCTGGGCAGGTTATTAAAAACAATTACAATATAGACAATCATTGAACAGTGAGCACACGCAGAGTAACATAGGACAAGCAAGACATAGCATACAGACAGAGCAACATAGAACAAGCAAGACATAGCATACAGACAGAGCAACATAGAACAAAAAGAAACAAGACAAAATCCATAAAAACAACAAAGTGTTTCCACACCTCACAAGCTACAGACAACAGACAACATGGAAAGCGGCAATACACAGCTAGGGATTGTGTTCACAAATCTGATTGACCTTTAGCCATGTCTTCATGCATTTTGTGAAAGTGTGATATGTGGTGCAGTTATGTGTGTCTGATGGCAGTGTATTCCAGACATGGGACAGAGAAAGCGGATTTACTAAAGGTGCTTTTCCTTAAGGGAACTATACAGTCACCTCTCATGGCAGACCTTGTGGATCTGCTGCCATATGTTTGGGTTTTCTGTTTAACAAAAATACTGAGTGGAGGGGGAGCCAGGCCATTTAGGATCTTGAATACAAAACATGCGTCCATGTATTGCACAAGATTTTCCCAACTCAGGAGCTCATGCTTTCTGAGGATGTAACAGTGATGATGGCTATTGGGCTTCCTATCGAGCACTTTGAGAGCCTGTTTGTAGACAGACTGAATAGGTTTTAATGTTGTATAGCAAGCTTGGGCCCAACTAGTCAAGCAGTATGTTAAGTGGGGGAGTATCATCGATTTGAAGTACAGTCTTGCTACCTCTGTGGTCAAACAATTTTGTATAAATCGGAAATTAGCTAGGTTGAATTTGGTTATTTGAATGACCTTTTTCACATGCTTTTTAAAAGAGAGGTTGGAATCAAGTATGATGCCAAGGTACTTAAAATCAGATACCACCTGGAGCTTCTCCCCTGACACATAGACATCTGGCTCAGTAGCATCTGTTGCCCTCTTTGTGAAGAACATGCAAACAGTTTTTTTCACATTGAGATGCAAACACGAGTCACTGAGCCACTTTGTAACCTGGACCATTACAGTAGTGAGTTCTTGTGCAGCTTGTTGTTTGCTCTTTGCATGCACATATATCACTGTATCATCTGCATACATTTGAACTTCAGACCCAGCGCAGACAGAAGGCAGATCATTAATGTACAGGCTGAACAGGAGGGGCCCCAGTATTGACCCTTGGGGCACGCCCACATCATAGCTAAGAGTGGGCGACAGCTCATTGCTCACTCTGACACACTGAGTTCTGCCTTCAAGGTATGATTTCATCCATCTCAAGGCATCGGGGGAAAAGTTGAACTTGGACAATTTTGTGATGAGAATCTCATGGTTAACAGTATCGAAAGCCTTCCTTAGGTCCAGAAACACAGCCCCAACAACGCCCCCTTTGTCCATCTTGGACTTCACTTGAGGCTGTAATCGCTGCAAAAGGTGCTTCAACATAGTACTGAGTCAAGGTTCTGAATACTTATGCAAATGTGATTTTTTTTTATACATTTGCCTAAATGTCAAAATGTGTTTTTGCTTTGTCATTATGGGATATTGTATGCAGATTGAGGGGGGAAAAACAAATACATTTTAGAACAAGGCTGTAACGTAACAAAATGTGGAAAATGTCAAGGGGTCTGAATACTTTCCGAATGCACTGTAAATATATTTAAAACCAAACACTTTTAGACTTTTAGTCAAGTAGTATTTTACTGGGTTATGTTCACTTTTACTTTAGTAATTTTTTATTAAAGGTATCTTCACTTTTACTCAAGTATGACAATTGAAAATACTTTTTCCACCACTGAGTAAATACTGTTCAGAATTGTAGACTAAAAAACACCTATTATTTCAGATGAGCTCCATGCACACAATCCTGCCCATCATCAATCCAAAGCTTTGTCACAAGTGTGTCCTGAATATATCATACCCAGGCCCAACATTCATAAACACACAACAAAAAACACTGACAAACACCATACAGTTTGATTAAACATTTGGGTAGATTTATTTATCATATCAAAATATCAGTGTCATGATGACACAAACTAGGACATTCCTTTGTAATGCATTTTGTAGAGTTCCCTTCCTGTGTTTACCAGTATGTGAGTCCAGATTCTGGCCAATTCCAGGGAGTATTTGCCATGGCATACATAATTGGTACAGGAAGCACCTTAGTTCACTTGGCATTTTTTATATTGTGTGCTACAGTATGAACATCCTAAAACCTACTTCATCCAGTGCAAGCCCTACATTAGTAGTGTGTGGAATTATCAGACCAATTGTGTTATTATTACAAAGTTATGCTGAAAGTGAATGCTAGAGTGAGTATATCAAGCATGATCTTCTCTAACGTATATGAGAAACTAACTGCAGTTCAGTCAGACCGAGTATGTGATTTTTAGCTATGCTTAGTGATGGATAACTCAGAATGGCCAAGTCAGAAATTTTTATAGATCCTCTAACACCAGAGCCAAAAAACAAACAAAAATATTTCTGATGGAATGTTATCGGCTTCTGTGTTGAAAATCTGTGGTCATCTCATGATTACAAAAATGAAATATGTTCATCTCAAGCTACAGTAATAGATCTTCCATCAGCATCTACATGACAACTAATACAACCTATATAACTTTACAAAGACACCACAGAATTCAAGAATTATTCAAACCTTAACCAAAAATCCGCTAGATTTTGGTAAATTAAGGTCTGTGGCATTTTAAATGAGCATAAGAGGTGATGGTCCATGAAAATGTGATAATACAAAAACCATACAGGAGAAAGCATTTTGTTCAAATGCAGCAACACAAGGCAATATCCATAACATTATCCTGAAAAAATTAAGGCATCTGAATTTCCCTTGTGTACTTGAGTTCTAGTCCTTCTTTTTGTCCTTGATCTCCTCGTCATCTGTGTACTCGGTAGGTTCTTCTCCAGCTTTCAGAAGTTTGCCGACGTAGTCATACTTTTCTGTGAAAGGCAGGAAGAAGAAGAAAATTACATTGTGTCCCTCAGAGACCTTCGCCAGACACAACATTAGAGCCATTATCAAGGACATGGTATTCACTGGGTGGAGAACAGCCTTGGCCCAGAAAGACTCCCATGTGTGGGTTTAAATTCACAGCACTACTCAATGGAATGTAGATGAAAGTGTATCAAAAATATTAATTTTGATGCAAAGTACTATTACATTATGCCCTGGCATGGCACTATACTATTGCTTGTGATATAGTGAACTCTTCTATCGTTGCCAAGCCATACAACTGAGGAACACAGAGGAGTTGACTAAAGCACAAAAAGACTGGATCACACCAACACTAGCTATGCCCTAAGGCGCAATACAGAAATGGATTTTAAATCATTCTAAGCCATCAAAACTGTTCGGGGGCATGAACAACTTGCACTGGGCCATCATTGTAAATAATAATTTGTTCTTAACTGACTTGCCTAGTTAAATAAAAAAACATTTTGTTTTTAAAGACTGTTGAGTGGTGTGTGTGATGTTCACTGCAAGAGGTTCATTCCGCTTGAGGTAGAAGTAGAAAATACAGTATCAGAATTTAAACCAGTGTTTCGTAGCAACTTCTATCAACTCCTGCATCAACTCACGAGTGAACTGGGTCTCCCATTCGTTGAGGCTCTCTTGCTGCATGGCGTTGAGGTCCGAGAGGTCGTCGTGGGTGTCTTTCAGGGCCTCCTTCTCCAGACAAAATGTGGCCAGGCCCCTGGAGGCATCTTTACCAGCAAACACTCCATAGGGACCATCTGGAAACCATCACACAGACATAAAGTTTGATTTGAAATTCAGCCAAGTATTTTATGAACTAAAATGTGATTGTGAATGGACAGGTTTTAATAAACTATCAGCGTGTATACATTGGCTGATGACTACCATTTTCTGAAAGTATGCCGTTTTTATTGTGTAAATTAAATTCCACAAGCTCCCCAACAGACATAGCTGACTGTATTCTATGACAGCTTCAGAGATAGCCCCAACAGCAACCCCCCCCCTTTTTTTTTTTTTAATAGATGTTGAGGCTGACAGAAGGGACAGCCTGAATCTGTGAAATGAGAACTAGCATTGCTCTCCAATAGGCCTCAAAAAGCCTAACTTTGTGCAACCATCTGGTCTGGTTGAATTTAATTTTAAACCTTTGTGCAAGGCATTCTCCTGTGTCAAACTATTTCTTTTAAAATGGAATGAAGGCAACTGAAACACAACATCATAAACGAGGAGCAGCAATAAGGGTCATAGACTATAATAACCTGAAAATATTGCAATTTATACATATTTTCAGGGAGGACGTTCCTCAGGAGGGGTTGCGTGACAGTGCAAGATCAATCAACTCGGTGAGAGGTTACATGCCAACTAGGCTGACCACGTCACTAGCAGCTCGCGTGTTGTGAAATTCAAACCTGGGCAAATTATTCATGAATAAGAGAGAGGGGGAGTGGCGTTTTAGAATGGTCGCAGTTACAATGTAACAACTTAGTAATACACACATACATATAATTAACAAATTTAGGAATAAAGTCGACAGACCAGCAAGCCACTTGGCTACAGTTGCGCCAACCATTATTTTAGGCGGAAATAGCCAAGACCTTGCTCGACGGACAGCACATGAAAACAAACGTATTTTACCTGGCCCGTAGAATTTCTTTCCTCTGGTTACATCGAATACCTTAAAATTGACAGCCATGAGAATTCTTGGATTTTGCAGCCCATCGTACGGTTGCAGCTCCGTTAACGTGAAATCTCTTTTCTTGAGTTTAGGCAGAGGTTCCTCGACCTCGCCCATATCTGCAGGTTTGTCTCCGCGGAAGATTTTGTACAAAAGAAATATACAGAGGCCTAGCAGACTCAAATTCAACGGGGAAGTAAAAATCTCTTGCAAAATTCCTGGATAAATTTCCTCGGCTCCCTCTGTATCAGCCATGTTTGTTTCTCTATGCTTGGTTGGGACTGTACTGGAACATGAGGCTTTTCGAGGGTGGGATCAATGCACCAATCACAGTGACCAAAAAGACACTGTTATGCAGTTTTAACCAATGGGCTTCGTGTTGGAACTGTAGTTTTGAGAAATGTATTACTTAAGAAATAATGCCTGAGAACCCGGGAATTATCGTGTGACAACTCACGAGTTCCAACACAAACCATGATCTCATTAACTATGCACTATATGGACAAATAAGCATAATGTTTTTTATGTAGGCCTACTAATAGCAGAAACTCATTGCTCATCGAACGTTGCGACAAGGGGTGTTCTGATTCCCGGCAGGACACAGCCCTTGGGAGGAGTTGTCACACGATAGATAATACCTGTGTTCGATGGCATTCTTGCATTTATACACCGTTTTTGCCGCTACAAAAAAAGATTGCAGTTTTGAAACTGCAGTAAAAGTGCAGTATCTGCAGTCGACTGTGGTATTTTGGACGCAGTAATTGCAGAATAACTACAGTGTAGGTATTCTGCAATTACTGTGTCCTAGTTATTCTGCAATTACTGCGTCCAAAATATTTCACTGTAACTGCCGTTACACTGAAAAATTACTGTAGTAACAAAAACAGTGTTATTTTGGACGCAGTATTTGCAACATAATGCAGTTAGACTGCACTTTAACTGCAGTTATACTGCATTGTACTACAGTTATACTGCTCTCTGACTGCAGTCTTTTTTCGCAAGGGTGGTAGCAAACTCAGCCTGCAATATTTTAAAAGAGTGCTGGTCGTTAGTTATTTTCTCATGTTTTGAGCCAGTCCTTAATTCCAATCATTATATTCATTCGACGTTGCTATTCTAAACAAATAATTGACATGTAGCTAGCTAGCAGAGGTTCAATGATGATGAGAGACAAGAACTACAATAAATAATGATCAAAGGGCTTTGTGTTGGAACTGTAGTTTTGAGAAATGTACTACATCAATTTGATGCATATTTCACATATTAATCTATTTTATATAAAATGTTCAAAGCATAAATACATTAAAATTAGAATTTTGGGAGCAACTCATATGACCGTAATTCATTGAAGAATGATCATCTTGCCTGGTAAGTAGGGCATGTTTAAAAAAAAAAATCAAACAACATTTAACTGTAATTAAAATGATTTGAACCATTTTGCGTTAAAAAGGGGGACTTTGAATACGACGTCATCGTAATGGTGATTAATGACATCACATCCTGTATATTTATTTATTTAACCTTTATTTCTTCTGAAGAATGTCTCTCCTCTAAGTAGTTCCCCATAACAAAGCCTCTTGCAAGCTAACGAATGAGGCTGAGCCTGCCAGAAATGTATGTCGAGTACGATTTGCCATACGACAGAACAATGGCATAGACAATATACAGTACATGTTAGGGATCTTTCTGTAGCCTGTAATTTTAGTTTGTAGTACAATTGACGTTGCGTAAGCTGACAACAACAAGAGCAACCTCGAGTGGCTCAAACACTGGCTAGCCAGCTTCAGTTAGATAGCTAACTTTAACTGTAACGAAATGTTCACATAAGAGCTAGCTATTACATTTAGCTTAGTATAATCCGACTCGGTTCTTATTCTTCAATTTGAACACATTTAGCCGAGTTTGCCAAGCAGGTAAGTGTTTTGGTTTTAGAAAACGTCACCTAGCAAGTCATCATTAGCTAATGTAACGTTTGAATGCAAACGTTGGCTAGCTAGCTAATGCTATTGCCACTGTCAAGCTAGCTAGCGAACAGTTAATTCGCATTTTGTGTAATATTTCAGGTCTGCTAATTGTGTGTACCATTTTGTTGATTGTTGAGCTCTCTAACGTTATCGTATTGGTAACATTACGTGTATTTTAACTACCTAGCTACACACCCATGCCCATTTGAACTTCTTGGAAATTGTTGACAGGAGCCACAAATGTAATGACATGAAATGTGTGCCGCTCTCTTGAAAGAAATTCTGCTGTCGCAATTTATGATACAGTTGCCGCGTTCACATACTAGTCTGAACTAAGAAACTCGGAAATGTCCGACTTGCTAACTGGTTGAATGCGGCACGTGTATAACTACAACCTGTTAGTAAATCGGAAATGTCAGTTTCCTAGTTCCGACTAGCAGATTAACCCGTCATTCTGTTGGTGCTGTGGGTGGCTGCCACCCATTAAATTGAGTGTCACTTCTAATTTTTAAGAAGTTATTTTCAATTGGAGATTACATTAGGGACCAAGCTTGAACAGACAGTTTGATACCACATCTTACAACAGTTTTGTTTCTTCACTCAGCATGGGTTTACAGGCCCAAGTTAATCTTACTAGCAACTTGCTGCTGAATAAAATACGAATCATATTGTCTCTCTTTCTGTTGCACAGCTTTTCAGCATCCTGGTCTACCCCTCTCCAGCTCCTCCTCTCCTATCTCATCTTGGTTCTGTGCAGTATGACAATGCGTGTGGATGCCAAAGTAGTTATGCTTGGGAAGGAGAGTGTAGGCAAGACCAGCCTTGTAGAGAGATATGTCCACCATCGCTTTCTCGTTGGCCCCTACCAGAACGTGAGTATCAGTTAATTTCCTAGGGCAGTGTGGGATTCCAACTGGATGTGTGGGATGCTCTCTCTGCTTGTGTGTGAAGATTCTTTCTCAATATTTGACTTGCTACATTTTTTTTCTTGCAATCTGCCTTTCTTCGATAGACTATTGGGGCTGCATTCGTTGCCAAACCAATCCAGGTGGGAGACAAGGTGGTTACCCTGGGAATATGGGTGAGTGACGATGACTGATGTCATCCTACGTAAAATACAAAGGCAAATACATTTGCATGAGTCTCTATACGCCTTATGGCATTGCCTGGTGAATTATAATCCCTGGAAAATAAATGAATGAATCCATTGTAGCCTGATATGGGGGAGCTACTGGCTATGTGTGGATAGACTATAAGTGATTCCTTCTCTGCAACCCAGGACACGGCTGGATCAGAGCGCTACGAGGCTATGAGTAGAATCTACTACAGAGGAGCCAGGGCTGCCATTGTCTGCTATGGTAAATCCTCATGAATGACACTGTCAGTAGCACTCTGTCTAGGTTTATTATTGTTTACGTTTTTGTCATTGTCTACGTTTTATTTTTATTTTGCTACTATGGAGTTCTTATATCTGAAATGTTTCATTGAGGAAATTCTTGTTGAGAGCAATTAACGTTTCTGCATGTTGTGAATTGTGCTCACATGTCCTGCACTCATATTTCCCTCATTGGGGGAATTTTCATGGTTTGGAAAATATCTGATGAGGCATTTACCACAGTTGATGACTCAATTTGTTCTGTTTCTTTTTTAGTTTTAGATGGTTCTGTTTTTAGTGTGGTTTTTATGGGCTGATTTACATTGCAACAGTACTATCTAGTAATGGTAATACAGAATATTCTAGGTTGAATATACTTTTATAACTATGAAAACATATCATGTTTTAGTCAAGTTCTGTGTTGTCATTGATCTTTATTTGTGTGACTTTCGCTCCTGTAGATTTGACAGACACCGGCAGTTTCCAGCGAGCTAAATTCTGGGTGAAGGAGGTGCAAAACTGTGAAGAGGTTAGAGACCCTTTCATAAAAACACAACTCACTTGCCATGATGGGTATTGCCCTGTATATTATCCTATGTAACTGCTCACAATTTCCTCTTATGACCTCCATTGAAGCACTGCAAGATATACCTCTGTGGCACAAAGGTTGACCTGATTGAGAGTGACCGGGGCCTGCGGCAAGTAGACTACCATGACGTTCAGGACTTTGCTGATGGTAAATTGCTATGATAATCATCATCACTAACTCCCACTTAATCATGGAGTCTGAGTGTCTTACCAGACATCAATCAATCAATCAAATCTATTTATAAAGCCCTTTTTACACCGGCAGATTAGTATAAGGACTGGCTGCTTTAGCGTAGTTTATGTTTATTCTTTCTTCATTCTCATCTACAGAGATTGGGGCTCAGCATTTTGAAACATCCAGTAAAACAGGCAACAACGTGGGTAAGTGACACCTCATATGGTCAGTTCATTTCAAATCTAGTGTATAGTCTCATTAAACTACATTTCCCGAAAATGCATCAGTGCAGCAGTAGACTCACATTCTCTTTTAACCACATTCCAGATGAGCTGTTTCAAAAAGTTGCAGAGGACTTCAATAGCATCTCCTTCCAATTCATGACCGGTGAGACTTTGGCTCTCTTCTTAGATATTGCTTCTATAGTTTAGCTGTCAGTGCACATTTAGTCTGCAATGGTAGTATTACTATCATGAATTGTCATTCTCAATCTCTACTGTGGTGAGTTATTGCTCTCCTGAATAGGTCTGGTTGATACTTCTCTGCTCTCTCTTTACAGAAGAGACAGGTATTGACTTGGGTCAGAAGAAGGACTCTTATTTCTATTCCTGCTGCCACAATTAAACCTTTACTGGTAGACAGCGGTCACTTGCCCTAAAACCAACCTGGAAATGTTGGATGGATGCTAGACATCCCACCTGGAGCCTGTTCATTTAAAATCAGAGAAAGAAAGAGAGGAGTCCAAGCAGTACTGTGTTTTTTTGGTTGCTTTTTTCAGTTGTGCCATAGAAGGCTAAATGCTCACTGCATTTAAAGGAGTGCTCATAATGATTGGACTTCCCCTCTCTCAGGACAAAATACCTGCCAAGGGGGATATCGGAATGAAGCAGACAAGGAAATAGCACTTCAACCCCACTTTTAAAAAAGCCTTGTTTTCCTTAGTTTCTATCAACTCGCCTTAATGCCGCTACACACTTCATGCAAACAGAGCAACGGAGCATCGCATACGATCCATTCCCAAATTTTTGCCAAACAAAAATACGTAGAACTATGTGTGACAAGTACTCTCTGTTGCTGCGTTTATGTAGTTGGATAGAAGTGTATAGGGCCATTTAGGAACAGTTCAAAGTTTACTGGGGAGGGGTGGGGGAGGGGGGTTAGAGTGTCCAACTCGAGGTGTCAGAAAACAAAATGTACGACCACAAATAACAATAACTATGTTTATAAATGTGGATATGGACTTTGCCACTTCAGCATGGTTTTGTGGCAAAGTCGATGCACTACGATCAGAGCTGGCTGCAGACAATGCTCAGCTAGCTAGAAATCTAATTTCAAGCAGTTTGACGCTATAATTATATACAATATATGCAACACATTTTCCACCAATAGGTTTCTGTGCCAATGCACCACACAACCCATAAGCAAAGCATACCCATTTCAGGCGCTTCAAGTTCATGGTTTGTGTTTTCAACACCACAATGAAATATACTGTCAATCTCGACAAACAGAAAATAGGCCTAAATCCTGCCCTACCTTGCAGGCCTACCCAGTATCGAAGGCTTGGCTTGACAGTCTCCAAATGTCATTACACTTTTTGGTATTAAACAGATGTCTCTTTCCGTTCATCAAATGGCTGCTGCACCGTTTGGATGCTGGAATTACATTTAGGACGAACGTGCGCAGGTAGCCTACAGGATACTTTTGATTAAAACATTGTGACTGGTTGTGTTCATGCCACACATAAACTTCAATACATTTTTAAAAGTGAAATGACAAATATTTAGGCTACATTGAAGTGTTAGGTTCTAGGTGCGTGAGGAATAGCCGCTGGGATGGATCTCTTGAGGCAGAGAACGTGTTAAGCTTTCCTGAATAACTGGGCCTGCTGGGAGCATATGTGGCCACATTTTTATTATAGAACGACTTGGGAGAATGATGATCCGCAACAGACAATGCATGTCAGTATCAGAACTTAAATACAGCCAGACTGGCCTGCTACTCTGCCTTTCTATACCTTATAAACAGGCGAGTAGACCCACAAGTGATCCAAATGGAATGAAACATTCAAATCACAGGGCTTTTGCACCATTATTTAAATAACATTTTCACTGCAGTTTATAGCCTAGAGTAGAATTTTGTACTTGAAAACAATAATGCAATTTCTCATTGCATTGTGGTGTTATAGGCTAGTCTATGTAGGATAATTGAAACATAATTGTCCCTGAACCAGATGACATGGGGAGCTTTTTGAGTTGCGTGTCTCATTTCTCACAGTTCTTTCTGGCGCAATGACGCACCTGGCCTCTTTGCTGATAGTGAAAATTGGTGCAACTTTGAATGATTTTTTCTGTGGTATGATGCTAGTTAGCCTATTGTAGATCTGGACAAATGATCCACCTAGCGCTATTGTCACTATGAATGGTGGATAGAAGGCAGGATAGACTGGTATACTATACTGACCTGTGGTATAGTAAAAGTTAGCTCACGGAAAAGCATAGTGCATAAGAGAAGTACCAAAGCAACTTGATATAAGGGAGGCGCATGCAAGCGGAAGAGGAGATTTGTCTAGGATGGAAGAAATTATATAGTAAAACCTGCAAAGGGATGAATGTAAACCAGGAGAAAAAAACGCACTACCCTGTGCCCAATAAAAACAACCCTCCCAAAAGCAAAAATAAATAAGTAAAAAAACATTAGACAACACTCCCCTATTTTGGACCACCCCACCCCAGTAAATCTCAAGCTTTCCCTTATATATATAAATTATGCCAATGACATGTATAGCTTTTATCCCATAATCAAATGCCTTGAGTGAGTGTGCTTCTTTTTAAGTACTTGATTTCATTGATCATTCTGTGGGTTTTGGGGCTTTAAACTATAGACTATTTTCATTGTCTACTCTAGGTTGCAATGGACTTGCCATACTATGTACCTGCACATTTATTGTCATGTAACATATATTTTTCTTTTGTCATAAGCTCTGATACAGTTGAACGTATATGGAATGCACCAACACAGGAAAAAGTTTATGGGTAAATGTTGTAATAAGAGAGTTACGTCGCCATGGCTAAAAGTACTAGATAATGCCATTGCAATAAGAAACCCTATAAACAGACAGCTATGTGTAGCTAATGTACAATTTAATATCCAGCAAGTCACTAACTTAATGTTTTATGGACACCTCATCAAACCGTGGCTGACCATTGTCGTTACTTCACACACAATGGGAAGTTTAAACTTTCTGTGAATGTATTGTTAATGTTTACACTTTGAGACACCTTTGACCTTTTGAGACAGTCTAGCTAATGGCTGATTTTTACTTGATTTTACCAATGTGTGTTCAAATTAGCTTAGTTAGACCTACTATTGAATTTGAGTGCAAAGATAAATGAGAGGAAATACTGAAACCTCACTGAGGTTTTTTCTCAGTCCCACTGAAGTTGTGCATGTAGGAGACTAGTAGTAAGCAGAGTAATGAATCACATATCCATCATTAGCAGTGTATAGCAGGCTCCATTGTTGTTTACACACGCAGCATCTTCTATGTTGTCACTCCCCAAGGACACAGACCTGGTGCCTGAGAAAGAGGGATAGTTCACATATTTCATTTTATGAATGGTTTACAGGACTCTGTTATTAGAAGGTGCAATGTGTACAAGCACAAAGCCAGGAGGTTGTTTGCAGTCCCACATCTGTCTGAGGCCTTGTAGATAACATGCATATATTTCCAACACTACAGGTCCACAGGGTCTGCTGATATGATCATTCATTGTGTGGACTCCAGTGACTGTGTTTTCTAGCATGTTGTAAATTGGAAAAATAAAGATTCAATTTCTGCAAGTCTCTTGGTTAGTGTGACACTTACAGTACATTAGCCTGGTCAACCAGATTGACCGCTGCATGCAATATTGTTTAACTTCACTATATCATATACAGTTGAAGTCGGAAGTTTACATACACTTAGGTTAGAGTCATTAAAACTCATTTTTTCAACCACTCCAGAAATTTCTTGTTAACAAACTATAGTTTTGGCAAGTCGGTTAGGACATCTACTTTGTGCATGACACAAGTAATTTTTCCAACAGTTGTTTACAGACAGATTATTTCACTTATAATTCACTAAGTTGACTGTGCCTTTAAACAGCTTGGAAAATTCCCGAAAATGATGTTATGGCTTTATAAGTTTCTGATAGGCTAATTGACATAATTTGAGTCAATTGGAGGTGTACCTGTGGATGTACTTCAAGGCCTACCTTCAAATTCAGTGCCTCTTTGCTTGACATCATGGGAAAATCAAAAGAAATCAGCCAAGATCTCAGAAGAAAAATTGTAGACATCCGCAAGTCTGGTTCATCCTTGAGAGCAATTTCCAAACGCCTGAAGGTACCACGTTCATCTGTACAAACAATAGTACGCAAGTATAAACACCATGGGACCACACAGCCGTCATACTGCTCAGGAAGGAGACGCGTTCTGTCTCCTAGAGATGAACGTACTTTGGTGCGAAAAGTGTAAATCAATCCCAGAACAACAGCAACGGACCTTGTGAAGATGCTGGAGGAAACAGGTATAAAAGTATCTATATCCACAGTAAAACGAGTCTTATATCGACATAACCTGAAAGGCCGCTCAGCAAGGAAGAAGCCACTGCTCCAAAACCGCCATAAAAAAGCCAGACTACGGTTTGCAACTGCACATGGGGACGAAGATCGTACTTTTTGGAGAAATGTCCTCTGGTCTGATGAAACAAAAATAGAACTGTTTGGCCATAATGACCATCGTTATGTTTGGAGAAAAAGGGGGAGGCTTGCAAGCCGAAGAAAACCATCCCAACCATGAAGCACGGGGGTGGCAGCATCATGTCGGGGGGGTGCTTTGCTGCAGGAGGGGCTGGTGCACTTCACAAAATAGATGGCATCATGAGGCAGGAAAATGACGTGGATATATTGAAGCAACATCTCAAGACATCAGTCAGGAAGTTAAAGCTTGGTCGCAAATGGGTCTTCCAAATGGACATTGACCCCAAGCATACTTCCAAAGTTGTGGCAAAATGGCTTAAGGACAACAAAGTCAAGGTATTGGAGTGGCCATTCACAAAGCCCTGACCTCAAGGCTATAGAAAAAGTGTAGGCAGAACTGAAAAAGCGTGTGCGAGCAAGGAGGCCTACAAACCTGACTCAGTTACACCAGCTCTGTCAGGAGGAATGGACCAAAATTTACCCAACTTATTGTGGGAAGCTTGTGGAAGGCTACCCGAAACATTTGACCCAAGTTAAACAATTTAAAGGCAATGCTACCAAATACTAATTGAGTGTATGCAAACTTCTGACCCACTGAGAATGTGATGAAAGAAATAAAAGCTGAAATAAATCATTCTCTCTACTATTATTCTGACATTTCACATTCTTTTAATAAAGTGGTGATCCTAACTGACCTAAGACAGGGAATTTTTACTAGGATTAAATGTCAGGAATTGTGAAAAACTGAGTTTAAATGTATTTGGCTAAGGTCTATGTAAACTTCCGACTTCAACTGTATGTGAGGTGAAACGGGTGAGCACAGCGGTCAGTTTTATTAACAAGGCTAACAGTACACTGAGCAACTGCTAAAGCCAGTTGCTATAACATAAGCACTTCTATTGTGAATTATTATCTACCCCAGCCCAATGCAATCATTTGTTAGTTATTACAGTAAGATTGCTTTTAACTTAAATGTACCTTCTTAAAAATAACAATACAAATGCGATCCAAAATCAAAATGCCAAAAACAGTTGAAGAAAAACGTTCAGATCATGTAATTGCAACTTAGTTTTTTCTTTATTATGTACAAAGAAATACAACACCTTTCAATCTCCTCACAAGGCAGAAGGATATTATTGAACTCTCAACAGTTACATTTTGAACAGATGAATTACACATGTCTGAATAAGGCAGAGAGGGAAGGGAGTCAGAAGCTAAGAAGCATGACAGCAAAAAAAAAAGCTTTGTTACATGTGTATGAATGTATATAAAACAGTGATACAGCCTCCCAACTCTTTGTGCATTATCAGACAACCCTTCAAAGAGGACGGAGGGGTAACTGACAATGTAGAAAAAGATATACAGCTCATTATCGTATCACAAGTTCCAAAGTACTGTGCTGATAGTTGGGAGTTTCATCTCCCTACTCTTCCGATTTCCGACTCGTGATGTGACCAGAAATGACCCTCGACCTCCTCATACTGTGCTATCATAGCCTACTATTATCTGCTTGATGACTGTGATATTGTTACAGCAATATAAAGTGTTATTTACCACATCTGTTGACAGCAACTCAACCAACAACCAATATGTATTAAAGTTGAAGTGATCTTGTTTGTTGGACAGGTTGATGACAGAGCTGAGACCAGAGAACGCATATCCTCTGGGTCTAGACTTATTTGAAGCTCATGTTTTTTTTACATTCATCATATTTAGCTTTTATATACAAATGTTATGTATATACATATTACATATGATTTTGGAAGGACAGGCACAATTATTCTTCCAACAGATGTATTAATCAGTTAGGATCTTATATCTTTGTTGTTAAAATTCGTATTTGTTTTAGTGCTATTAAAATACAATTATGAGTTACTGTATAAAGATGGGTAAAGATGTTCAAGTCAGGCCATGACGATGGTGCCTTTATCTCTATATTGGAGCAACAGCAGTGGGCACCATGGCAACCTTCACAGTACAGTATATGGATAAGAAGGGACAGAAATGTTTCATACATTTTTCAAATCATAAAAAAAAAACTGGTTGGATTTCTATTCAAATGTAAGAAATTGCACATCTTTGCATGATGAATTAAAACTAAGACAGTTAAGTTTTAATACATAAAGGCTGCTAGAGATACTTCGACATGACTAAACAAAATTGGGCAATATTAAGCACTACAAATATTGCTTATTGTAAAGGCATGATACAAGCTTCAGAAATGGAAACACAACATTCCCATAACTGGGAAATGGGAAATCCACTTCATTCTGTTCTATGGCCCTCCAGAATCAACTCCACCTCCCTTCTTTCACAGAAACCCCAAAACTGATTTGACTCAATTGAAAAGGCATAAGTAGAAATGAAAAACTGACACAAAAAAGACAGCGAGACAGAGACAAGCTTCAAGAGGGACAAAACACATAGCAGAGACAAACATACTGTGGTGAAAGCATTTTAGCAGGGGAACAGACCAGACCTGTCATTTTTAGTGCTAAACCAAAGGCAGGAGTATAGCTTTTCAAATGGAAAGTATGGATGACATAAAGAGACACAGCAATGCCACTACTATAAATCAGTCCCGTCTTAATTTGTGCGTTATAAAGGTCTACATAAATACGTCATAGAGAATATAATTCACACACAAGAGCTAGCGATCTTAGTGATAAGGTTACGTCAAGCAGCTTACTCAACAGCTGAGTACAATGGCACTTTCACATTGAAGGTTCAGTTCAGTTTCTAGACAAAGCTCCACCATGTGAGGAAGCTTGTGTTCAAAGACCTACAGTACAGCCAACTGCACTCAAACAGATATCAGTACAGAAGAGCTAATGGCGATGCAATGCCAGGGTTAGGGGACGATGCAAAGTGCTGTCATGGATTAGGATGTGGGCATGTTCAATATCAAGCCATCTCCTTGATGTACTACTACCCACATGTACTAACTAAGCCATTTGATTGTATGTGTATTGTCTAGGTGTCTGTATCATTTGGGGTGGTAAGGCAGAGGGCAGCAGAGACAGTAGATTAATGATCATCAAACAGATATGGATATAGACTGTGCACTGCACAACAATGACAAGGATGAAAGGACTGGTTGATAGTGTGACTAATCATTTCCATGGCTGACGTACTCATTTCACAGCATTACTCATTTGTGCCATGCAGGAGAGTTGCTTCAGAGAGAAACAGTTTGACAGGCTCATCTAACACACAATAGGCTACTTGCTCATGAGGGGATATCCGTGCCTTTGACAGTACTGTCCCGCTTCTCTTCAGTCTCCCCTTTGAAAAAGATGACCCTTCAGATAAGTTAGTTGCTGTGTCCTCCAAGAGGAGGTGCAGAAGTGTAAACGTTCTAAAACAAAAACCAGCAGCTTTGACAACGAACCACAAAGAGATCCAAATGGGCCTAGCTATATGAATACAGTTCCCATCATACTCCATTGTGCCCTTAAGCACAGATCCAGGATCAGTGTACCCACCCCAAACCGTAACCTTCACTATTAGGGGGAAAACGCTAGACGTGACCACAAATCAGTGTCCAGGGGCAACTCCATCCTACTCCGTTTCGACACACCAGCTCCAGACCCCATTGTAACATCCTGCTCTTTCTCGGGGGTCTGACTGAACAAGGCGGTGTGCGAATACACAGATCTATAAATCCTCTGGACAAGAACAGATCCTTATATACTACAAAGAGGAGTGAATCTACATGATGCTGAGCTCAGGCCCACCCTCAAGAACGAGCAGGTAGCCCTTCTCCCCACATGGTAGACCTTGAGGACAATCACATGCTCACTAGACAATAAGAACAGTGATTGACAGGGCTATTCTGTGGTTTGGCTGATCAGTGTCCGTGTCCCCTCCCCCTGTATGGACTGTGTGGAATGATAAGCCACCATGCAGAGTTGTAGAAAAATTGTCTTTACTCCTCTTCTTCTTCCTCCTCCACCTCTTGTTCTTCTACTTCTTCTTCCTCCTCATCCTCTTTCAACTCAAGACCCTCCATCTCGCCATCCTCCAACTCTCCCTCCATCCCCTCTCCATCCCCCTCTTCATCACCCAAAGGATCCTCAATTTCTTCTTTCTCATCTTCGTAGGAAGAGATGGGTGAGTACTGGGGAAGGAATAGGTGAGAGCTATCGGGGGCCTCAGAGCTGGGTAGAGGGGTGCTGATGGGGCCAGAGAAGGGGCCAGAGAAGGGGCCAGATATGGGGCCAGAACAGTGACCAGAGATAGGGCCAAAGGAGGGGCCAGAGATTGGGCTAGAGATGCTGCTAGAGATTGGGCTAGAGCTGGGGAGAGGGGGGAAAGACTCAGACTCAGGGCAAGGCTGGGGGTCCCCTGTCCCTGTGGTAGTGACTGTAGCAGCAGCACCAGCCACAGCAGCACCAGGGATTACTACGCCAGCCCCCAGTCCCGGTGAGAGAGCACAGATGTCGGGTAGGTGCTCCCTGATCTCCCCTGGCTCCAGGGGGTCTGGTCCACAGGGATCGTGTTCGCTGCAGGACAGCCGTCCGTCCAGCTTGGAGATGAAGAGCATGCCGTCGCGGTGCAGTGTGCAGTAAGAGCTGGGACACATCTCACAAAAGGAGGCTGCCTCCTTACCACACAGGTCACACTGGTGCCACGGGCACTCCCACCGACCTGCAGGACAGAGCAGGGAGATAGATACAGTATATCAGACAAGGGCAGTCAGACACAACTCCATCAGCAGTAACACAGAGAAGTAATCAGCACACTGAGACTGCTAACCAGGGATCTGACAGACTTCAAACAGTGAAAATGCATGAAATATGTCATGCATATCATTCAATCACACAAACCAACAGTAACAGAGGGGAAATAGAACAAACCACTACAAGCTATAATACTACGATATCATCTCCTCTGACAGGAATCTAACTGTGCCACTGACCTGCAGGCCTTTTGGCGAGGTTGAGACAGTCTGCGTGGTAGACCTTGGGACAGCCTGGTCTCTTACAGGACACAATTTGTCCCCCGTCCCCACAACTGAAGCACTCGTCCTCCCTCTCCTTGGTCACCTCCATCTTGTTCTTCCGTTTAGCCAGGACCTTCTTCTTCAGCTTGCGGCCCTTGTCATCTGCTGGAGGGTGGTTCTGGGGAAGGACGAAGCGTCAGGATGTTGAAAGAGACACGGAAACCCAAACTGAAGATGGCCCTTTCATTCAAATATCTCATTCCCATTGACATGACTATTTTGACTACTGTATCAAGGGCCTCTTGGATTTGTGGAAAGAGATTTTAAAATAGCTATCATGATTGTTTCTACTATTGATGTATCTTATTCATCCTGTAGATCATGTCATCAATAACAACATCTGGTTCCAGTGTCTCCTCACCTTTGGCCGAACTCCTAGGAAGCCGCTGCAGTTTGGAGCTTCACATTTACACACAGTCTTCCCATTCCCCAGGCACTCCAAGTTGTAGTTGAAAGTCAGCTCTGTGTCTGGAGACAGACAAAATGACCCATAGAAGACAGATATAAACCAGTATCCACAACAAGTGATGGAGAGATGGACATGAACTGCTGATGGAATAACCTATGTAATTACCGTGTAAAAAAAAATTAGTTCTGTAAATACACTAATTATGGCCTACTTTGCCCTCACAGTGGTAAATATTATGCAACTTCCTTTTCTTATACCTGGTACAATGCTACCCTTATACACTATATATACCAAAGTATGTGGACACCCCTTCAAATTAGGGAATTGGGCTATTTCAACCACACCCGTTGCTGACAGGTGTATAAAATTGAGCACACCGCCATGCAATCTCCATAGACAAATATTGGTAGTAGAATGGTTTTACTGAAGAGCTCAGTGACTTTCAACATGGCACCGTCATAGGATGCCACCTTTCCAACAAGTCAGTTTGTCAAATTTCTGACTTGCTAGAGCTGCCCCGGTCAACTGTAAGTGCTGTTATTGTGAAGTGGAAACGTCTAGGAGCAAAAACGGCTCAGCCGCGAAGTGGTAGGCCACACAAGCTCACAGAACGGGACCGCCGAGTGCTGAAACGCGAAGCGCTTAAAACTTGTCTGTAACACTCACTACCGTGTTTCAAACTACCTCTGTAAGCGACGTCTGCAAAATAACTGTTCGTTAGGAGCTTCATGAAATGGGTTTCCATGGCCGAGCAGCCGCACACAAGCCTAAGATCACCATGCGCATTGCCAAGCGTCAACTGAAGTGGTGTAAAGCTCGCCGTGGAATCACGCTTCACCATCCGGCAGTCTGACTGGTGAATCTGGGTTTGGCGGATGCCAGGGAAACGCTACCTGCCAGAATGCATAGTGCCAACTGTAAAGATTGGTGGAGGAAGAATAAAGGTCTGGGGCTGTTTTTCCATGGTTCAGGCAAGGCACCTTAGTTCCATTGAAGGGAAATCTTAATGCTACAGCATGCAATGACATTCTAGATGATTCTGTGCTTCCAACTTTGTGGCAACAGTTTAGGGAAGGCCCTTTCCTGAATGCCCCCATGCACAAAGCGAGGTCCATACAGAAATGGTTTGTCGAGATTGGTGTGGAAGAACTGGCCTGCACAGAGCCCTGACCTCAACTCCATCGAACACCTTTGGGATGAATTGGAACGCCGACTGCGAGCCAGGCCTAATCGCCCAAAATCAGTGCCCTCACTAATGCTCTTGTGGCTGAATGGAAGCAAGTCCCTGCAGCAATATTCCAACATCTTGTGGAAAGACTTCACAGAAGAGTGGAGGCTGTTATAGCGTCAAAGGAGGGACCAACTCCATATTAAAGCCAGTGATTTTGGAACGAGAATGTTCGACAAGCAAATGTCTACATACTTTTAGTCATGTAGTGTAGTTCTCCTGCCAATGCCTATATAATGAAAAGTGTTGCCAAAATCCAAAGCCGTAATATAGCACAAACTCCTTAAGCCAAAGCTCCGCTCACCTGCAGGGACATCTATGAGAGTGAAGAGCCCCACACGTGTATCTCCATTCACCGTCCACTTCTGGGTCTCACAGTTGGGCTGGCAGCTGTGGTTCATGAAGCGGGCCTGGTTCCCCTTTGGCCCGGCATCAATGATCCGATCCTAATCAACACACCGACATGGGCAACACTGTTCAATCATCATTACATTTGGGTGTCTTTATGATACCATGCAAAGCAGATGCAATTTTCTGAGATGAAATACAAAAACCAAAAGAATCCCCTCTCTTGAATGATAGGGCAAACTGTAGCTTTCTGCCTAAATAGACATACCCAAAAGTAATAATTTTTCATAAGATGGCCATAAACATAAATGGTAATGCTGCATAATTTTAGAAAGGTGTACTACTCACCTCTCTGGTACTTTTTAAACAATAAATAGCTGAGCTGTACTCACTTTTGAGGACCTAAGCTCAAGTACAAATATTATGAAATATAAAAAATCATAAATATGACAGGACTGCCAACTTTTGAAGAAAGCTTGGAGTAAGATTTGCTATGTGAATTTCATTACCCCCTGGCACAAGCCCTAGATTGGGGACTGGGTGTCCTCCCCCAGGAAAATGTTACTGTTTGTAAGCTAATTTCCTGCAATTCTACGTATTTTGACATGACATAGGCCTATGACCAGGGTGGAAAAGTTTAAAATAAAAACCACAGGTCAGGTATATTCAGGATGCTTTCAACATTAAATTAACACTCAAAATTTGATGACTTTTTTTTTTGGGGGGGGGGGGATGACATAAAGTATGCTGATATTTTTTTGTAAACATATTTGTAGGTGGTTTGATGCTTTATACAGACAGTAATGAAATGAGATAGGGAGACAGGCAAATTCTACAAATAGTGGGAAGGTTGGAAAAAGAGATTGATCCCTGTTCTCATGTGACAAATTACATTTGATTTCTGGAGCATTTAATATCCAATAATATGACTTATAAAAAAACGGTCCATGAATGGCTGCATTAATACATAGCCTCATACAATTCATTTTCAAAAGACACAAGTAGTCATATCAGATTTCAAATATGTGATTACACTGGCAAAATTGTGAAGAAGTGTAATAATAAAATAAGTGTGGGGAATAACACTAATTACCCTATATTTTAGCCCACTGTTAAGAATGAGAATTGTTCCACTGATCAGACTAAATGAAGTAAATACTGTAGATAATAAAATCGCCCGAAGACAAGATTACATAAATCTGCCCCTACACACTAACCAAATTATAGTCTAGAATTTGTATAGTCTAGAATCAAATATACACTTTTCGGTTCACAGTCTGTTTGACAAAATTATTTTCATAGTTACAAATCAGGTCACCCTACCACACTTCCCTGATAAAACATACTGTAGGTCTGTCTGCTGCCTTATCGTTGTCATAGTCTAAAAGGCATGGTTAATCTGACGTCTGTATTGGCAGTGCAGCATTTATGGCGATATGGCTTCCGCAGAAGCCAGGGCATTCATACTTCTTGCGCTCCGCGAAGCAGCACAGAGCTGTTGTGAAGGAAGTTGTCAAGGAAGTGAGTTTGTGTTTCAACAGGACCTCCCGCCCCCACCTACCGTTAACCAATCATGTAAATGCGGAGCTATACAGAGCTAAAACAAACCCTCTGCATTGTTACCAAATTTGGGAGTTGTATGGCGATGCGGTATGGAGTTAAATGTGGCCTCTGCATGTCTCCAGAGGATCCACGATTGCGTCACACCATCCATACGGAGCCTCCGACCCCATTTTGGATCAAGCATAAATGAGCTTTTATCCTAAAAGCCAATCACCAAACGAGGGGACTAATGCAAGTGCGGATTAAATCGACTTAAATCGATTTTAGTACATGCTGTCAAAAGGCTGCATTCTGCAATACGGACCGGAGTAACAGCCACCTAATTTTGTTGACAACATTGTACATAAAACAGCGCTACATTGCAGCTCTTTTTACTCTAATCTTGAGGGGTGTATCTTTAAAACATGCAATCAACCCAATTGATCCCTTACATAACTAGACCAATCATATGCTTCAATGTGCCGCGGTTCACAGTGCTGTGGCAGGACAGGACAACGATAGATGTTCCGCTCGTTTATGATGATAAATTGAAGGTGCAGATGCTCCGATTTAAAAACGATTTGGAGCACAGATGAAATGTTAACGCGCTGACTATGGAATGGACTACATAAAAGCAGTACTTTTCAACGCGTGAAATAATAGTGTGCCGTGAGAACGTGAGAAGAGGGTCAAATGCGTGTCTCACGGCCACTGCGTTAGAAACCACTGTTGTTGCATCCGCTTGACTTTTTACATGTGCTATTGCAAGCACTGCTGTGAGATTCACAGGCAAAGAACATGTGACGCGTCGCTCCCTATGCAAATACCAGATTTCCTGTGTCCGTGAAACTCACAGCTGCGCTTGCAATAGCACATATGAATCAGGACAACCAGCGTTTCATGGAGTGTATGTAACGCCGTTCACAGAGCGGGTTGTTCACAGAAATATCGTTCGGGAATCGGGGATTAACATCTAAGAGAACAAGAAACCAACAATTGTCAATAGTAGTGATAATAACCAATAACATAGCCTATAGCATTAATTACCCATGACAACTTCCTGTAGCTAGTTACAGAAATCGTGGTTAAAGGTCATAAGATTACAGAGGTAACTTCAGGCCAAGAGACAGTCCCACTAGAGCTCTGAAATCCTGACTCCTGAGCCCCACCTTGTCCAGAGTCAGCATGTAGAAGTTACAGATGTCGTTATCCTGGGCATGTTTGATCCTGACCCGACACTCATCCTCATCGATCACTTCTCCTACGTACTCATTCACAAACTCCCCCTGAGAACACAACCATGACCGTCAGCATGAGAGATACAGTGGAACACTCATTCTACTACCAATCATTCTACTACTCAAATAATTACTCTTGGATTGAACTCTTGGATTCATCTGAGAGCTCCCTTGGGTTTAACTGACTTTTGAAAGGGTAATTTACATGTAAAGATCATAGCAGATAGACTTGTGCAAATCAATGTTTCAAAGCCATGATGGCCATTGATGACAGGGCTTTGTCCACTTTATGGTTTGATGATTAGATTAACATATCACTGATTACCATTTCAAAAGTCATTATACTTCATCTTAACATGGAGATGATTCCTTTAACATCCAAAATATTGCTTACACTTTCTAGAAAAAAGTCTGCTGAGATTGAAATCTGTCTGGATTGAAGAGGAATCAAACAAAGCCCCGTTCAAATCCATAGCTTTTTGAAAATATAGTTTAAGCCCCAGGGGATACAGTTTCATGGTGGCACATTGATCTCTACTTTACATGATTAATGCGAAAACCTCCACCATTACCTTCTTGATGTCGTGTGCACAGCGGAGGCCCCAGCCTCGTGCCAGCGTCCTGAAGATCTCCACCTGGCTGTACTGGCGTTTGGTGAAGGCCTGGTTCAGGCAGCCATTGCCTGCCGGGCACACCTGGGGGTGGCACTCGTACATCAGCATGCGGTTAATACACTCAGAGTCAATGCCACACGGGTTCTCGTCTGACGCCTTGCAGTTACAGCGTGGGATCTCTGATAGGTCGGCCGTGATGAACTGCACCTTCCCGATTGGCCGATTCACCTGAGGGGTTAGGCGAGTGACTTCAGAGGAATGAAGTTGCAAAGGGGGTGTGGTAATACTTAAAATTTCAGGCAGTCTTATCAAACAGCTCTTACATTAAAAAGCCATTATTATAATTTTCACAATTTTACAGTATTATTGCAACTTCAGAGCGGAAATACACACTGAGTGTACAAAACATTAGGAACACCTGTTTCCATGATATAGACAGACCAAGTGAATCCAGGTGAATCAAATTACACTTTATTGATGTCACCTGTTAAATCCATTTCAATCAGTGTAGATGAAGGGGAGGAGACAGGTTAAAGAAGGATTTGTAAGTATTGAGACATGGATTGTGTATGTGTGCCATTCAGAGGGTGAATGGGCAAGACAAAATATTTATGCCTTTGAACGGGGTATGGTAGTAGATGCCAGGCACACTGGTTTGGGTGTGTCAAGAACTGCAACGCTGATGGGTTTTTCACACTCAACAGTTTCCAGTGTGTATCAAGAATGGTCCACCACCCAAACTATATCCAGCCAACTTGACACAACTGTGGGAAGCATTAGTCAACATGGGCCAGCATCCCTGTGGAACACTTTCGACACCTTGTAGAGTCCATGCACCGATGAATTGCGGCTGTTCTGAGGGCAAAAGCGGGTACAACTCAATATTAGGAAGGTGTTCCTAATATCTTGTACACTCAGTGTATATAAAACACAAGGAAGTCATGTTTTTGACTGCAATGGACCTTTAATGTATACATTTTGTGTGGCAAGAGGTGTGGCAGTTATGGTACCTTGATGTGTCTGTATGGAGGGGGTTTCTTGTCATTCCTCCTGTCCTCCTGAAGCTGTCTCAGTTCTTTCTCTGCCTGTAGTTTCAGAAACCTGCGAGCAGCTTCCTCCAAAGCTGGGGAAAGATTAACATTAAGTCAACGACAACCTTGTCACAATTCACTTCGACAAAACACTCTTACTCTCTGCACACACCCATGCTACACATACTTACACAGCTCAAGCCTCCCCTTCAAATTTCCTCTACTGCCAATCAAAATTGGTGTGAATACCTTTCTTGTAGATGGCGTCTACACCCTTCCCCATCTTCTCCTTGTTGTTGGTGTCTACGTCCATGTAGGGGAAGACTCTGGCTTGGTAGGTCCACAGGTAGTCGTTGGAGCCAAAGAAGTGCACAGGGAACTCCCCTACGTCGTGCCTCATACGTAGGATGTTCTCCGGAATGTTCTTGGGATGGTTGACCTCCGCAGGCCACCACCTAGACAGAAGATAGGAAGGGAAAAGACGATATGAATGAGAAAAGGAAATGGGCCATGGCAGAAAAACCACTACCATTTGCAACCACTGTTATATTGTGAAGAGAAATAGAGGTGCATTTCGGTTCTCAGTACCTTTGTGGTTTTGTAATGTCAGAACACCTAAAGGACACTTTATCATGAGGAATGTGGTTCAGACAGGGGAGGCCTTTTACTAATATCCTGGATGCCATCTGTTTCTTCTTTAGGCAACTTGTTGTTGTTTTGCCAAACCAATGGTGAGCCAGTGAGGTTGGTACCCAGGCGGCCGTACTGACCTGTACCGGCCCACTTTGACCCACAGGATGTCCTTATAGTGGGGCTTCTTCCCGGCCTGGCAGTCGTTACAGAACCAGCTGCCCTCGGGCATGTCGATGTTCAGACACTCCCGGTGGAAGGCAGCAGGACACGATTCACAGCACAACAGACTGCCCCCTGGAGCATGGGAGAGGAATAACAGTTTGTCTACTGGACTGGTCTATGAGATTGAAAACTCAGATGAGCAAACAGAGATGTAACTGGGCTGTAGTACATATGAACTCTGATCATGTGTTCTGCGAAAATTGTACCCTGATCATGTAATACACATTACATATGTAGGTAAGTATTTACTGAGTGTATCTATGCATATCGGACTCTAACAACCCAACATATGTGGAGGCCGGCGTACCTTCAGAGCAGACAAAGCACCAGCTGACGTTGACGTGTTCATGGTTGCGGATTCCCCTGCGGGGGGTGAAGTGGTTGGGACACAGGAAGCTGTTGTTGGCCAGGACCACACTGCCCGCTGCCATGCAGTAATCGTTGGCATGGTACGCCACAGGGCAACGCACACAGCGCGTCAGACGACCTACAGGACACACAACACAGGGGAGACAGAATGAGCTGTACACATACAGAATATCTAGTACACATACAGTACCTGTCGAAGGTTTGGACACACCTACTCATTCAAGAGTTTTTATTTATTTTTTACTATTTTCTACATTGTAGAATAATAGTGAAGACATCAAAACTATGAAATAACAAATATGGAATCATGTAGTAACCCCAAAAAGTGTTAAACAAATCAAAATATATTTTATATTTAAGATTCTTCAAAGTAGCCACCCTTTGCCTTGACGACAGCTTTGCACACTCTTGGCATTCTCTTAACCAGCTTCATGAGGTAATTACCTGGAATGCATTTAAATTAACAGGTGTGCCTTGTTAAAAGTTAATTTGTGGAATTTGTTTCCTTCTTTATGCATTTGAGCCAATCAGATGTGTTGGGACAAGGTAGGGGTGGTATACAGAAGATAGCCCTATTTGGTAAAAGACCAAGTCCATATTATGGCAAGAACTGCTGAAATAAGCAAACAGAAACGACAGTCCAACATTAGTTTAAGACATGCAGCTCAGTCAATACGGAACATTTCAAGAACTTTGAAAGATTCTTCAAGTGCAGTCGCAAAACCCATCAAGCGCTATGATGAAACTGGCTCTCATGAGGACCGCCACAGGAAAGGAAGACCCAGAGTTACCTCTGCTGCTGAGGATAAATTCATTCGAGTTAACTGCACCTCAGATTGCAGCCCAAATAAATGCTTCACAGAGTTCAAGTAACAGACACATCTCAACATCAACTGTTCAGAGGAGAATGCGTGAATCAGGCCTTCATGGTCAAATTGCTGCAAAGAAACCACTACTAAAGGACACCAATAATAAGAAGAGACTTGCTTGGGCAAAGAAACACGAGCAATGGACATTAGACCGGTGGATATCTGTCCTTTGGTCTGATGAGTCCAAATTGGAGATTTTTGTTCCATCCGCTGTGTCTTTGTGAGACACAGAGTAGGTGAACAGATGATCTCTGCATGTGTGGTTCCCACAGTGTAGCATGTCAGAGGAGGTGTGATGGTGCTTTGCTGGTGACACTGTCAGTGATTTATTTAGAATTCAAGGTACACTTAACC
Organism: Salmo salar; assembly: GCF_965601325.2. Classification (NCBI taxonomy): domain Eukaryota; kingdom Metazoa; phylum Chordata; class Actinopteri; order Salmoniformes; family Salmonidae; genus Salmo; species Salmo salar. The sequence goes on from NC_138303.1 coordinate 77,081,699, forward strand.
AGCATGGCTACCACAGCATTCTGCAGCGATACTCCATCCCATCTGGTTTGCTTTTAGTGGGACTATCATTTGTTTTTCAACAGGACAATGACCCAAAACACAGCTCCAGGCTGTGTAAGGGCTATTTGACCATAGAGAGTGATGGAGTGCTGCATCAGATGACCTGGAATCCACAATCACCCGACCTCAACCCAATTGAGATGGTTTGGGATGAGTTGGACCATAGAGTGAAGGAAAAGCAGCCAACAAGTGCTCAGCATATGTGGGAACTGTTGGAAAAGTATTCCTCATGAAGCTGGTTCAGAGAATGCCAAGAGTCTGCAAAGCTGTCATCAAGGCAAAGGGTAGCTACTTTGAAGAATCTCAGATATAAAATATATTTGGATTTGTTTAACACTTTTTTGATTACTACATGACTCCATATGTGTTATTTCATAGTTTATTCTACAATGTAGAAAATAGTAAAAATAAATAAAAACCCTTGAATGAGTAGTTGTGTCCAAACTTTTGCCTGGTACTATATATTTACTTCCCACAGCTCATTTCAAGTAGTGGGTGTTTCTATCATGGTGTTGAAATTAACTAACTGAATTTCTTGTGCAAAATGAAAATTATTTTAGCAAAAATATGTTTGCAAACATTTTTTCAGTTTTCCAACTCTAACCTCATCCCTTTCTCCTGTAGAGTTACCAGGGTTAGGTGATTGCAATTGAGAAGATTTACAATTAAACTGAACTGTGCTAGGTGGAGCAGAGCAGCACACACCTTTGGGGACAGAGGGGTTGACAGGGTTAGTGATGAAGCAGGACAGACAGACGTGGAGGGAGCAGCGGAAGCCCCCGTGCAGGGGGGCAACGAGAGCGTGATTGGCGATACACCCTCCATGGTAGAACTTCCCACACGCTGGGATCATACAGCGCCTCACGTCCTCCCCGGGCTTTTTACACGCAAAACAGGTATGGACACCTAGCAACAAACACATCAAGTTTAATAAACTGATTTGCTTTTACAAGCCAGAGAGAATGGTGGATGTTAGGATGAGAGGATGACTGAGGGGAGAGAATCAGCAAAGTTACGTGTGAAACAATCAGACAGCACACTGACTCTATATGCAACTAATAATAGTCTTTCCACAATTTTGTCTGAGTAGGAATGAGGCATAAAAAACATGTTAATGAGGATACAGTGGTTGTGTTTTTACAGAATATATGCTTGACCCACCAGACTTGCACTCCTGGCAGACGAACTTCCCTTTCGGAGGCTCTGTGAGGCCGCTACACTGGAGGTGGAAGGCCCCACAACACTGGCCCTCACACAGTAGAAGCTTGCCAGTCTTCTCACATACCTATCGTACAGTCCATAAAGGTTTACGCAACGTTAGAACAATGTACACAGCTATCTGAAACTTTCTGATGGGCAAAGTGCAAATAAACTCCACAATCACTTATAGCACTTTAACCTTTTCACGTGTGAGTTCCAAATATCTCTAACGGTCACCCCAGCGTGAGTTGTTTTATGTACATTCCAAAATGTGATTGTTTCGCAACGCGATAGTTATCACACGCTGCCTGATAATTATCTGTAGGTTATGTTTCAACTTGTCAATTTCAAATTATTTTCTATCAAGTTGTATTCTCTAACAACAGTTTGAATTGAGGTGTGTTCCGCCACCTCATTAATTCACATAGAAGTAGCCCGTTTCACTGTTGCAGACAATTTATTTTTGAGGCTTTACTGAGCTGGACAAATTTCTTCAAGGAGAGCCCAAGCACTTCCCCAGTGTTTACGCAGATCAAGTATGCAGACATTTGCCCAGTCTTGCACAAACCTTTTCCCTCTGGCACATTTTCTGGCTGGCGCTCGCATTGCCTCTATTGTTGTTTTCCCAAAAAATTATAACTTTGGACACGTGTGTGTTCCTATCAAAGTAAGTGCCTTATTTTCTGTATATCGTGTTGTCGTTTCACAGTACAGTACCAGTCAAAAGTTTGGACACACCTACTCATTCAAGGGTTTTTCTTAATTTTTTTTTATTTTCTACACTGTAGAATAATAGTGAAGACATCAAAACTATGAAATAGCACGTATGGAATCATGTAGTAACCAAATAAGTGTTAAACAAATCAAAATCTATTTTATATTTCAGATTCTTCAAAGTTGCCACCCTTTGCACACTCTTGGCATTCTCGGAAACAGCTTCACCGGGAATGCTTTTCCAACAGTCTTGAAGGAGTTCCCACATATGCTGAACACTTGTTGGCTGTTTTTCCTTCACTCTGTGCTCCAACTCATCCCAAACCATCTCAATTTGGTTGAGGTCGGGTGATTGTGGAGGCCAGGACATCTGATGCAGGTCATCAGACCAAAGGACAGATTTCCACCCGTCTAATGTCCATTGCTCGTGTTTCTTGGCCCATACAAGTCTCTTCTTCTTATTAGTGGTGGTTTCTTTGCAGCAATTCGACCATGGAGGCCTGATTCACACAGTCTCCTCTGAACAGTTGATGTTGAGATGTGTCTGTTACTTGAACTCTGTGAAGCATTTATTTGGGCTGCAATTTCTGAGGCTGGTAACTCTAATGAATTTATCCTCTGCAGGAGAGGTAACTCTGGGTCTTCCTTTCCTGTGTTGGTCCTCATGAGAGCCAGTTTCATCATAGCGCTTGGTGGTTTCTGCGACTGCACTTGAAGAAACTTTCAAAGTTCTTGAAATGTTCCGTATTGACTGAGCTGCATGTAATGATGGATTTGAGTTTCTCTTTGCTTATTTGAGCTGTTCTTGTCATAATATGGACTTGGTCTTTTACCAAATAGGGCTATCTTCTGTATACCAACCCTACCTTGTCACAACACAACTGATTGGCTCAAACGCATTAAGAAGGAAATAAATTCCACAAATTAACTTTTAACAAGGCACACATGTTAATTCAAATGCATTCCAGGTGACTACCTCATGAAGCTGGTTGAGAGAATGCCAAGAGTGTGCGAAGCTGTCATCAAGGCAAAGGGTGGCAACTTCGAAGAATCTAAAACATAAAATATATTTTGATTTGTTTAACACTTTTTTGGTTACTACATGATTCCATATGTGTTATTTCATAGTTTCTACAATGTAGGAAATAGTAAAAAATAAAGAAAAACTCTTGAATGAGTAGGTGTCCAAACTTTTGACTGGTACTGTATGTACAGTATATGTGGAGCATAATGTATTTACAGTTTTATTCACGTTGTCATGTACTTGTGACAAATAATGCATTCCGATTATTGCACAGATTGTAATAGACACCTGTGATTTGTGTAAAATACTCTTTTAAGGTTGTACTAATTATGATGAGCTAATGCTAAGCTATTTGCCAGCTATGTGTGGCACCATGTTTGTTGACATTATACAATGCATTCTGGGTGTCATGTAAACATCTGTCAGACCAAAGATGTTATAATGAGGTGAAGGAATGGTTCACTTATCTTTCGAGTAAACTTCCGTAATTGAATGGAAGTGATTGATCGTAGACGACACACCCCTTCAACACTGCAAACAGACCAAACTCATCTTGTCTCCTCTTCATATCTTTGGTTGAAGCGAAAAAACAAACATGGTGGTGTGCACAAACTACATATCGTCGGATTACTTAAGATTTTTAGAAAGTGTTTTACTCAATTATTTTGATCAATGATGTGACGTATTGTAAATAGTAATTGTTATTAGCTAATTCATATTGTGGTTTCTGTCAGCCGAGAGTTAGCGCTAGGACTAATGTAGCCTACATTTTCCGGCTGGATGATTGTGTTATGCCGTCGCTACTTCTGTGAGTGTCTGAACATTGCATCCAAAAATAAACTGCTCACATTCAGGACATAACTTTGTAAGGAGTGTGTTTGTGCAAAATGTTTCTGTGAAAAAACAGTGTGGCCAGCTCAAACGCTAACTGTTGCGTCAATCGAAACTGGACGTTCTAAATACGCGTTCTAATCACACCGGTTTGAGAGTATGCTGCAGGGACCACTGTAGAATGATCACACCCGGTTGTTGGTACATGTCAAAGGGTTAAAGAACATAACCACTCTTTTTATAGATTTCTTTCCCAATTTCGTGGAATCCAATTGGTAGTTATAGTCCTGTCTCATCGCTGCAACTCCCGTACGGACTTGGGAGAGACGAAGGTCACGAGCCGTACGTCCTCCAAAACACAACACTGCCAAGCCGCTCTGCTTCTTGACACAACGCCCGCTTAACCCGGAAGCCAGCTGCACCAATGTGTCGGAGGAAACACTATACACCTGACTAACGTGTCAGCGTGCATTGCGCCCGGCCCGCCACAGGAGTCGCTAGAGCACGATGGGACAGAAATATCCCTGCCGGCTAAGCCCTCCTCTAACCCGGACAACGCTGGGCCAATTGTGCGCCGCCCCATGGGTCTCCCGGTCGCGGCCGGCTGCGACAGAGCTTGGACTCAAACCAGGATCTCTAGTGGCACAGCTAGCACTGCGATGCAGTGCCTTAGAGCACTGCGCCACTCGGAAGGCCCCTTACCACTCTGATATTGGTGATGTTAGACCTACTCACCTGACACACATTCTCCTTCAATGAGGCCACGCCCCCTCTGTCCACTATGATCTTCTTATTGGGGAAGAGTGTGTCATCGCACTGTGAAGACTCCTCCCTCATTGATGAAAAGCTGTCATCGAAACTGGATGTAAAACCCTTAGGAGCAAAGAAGACAAAAATCAGCAGGACAGTTCAAGCACCGAAAGCCACATTGCAAGCAATCATGCCGTAACACTATTCGATGCATAATTTTTTTTTTCAGGTACGTATTGATGCATGTTTTAGTGTAATTTTTTTCTTTTTTGGATCATTATTGTGTAATTACAATTTTTCCATGCAATTTCTATGTTATTATCGGGTAAAACATATGGACCATAAAATTAAGCTGCAGATTTAACCTCTTGTCTGACCTCTGGGTCTATGGTGTCCCTCCCATCGTCATGGAGATTAGTGTCCTTAGTCGGGGGCGTGGTGAGGTCGATGTCTGACCCCCTTTCCATGCAACTCGGGGTCTGGGGGCAGGGTGCAGGGGTGCAGGGCAACATTGTGGAGGATGCAGGGGTGGATGTCATTGGTTGCTTGATCTTTGATTTAAAGGAGTGTTGTCCAGAGCCTGGGGAAAAAAACCGTCAAGTCAACTTTGACCGCAAGGCCAATCAAGCCTCTGAATTAACACTCATGAGGTAAATGAAAGCAGTATTACAAAGCATTGTGATAAACAGTGTATAGCCTTACATTTCTTAATGCTTTTCCCGTACTCATCTTACACAACAGTGGGAAAGACGCTTAAGAACTGTGTAATGCGGACAGTTTGAGGGAGGTCCTTCCTGTGTAGACTGACCTGAATGAACAGCATGGCTTGATGAGCTGGACTTCAGGGACTTGACCTGTAATACACAATTAACCAGTCAACTCCTGCTGTAAGGCCTTCCTTACTGTGAAAATCAATGCACCCATAAGATACAAAAATCCTTAAAGGGGCAATCTGTAATTGTTACATTTTTTTTTAACTTTAAAATTAATTATATACAGCAATTGTTTCTTGAAGAATGTAACGTATAAATGCCTCATGAGCTTAATTCAACTGTCTAACCCCATCAGACCCAAAATATATATTTTTTTCCTCCACTGTTTGTAAACAATGTCATTGTAAACAAACACTGTATAGCTTAAAAACATGGTTAAAACCATAATTTTGATCTCATATATGGTCAGTCCTTGCATCCATTGCCCCATCTGTGAATTTAGTGGTTACATTTACATAGCTTCTACTTTTAAAAATCCACCTTTCCAGAAACAAGTCTCTCACCGTTGCCGCTTGCTATAGACCACCCTCTGCCCCAGCTGTGCCCTGGACACCATATGTGAACTGATTGCCCCCATCTATCTTCAGAGCTTGTGCTGCTAGGTGATCTAAACTGGGGCATGCTTAACACCCCGGCCATCCTACAATCTAAGCTTGATGCCCTCAATCTCACACAAATTATCAATGAACCCAACAGATATAACCCAAAATCCGTAAACATGGGCACCCTCATAGATATCATCCTAACCAACTTGCCCTCCAAATACACCTCTGCTGTTTTCAACCAAGATCTCAGCGATCACTGCCTCATTGCCTGCATCCGTAATGGGTCTGCGGTCAAACGACCACCCCTCATCACTGTCAAACGCTCCCTAAAACACTTCAGTAAGCAGGCCTTTCTAATTGACCTGGCCCGGGAATCCTGGAAGGATATTGACCTCATCCCGTCAGTAGAAGATGCCTGGCCATTCTTTAAAAGTGCCTTCCTCACTATCTTAAATAAGCATGCCCCATTCAAAAAATTTAGAACCAGGAACAGATACAGCCCTTAGTTCTCTCCAGATCTGACTGCCCTTGACCAGCGCAAAAACATCCTGTGGCGTTCTGCATTAGCCTCGAATTGCCCCCGTGATATGCAACTTTTCAGGGAAGTTAGGAACCAATATACACAGGCAGTTAGGAAAGCTAAGGCTAGCTTTTTCAAGCAGAAATTTGCATCCTGTAGCACAAACTCAAAAAAGTTCTGGGACACTGTAAAGTCCATGGACAATAAGAGCACCTCCTCCCAGCTGCCCACTGCACTGAGGCTAGGAAACACTGTCAAGACCGATAAATCCACTATAATTGAGAATTTCAATAAGCATTTTTCTACGGCTGGCCAAGCTTTCCACCTAGCTATCCCTACCCCGGTCAACAGCCCTGCACTCCCCACAGCAACTCGCCCAAGCCTCCCCCATTTCTCCTTCACCCAAATCCAGATAGCTGATGTTCTGAAAGAGCTGCAAAATCTGGACCCCTACAAATCAGACGGGCTAGACAATCTGGACCCTCTCTTTCTAAAATGATCTGCCGAAATTGTTGCAACCCCTATTACTAGCCTGTTCAACCTCTCTTTCGTATCGTCTGAGATTCCCAAAGATTGGAAAGCTGCCGCGATCATCCCCCTCTTCAAAGGGGGAGACACTAGACCCAATCTGCTACAGACCTATATCTATCCTACCCTGCCTTTCTAAGGTCTTCAAAAGCCGAGTTAACAAACAGATTACCGACCATTTCGAATCCCACCGTACCTTCTCAGCTATGCAATCCGGTTTCAGAGCTGAGCCACGCTCAAGGTCCTAAACGTCATCATAACCGCCATCGATAAAAGACATTACTGTGCAGTCGTATTCATCGACCTGGCCAATGCTTTCGATTCTGTCAATCACCACATTCTTATTGGCAGACTCAACAGCCTTGGTTTCACAAATGATTCCCTCGCCTGGTTCACCAATTACTTCTCTGATAGAGTTCAGTGTGTCAAATCGGAAGGCCTGTTGTCCGGACCTCTGGCAGTCTCTATGGGGGTGCCACAAGGTTCAATTCTCGGGCCGACTCTTTTCTCTGTACACATCAAGGATGTCACTCTTGCTGCTGGTGATTCTCTGATCCACCTCTACGCAGACGACACCATTCTGTATACTTCTGGCCCTTCTTTGGACACTGTGTTAACTAACCTCCAGACGAGCTTCAATGCCATTCAACACTCCTTCCGTGGCCTCCAACTGCTCTTAAATGCAAGTAAAACTAAATGCATACTCTTCAACTGATCACTGCCCGCACCTGCCCGCCCGTCCAACAACACTACCCTGGACGGTTCTGACTTAGAATATGTGGACAACTACAAATACCTAGGTGTCTGGTTAGACTGTAAACTCTTCTTTCAGACTCACATTAAGCATCTCCAATCCAAAATTAAATCTAGAATCGGCTTCCTATTTCGCAACAAAGCATCCTTCACTCATGCTGCCAAACATACCCTCGTAAAACTGACCATCCTACTGATCCTCGATTTCGGCAATGTCATTTATAAAATAGCCTCCAACACCCTACTCAAAAAATTGGATGCAGTCTATCACAGTGCCATCCGTTTTGTCACCAAAGCCCCATATACTACCCACCACTGCGACCTGTACACTCTCATTGGCTGGCCCTCGCTTCATACTCATCGCCAAACCCACTGGCTCCAGGTCATCTACAAGTCTCTGCTAGGTAAAGCCCCGCCTTATCTCAGCTCACTGGTCACCATAGCAGCACCCACTCATAGCACGCGCTCCAGCAGGTATATCTCACTGGTCACCCCCAAAGCCAATTCCTCCTTTGATCGTCTTTCCTTCCAGTTCTCTGCTGCCAATGACTGGAACGAACTGCAAAAATCACTGAAGCTGGAGACTTATATCTCCCTCACTAGCTTTAAGCACCAGCTATCAGAGCAGCTCACAGATCACCACACCTGTACATAGCCCATCTGTAAACAGCCCATCCAACTACCTCATCCCATACTGTATTTATTTATTTATCTTGCTCCTTTGCACCCCAGTATCTCTACTTGCACATTCATCTTCTGCACATCTACCATTCCAGTGTTTAATTGCTATATTGTAATTACTTCGCCACCATGGCCTATTTATTGCCTTACCTCCCTTATCTTACCTCATTTACACACACAGTATATAGATTTTTTTCTACTGTATTATTAACTGTATGTTTGTTTATTCCATGTGTAACTCTGTGTTGTTGATTGTGTCGAACTGCTGTGCTTTATCTTGGCCAGGTCGCAGTTGTAAATGAGAACTTGTTCTCAACTAGCCTACCTGGTTAAATAAAGGTGAAATAAAAAATAAATAAATAAAACATTTCTCCAGCTCCATTCCTAAGCTCTTTACCCAAAAAAGTGGTGGGGTGTATGCTTTGTTATTGATTGAACTGCACATTGTCCCTTTAATGCACAATGCACAACCATTCCCTAACCCCTCCATACCTTTTTCTTTGGGATTGTGGCAGCCCCCGAGTATTCCAGAATCTTCAGTGTGGGTTTTCTCTGTCTCTTACGGATGGTTTCCAAGTAAGGAACGTCACCTGCCACAGGACAGTGTTGTTATGGACCTTTACACACATCTGGGATAATACGGTGTTTAGGATCTAAGACCACTACTACAGAGGAGTAATGTAATAAAAACAGTATTTTCCTTGGTTTCACGGCACATTCCTTCCGAAAACATTTAGTAATTTTTTGCAATTCAACCAAAGTATACATTTGATATGTAAATGGTTTCTCACCAACATTCTTTGTAAGACTGTCACACAACATCGAAGGGTCTGCTTCAGGAGGCAGGGTTAGAGTATCTATGGACAGGATAGGTGCATCCTGAGGGGGAGTGTTCTCGATTAGGGGAGGGGCTTGTCCATTTGGGGTCTTGGATGGTTCCTCTGGGGGCAGGGATTGTATTTCAGGAAGTGGGTTCAGAGGGGCGTGGTCATGTGTGTTTTTTTCTGATGGTAGGGGATCTGGTTTGTTGCTGTTGGACTGTGCCACCTGGAAAAACATGAAGAGGGTATACAACTGGTATCATGATACAAAACCCTGAAAATCCAAGAGATGTAATACTGTATGTTTGAATGAGCTACCTTTCTCAAAGACTGGAGGGCCTTTTTCTGTTTCTTCCTTGTGGAGAATATCTGATCATACTCTTCTGTCCATTCTATGAGTCTTTTGCTTGGTTTTCTAATTCGTTTATGTGCTGATGAAGGACAAGTGTGCAAAAAGTATGAATATACCACACATGTAAAAACCATGTCATTTCATGATCTACAGAATTTGGCATCATGGCCCTGAATCGGACGCTTTTACTTCATAGCTTTTGATATTTTCATTATGGTATAATTCCTGAAGCAAAGTCAATGCATTGATCAGTCATAATCTACTTTGGGATACCCTTCTGTCAAACCAAGAAGAAAAAAACCTATTCCTTACCTGTGGGAGCCTCCTGGCCTTCCCCAGTACTTTGTGTAGTTTTTGCAGAATTGATGGCAGGTATAATCTGCTGGTCCAACCTTGTCTTTGTCTGAAAGGACACCGATGGGTCTGCACCACCCTGCTCCAAAGGCACCATGTTCTGTAGTCTCTCATTCATTAGCCCACTGCAGCCCTCCCCCAACCCCCCTAATGTCCCTGAATCCTGGTCAAACTTCTGCCAGGCATTGCTCGAAAGATGGTGTGAGGCCTCCATCCCAAGGTAGCCAGGTCCAGGAGACCTCTTACCACAAGGCTCTTTTCCATTAGGTTTATTTTTAGTCCCAGACAAGCCTCTCTTTTTGGCTGGCCTTTTCAAGTCCTGGTTTATGCTGCATTCAAGTTGTGGGATTTCTACTTTCAGAGAAGACTTGAGCTTGGGTTTGGCCTTTGTTTTGCCCTTGTACTGTTGACTTTTACTGAGACTAGGGCCTTGACCGAGTGACTCCTCTCCTAGTAAGGGTGGAATCACTGAAGGCTCTTCTTTTACATGGTCACTGGGTGGTCCGATTTCCAGCTCCAAGGGTGTACCATCTTTCTCCCTGGTATCGTGCTCGTCTTTCAGCAGCATGAGGAAAGTACTGAACTTGTAGTTAGTGTCTGGTTTAAAAGACACATGTTTTCCATCACCATCACTTGATTCCAGGGACTTGAAGGATAACTCTTTGATGTCTTTGAAAACGTCCATGGGAGAGAAGCATGGTGAGGGAGAGGAACAGGACATGTGAGACACACAGTTCTCTTTCTTTTCCTTCCCAGAAGTTAGAGGTATGAGGTCTGCAGGCATCTGGGATACAAAGAAGCCCTCATTTTCTGTCTTAACCTCTGCCTCAAAGTCCTTCGACCTGGTGAACTTTGATGAAGAGCAATTTGGCAAAGCTATGATCTGATTATCGTTGTCAACCTTTGAAGGTTTGTCCTCTGTATAACAGTTTGTTTTGGTCTCTGGTTTATCAGAGGGAGTGTTTGTGGAAGATGAGACCTTCCGCTCAGCTTCCTCCATAGCTTTAAGGGCTCTGGTCATGAGGCGGTTGCTAGCGGGCAGATGCGCAGGCTGCTTGCCCAGGTCCTTCGACTGATCCGAGAGCTTGGGCACACTTAAGACTGGAGTCTTAAACTGATCACCAGTCATTTCTTTGACTGTTGCATTGGACACTGGAGTCTTCGACTGATCAGCAGGGCGTTCTTTGACTATTACACTGGACACTGGAGTCTTCAACTGATGACTAGAGCATTCCTTTATTGCCACACTGGACACTTGTGTCTTTCTGTTGACAGCAGCTGCAGTTTGAGTATTTTTCTTGCAGGGGCCCTTGCTAAAGGAACTGTGTTTAGATATGGAGGTGGTAGTGATGAGTCGCCTGTCTTTTCCTGGTTTGCTGAACCACAGGCCAGTTTGGACTTCAGGCTGCGTTTTTACTTTTTTTACTACTAGAACTGAGGGCTGAGTCTGAGAGAGCTTGGATTGACGCTCAAGTGCTTTAGGACACAAAATATTGGGGATAGAGTCAAGGTCCAAATATGGACATTCTTCGATGTCCCCCTCTGGCTTGTCAGTGCTTCCATATGTTTCGGTGTTGAAGAACTCATTTTTTGATTTTGATGCTTTAGTTGGATTCTTCTTCCTCTGAGGCTTTTTAAAAATGCTTCCTTTCGTTGGGGAAGGTTTACTTTGTGGTGACACAGTTCCGTTTGTTATATGACTTGGTGCAGGGGATATAGAGGCGGATGGAATGGAGAAAGGGGGAATTGGAAGGACCTCATTCTCTGATGTGGACCCATCATGGAGGGTTGTATCTATGGAGTCAGGTATAGAGGCCACCATTTTGGGCCGCTCTGTGAGGACAGCTTCTGCCTCAGCCACACTTTTTTTCCAAGATGCTTTAAAACGCTTGGGTATCTATGGAGGAAAATAAAGTGTTTTTGTAATCACAAATATTTGTATTTTAGATACATCCAGGTAAAACATGATTGATTATTGTCCAACATACAAAAAAGCTGCGCCACATGTTTGATTCACATTAATAATTACAGTGTATTTGTAGTCTTTGTCTCTTTGCCTTCCTCTCCTGCGTATCAAGGGGAGCTGTTCAAACTCAAAGCCTCCATGAAAAGTGTGCGTAGCTTTCCCTGCGACCCAGGCAAGTTCCACAGGCTCTCCAAAGGTTCTGATGTGGTACTGCCGACAAGGCCTATCACTGGGCTCTGAAACATCACCACACAGGAGCAAAGGATCCGGGCCACTAGGTATTAGTGTTCGTAGATTTCATATTCATTGAACCTTTATCGCAGGTATAAAATACATTTTGCAAGAGAGATGTGTCCATTTCAATGTAAAGTGGATTGTGAAATATAACACTTCCAAGCTAGTACAAATCTGTTCTACTAGATCAGTTCAAACCAAACAATGGGTTGTTAAAATAATACCCAGGACCAGGGCCTACCTTTCATTTTGTGGTAGGTTCCCTGTACTGGGTCAACTGTCATCTCACAAGGCCACCAGGGTCTTCGGTTGAACTTTGCCCATATAACTTCTCCCTCTAAAAACTTTACAGGTGGAAGGGACTTCTTCTTTGGGCTGTCCATCTGTTGATAGACACCAAATAAATCAATATTTAAATTACTTCAAGACATGTTTAAAAAGGTTCAAATTAATGTAATATGCAGTACCAGTCAAATGTTTGGACACACCTACTCATTCAAGGGTTTTTCTTTATTTTACTATTTTCTAGAATAGTGAAGACATCAAAACTATGAAATAACACATATGGAATCATGTAGTAACCAAAAAAGTGTTAAACAAATCAAAATGTATTTTATATTTAAGATTCTTCAAAGTAGCCACCCTTTGCCTTGATGACAGCTTTGCACACTCTTGGCATTCTCTCAACCAGCTTCACGAGGTGGTCACCTGGAATGCATTTCAATGAATAGGTGTGCCTTGTTAAACGTTAATTTGTGCAATTTCTTTCCAACTTAATGCTTTTGAGCCAATCAGTTGTGATGTGACAAGGTAGGGTGGTATACAGAAGATAGCCCTATTTGGTAAAAGACCAAGTCCATATTATGGCAAGAACAGCTCAAATAAGCTAAGAAAAACAACAGTCCAACATTACTTTAAGACATGAAGGTCAGTCAATACGGAACATTTCAAGAACTTTGAAAGTTTCTTCAAGTGCAGTCGCAAAAAGCAATCAAGTGCTATGATGAAACTGGCTCTCATGAAGACCGCCACAGGAAAGGAAGACCCAGAGTTACCTCTGCTGCAGAGGATAAGTTATTTACAGTTACCAGCCTCAGAAATAGCAGCCCAAATAAATGCTTCACAGAGTTCAAGTAACAGACACATCTCAGCATCAACTGTTCAGAGGAGACTACATGAATCAGGCCTTCATGGTCAAATTGCTGCAAAGAAACCACTACTGAAGGACACCAATAATAAGAAGAGACTTGCTTGGGCCAAGAAACACAATCAATGGACATTAGACCGGTGGATATCTGTCCTTTGGTCTGATGAGTCTAAATTTCAGATTTTTGTTTCCAACCAACCGCTGCGTCTTTATGAGATGCAGAGTAGGTGAACGGATTATCTCCGCATGTGTGGTTCCAACCGTGAAGCATGGTGTGGGGGTGTATTGCTGGTGACACTGTCAGTGATTTATTTAGAATTCAAGGCACACTTAACCAGCATGGCTACCACAGCATTCTGCAGCAATACGCCATCCCATCTGGTTTGAGCTTAGTGGGAGTATCATTTGTTTTTCAACAGGACAATGACCCAACACACCTCCAGGCTGTGTAAGGGCTATTTGACCAAGAAGGAGATTGATGGAGTGCTGCATCAGATGACCTGGCCTCCACAATCACCCGACTTCAACCCAATTGAGATGGTTTGGGATGAGTTGGACTGCAGAGTGAAGGAAAATCAGCCAACATGTGCTCAGCATATGTGGGAACTCCTTCAAGACTGTTGGAAAAGCATTCCAGGTTAAGCTGGTTGAGAAAATGTCAAGAGCATGCAAAGCTGTCATCAAGGCAAAAGGTGGCTACTTTGAAGAATCTAAAATCTATTTGATTTGTTTAACACTTTTTTGGTTACTACATTATTCCACATGTGTTATTTCATATTTTTGATGTCTTCACTATTATTCTACAATGTATAAAATAGTAAAAATATAGAAAAACCCTTGAATGAGTAGGTGTGTCTAAACTTTTGACTGGTACTGTAAGTTAAAAAAAGTATTATATCAGAATTTACATGCCAATTTAAATACGCAAATGTAAACATAAACAAGCATTTCAATATTTCCCAAGACTATACGGTTGCTGAGTTGCCCTTTAAAATCCCTTTAACTCTATCCTAATTTTCACCAGATGCAAGATAGTGCAAATCCACATTATATTACCAACTATATTTTAAACACTGAAATGCATATATCAGCTCTGTGCACACTCTCTGGCCTAGATGTCAGTCAACCTTACTAAACGTGTATCAACTGATCATGTATAACATCAGCCACTAAACACCAGCCACTAAACAAAGCTCTGGATATGGCCTGACTAATGACTTTTATCTGTGCAGGTGTTTTATTAATTTCAAAAGGTACAACTATTAATTGTAATTCACCATATGATATGGTGGAATTACATGGATCATCTCCAGCTATGAGGATCTTATCTATTATAGAGGAAGTGACCTCGCTTGACCTTTCTAGCTAATTAGTTAGACTTTAGGCCTCTCACTATCTTCATTGACATTTCACATATAATCAAAACCAATAAGCTTGAAAATGTATGTTGCACAGTAAAACAGGTGATCTGGACTGAAAAGGAAGTACCCAGGCCAGAACTGTGATGTTACAGGATTAAATATGAGGGCTGTTGGGTACTGCATGATGTTGCTGTGAATAGCCATGTTATGCAAAAGGTTCATAACAGTACTAGGACTTGCCATTGAAGGCCCAGAGGGGCTATTCCCAAGAGAGGGCGGCTCACAGTCCCTCCCCCAGTCCTCGTCTGAACCTTCATGTGCCGTTAATGGGGGGACACTAGGGGACTGCAAGCCTTTACCCACAGATAGCCCTGGCTTCAGTAATTGCTTTACCTTCAAGTTTAAAAATTCAGGAAGTGGTTCAGGTGACTTTCCAACTTTTCTCTGTCTGTCTGTCAGAGGTAAAGCTGTATCCTCATCATCCTCTTCATCATCATCATCAAACAAAGTGGACTCAAAGTGCAGGCTGCCATTCGCAAAAGGGCTATTGCTATCCAGTGAGAAGTCTGGACTAGGTGGGTCAGAGAAGCAACAGTCACTCTTCTTCTCCACACTAGGATTAGTCTTACTGGTGTCTGTGTCTCTGCTGCTTGGCTGGGGAGCTGTGAGGGCCAAGGAATTCCCAAAGTCAGTTTTCCCAACAGCATTCCGGGTGTGCGAGAACTCCCTCTCCTCCTCTCCATGCTGTACCAGGTCCGGGTGGCTGACCATGGTGGTCAGGTGCTGTAGCCTTATCAGAGGACTGTAGGAAGAGGATAGGTCCTTGGGCATGAACCCATAGGTGGATGGAGGTTTGAGGGCAGGGGTGGTGGACAGCTGCATGGCACGTGGAGGGTCTAGTCTAGAATTGGGGTTATTGTGCTTTGAGGAGGGAGAGAAGGGGACATTGGGGGCAGAGGTCAATGTTGGGTCAGTGTGACAGGCCTGAGCATTACTGATGTGCAGTTCATAGGGCCGACTCATCCTGGCAAGGCTCCATCCTAAACATAAAAAAACAGAAATAGCCCCAAAAAATATTTAAAAAAATAAGTGATAGCAACTTTTGTTGCATGGATTTGCAATTATTGATCACATACAATTTGTTTTACTGTTCGTTGTTAGCTATTATAGAAAGTGGCAAAAATGGGGATGGTAATGGTATATTATTGAAAAGTTTTTTTTTTTTAAGTTATAAAAAAACAATAGTGTTGTAAAATTAGGAAAGTTTACAATTACTGGGTTTCGTTATACATAAAAGTGTGAGATGGTTATCTTGCCCCACCTAAAAAAAAAATTGAAAATAAAGTATTAGGCAACAGTGTCATCATCATTCCACTCCTCGCTACACCGCCAAGAACGTGGAATTGTGGCAACCTATTGCGCGTTTGGCAGGCCGCTGGTCATGTTAAAATTAGACCAGAGTACCTGTAATGACACGCTATCCTGCCCAGCGACAACGAAGGGTTAAGTTGATTTCAAAAGGCTGATGAAGAAATCGCGAAACCAAGAATAAAATGGACAGCTCTTGACAGCGCCTGTGCATCAACTCTGTGTGCCATGGCTCACGAGGCACCACAGAAATATAGGTTCACTGCATAGCTGGCACGCGAACATACAGTATCGACACACAAGTTCACACTGCCACACATACGTACAGACTTCCACCGACAGATGTATACTGTACACAATGACGGAATGTTTAAACAAATAAAAACGCGTATGACAATGATATGCCGCAAGAATCTTACCATTTAAACGTCGGTCACCGCAAAAACAACTGTCAACCCTTTCATTTCTATCATTAAATATGCTATTTTCGAATTTTGTGAAAGCGGATGAGGAGAATCCCAGCAGCAGCAATACTAGGCCAGGATCCTGTGGACATATACTCTACTTGCGATAGCTCTTACACCACCAGCGGCCCCTTCAAACGATAAATATATGCATGCATTTCACTTACTGAGAGAACCACCCATTTACAGCGGCATATCATACAGTGCTATAAGTTTCTAATTCCTTGTTACCTCATATTCAATGAATTATTAAATTATGACTATTTCCTAGCTGCCGACCTGCCCCTTGCAGCCCCTGCCTGCCCGTGTCTGTGTGAGAGCGGACCAATCGGCACTGCCTCCCAACCCCCAGCTTGGAGTATTGCTGAGGCTTTGAGTTCCACCAAAAATCCAAAGATATGTGGGATGGGAAAAATACGGGCATATTCCTCTCTACTGGTTTTTATTTATCACATACATTTTCAATTACTGTCATTCACATTAATCACTAAGACATGCCTGTCATTTGCTCAATCTGTGCCAACAATGGCATCATATCATACCCCATATGGACATCTCATGCGCTTTTAAATTATAGGATTATAATGTTTTCATGTAAATGCATTCTAATATAGGCTACCCAGAAAACAGATGGCTTCCTTGCCTTTAGACGAGTTGCAAAACCTTTTCTCTGCTCACCGGGTCCTTCAAAATGGAGTCGGTTCACAAAAAACAGGCCACAAAGTGTTAATGTGCTCGCTATGAAGTTCACATCAAAGCGAAAAAGATTGAACCGCAATTACGCACACATTTCCAATCCATCCAAAACATTCCAAAGCCTCAATGCAAAGCTGCATTCATTCATTAAACACCATTGAAGAAACCACTTTCCACAATCATATTTAGTGTATTTAGTGTATATCATATGTCAGGTTACAGAAGAAAGGTTCACGACGGGCAAATGTAACTGGTGTGTGTAGTAGGGGACAGTGTGCCATAATTCGCAGGCATTTCCATAGACTCCATCATGCCCTGAACGTCAAAAGAGAGTTTGAATCACGTATTTTCTTATTTGTGTGGATTGTTGCAAAGGAAATTATATGGTAGAGACCGTGGATAGGGGGTGGAGTGGAGTCGTCCTAGATAAATGCACAACCATTAAATATGCAAAGATGTTAATCAAATAACAGTTCTGTATTTCGGGAAGGCAAGCTATGTCTTCACACTCTCCACAAAATGAATATGCGATATTTTTGATCGAGGGGAAAATCTAAAGCCTACGGAAGAACTGCGCTGCCTGCTCAGCCTCGCTCGCATGAGCCTGGTGGGAGAGAGGGCCTGCAGTGTACGGCGATGGGCACACACAGTCAAAATAGCGCCCCGACAGATCAAACACGTTCATGCGTCTACAAGCCTTACTAAACGCGTCTTTCTTTCCTTTTTAGACTGCACTGTAACGATAAAAAAACATAACATGATGTAAAGCCTATCTATTTACATATCCGTAAAGAAATCGACTTAAAGTAAACTCTTACATCATCATCTTGTTGTGAGCCGTGTGTTCCTCTGTGCTGTGCTGTCTCTGTGTCTGTGCAGTTCGTAATGTCGGCAAAGTCAGTCATAGCAGAAGACAATGGTGGTTTGAGACAGGAGCACATGAGTTTCTGATTAAGTTAGTCAGGTTTAAGTAAGCCTTTTTATGGACAACTCTATTCGCATCTTATTTTACACCACATGCTGCCATGCCTGATTTATACACCTGTGCTCCTCCACCTCTACCCAAGCTGTTTTCACTCTTCACCTGTACAATGTGGACACTTACAAGTATCTTATCTGTAAAGGAGTCCATCATGCCTTTTTGTGGGAGAGTGATTGACAGGCCTATTCTAAAGTCTGTCACTGCCTATTAGCCTACTTACTGACAGCTCGATGTTGTCACTTATGTTAATGAACTGTCCTCTATGAGTCCATGACATGACTATAATGTAATTCAGTCATATGTCAGTCTTCATACTCATGCTTTATTTGGTAACCCTTTGCTAAAACTCTCTGTCATAAGGGCTACATAACACTGTTAGGCCTATAACACTTTTAACACTGCCATATGTTATTAACAGTAAGCTTTTGAAGTCGGTTTATAACCACCCTTAGCAGTGTTGTAAGAAAGCGTAAGTTGCCGGTTTTCAGGGATACAGTATTTCAAACCTAACTGCCGTTTCCCCTGAAAAAGGGAAGTGGGGACTCTGCTCCGGCATCTTTCTACGCCTGCTACATTAGTTTAGCTTGTATGACTTATGATGACATATGCCACAATGAAGTAATTGGCTAGGTTTAAAATAGCCCAACTGGCTTAGGCAATTCCGACACAGCCAGAAGAGGACTGGCCACCCTTCATAGCCTGGTTCCTCTCTAGGTTTCTTCCTAGGTTCTGGCCTTTCTATGGAGTTTTTCCTAGCCACCGTGCTTCTACACCTACATTGCTTGCTGTGTGGGATTTTAGGCTGGGTTTCTGTAGAGCACTTTGTGACATCAGCTGATGTAAGAAGGGCTTTATAAATACATTTGATTGAATTAATAGTGTCATGATGACAGTGCAAAGTCTGCTGTCACAAGCGCACACCAACAGTCATGACTGTTCATGACATATGTAATGTCATTTTTATAACAGTGTTATATGTAGTATAGTGTAACTCTGTTCATTACACTACTAAACGTATTGAAAACTGTAATTGGCTCATTGATAATTCGAGGTCAGTGGGTCAATCAGATCTAACCCCACATGTCCTCTAATCCCACAGCTATTGGTGGTGGTGAATGCAAAACCCTGAAAAGTAAACAACTCAAGATGTCATGTCAAGTCAAGTCATGATGCATTGATTATACATAATATGACGTCATGATTGCGTGAGTGTAATTGTGTAACTGCAAATTAGAGCAGTTACTGGTTAATTTAGGTTTTGTGCTCTGAGGATGGTGACAGTCACCTCTTCAAATCCACTGTGACACTGTCACCTTAATGATGATGCCACACTCCTCCCTGCCCACCATCACCTTCCCAACCTGCGTATGAGTTATGACTCATCTGGCAAAGGAACAGAAACTGTTCTTATTACAAGTAAATGACATGCCTCAGAGGAGTAACAGTTTCTATTTCTGTCATCTGTCACATTGCTACCAGTGTCTTTGAACAAAACAATCTCTCCTTCTCCTCCATAAAAATCAGTGCTTCATCTGAGCCATTGGAGCGTAATACCATAAAGCGTTCTTTAAGCAGACATTTATTCAGGTGGGGAAGGAAGAGGGCAGAACCATCATATGTACAGTAACATGTTGTTGTGTGTAAAAAACGGTGCATGCATTGCGTTATTATTATTGTCTATTGGTGTGGTGGATGCAGCAGTTTGTTAAAGCCCTGGGTGGTTTACTCACAGGCTCGTGCCAGGCTCCGTCGTTCCTGTGGAAGCCAGAGAGAAAGGGAAGAAGGGAGGACGTAGGGAGGTTGTTTCCTGCGGCCTTGGGAACAGGAACTAGGCCGCCGCTTAGTTAGTGGCGCGACATTTCTTCCCCCTTCCACCTGCAGCATTATGTATGAGACATGAGCCCGTTGGCTCAGAGGACATGCAGCTGTACTTGTGAACTTCAGTGCTTATGAACATTAGAATCACGAAGGCCCTACAACTCTACATCCAGTGCAATAGAATACATTTTAGATAAGATCCTTTAAAAAAAGGTTTTGCACTTTAATCATAAGTTCTTTGGTTACATAGAAAGCACTATACCTTTTCTGTATAACATTTATCTATTAAATGACACTATTATAGTGAGATTTCTACTATATTGCCAAAATACAACCTCTCTCATGCACCTCAAAAAAGAAGTAGACACTAGAAGTAGAAGAAGTAGAAGAGCGGACATACTGTACTTGTATGGCCTATCAGGTCACAAAAAATGTATTTAATTCAAGTTTGGAGGCCAAATGTCCCAGACATTCAGATCTGAACTAATGAGGCCTACTGGGCCCGCGGCCAACAGGCTCCACTGCACTACTCACTCCTTACTCCACCTAGTGGTCAAATATAAGCTTGACCTCTGCCACCCAAAGCTCTGAAGCGACTGTTATTGTTTCAGTAGGCCCTATTATGCCCTATAAGGGATGAATAGATATGGCTTTGTTCTCTAAAAACAAAAACATTCAATATGATATTATCACATAAGTATAATGAATGTAAAGATAATTAGAGGTAATAGTAAATGTTTACACATTTAAAAATATTATTTCCACCATCGTCGATCTACAGCAGAAGTATCTTGAATATTGGGTCCTCGCTGAACAATGTTAATAAAAAGGAATACAATACATAGGCTTACTATACAAACACAACTTTTAATTAAACCTGTGGTGGCATAATTCTACCACCAAGGGGCAGCACAACACATGGTAAAGGTGGAGGACAACGTCCCATCTGTTGTGTGTTGCTCGTACCAGTCCAGTGATATGAAGGACAAGACATTATGATGAAACATGAATGAAATAAACACAAATGATTTCAAACCTCATCTATCTACACTTGGGGTTGATCTCATTGGAAAATATACATAATATATACTTGAACCATTAGACCCTTTTGCTATAAAAACATCTGTATACAGTATATGCATGTATATATTCATCATGACAGCCTCCCTCCCTCTGCATATATAGGGAAAGGGGAAAGGGGGATACCTAGTCAGTTGTAAAATTGAATGCCTTCAACTGAAATGTGTCTTCCACATTTAACCCAACCCCTCTGAATCAGAGAGGTGCGGGGGGGCTGCCTTAATCAATGTCCACGTCATCGGCGCCCGGGGAACAGTGGGTTAACTGCCTTGCTCAGGAGCAGAATGACACATTTTTACCTTGTCAGCTCGGGGATTCAATCCAGCAACCTTTCGGTTACTGGCCCAACGCTCATACCCGCCAGGTTAGATATCCCCTCTGTAAATTCTATATCCTTACTGTAAATCACCTTATACTCCAGAGTTTTACGTTTACTGTATTCATATTGTATTCTGTATGTTGACTATGTTGACTTTATGCCTGTATTCTGTCTGTACATTGTCTATTGCTGGCATCACCAATTCACTGAGTCAAATTCCAGGTATGTGTAAACGTACTTGGCAAACAAAGTGATTCTGATTCTGAAAAACAATAAATCCATACGTTTACTCATGTAACAACACAGAAGTTGGTTTAACAAATATATGTCAGGTCAATATTGTAAAACAGAACGTGTTCTCAATGACTTACCTGGTTAAATAAATACATATTTTAAATTCCTTTCATTTGACGGCACCATATTGAAATCAAATATGTGTAATTAATACCTGTGTCATGTATTATGTGTAATAATGCAATATATACCATTGTAACAAAAATGGAAAAAAAGAATAATGCTTGTGTATTTGCCATGTAGATTGATTAGAAAAATAAATTATCGATCTCACATCAGGAATTATTTGAATAGGGCCCCAATGAATACATCAGTTCACAAACAACAGAAACGTTATTTCCAACACGACAACGTCTGAGTTAAAACTTTCATTAGGCACTGAATAGCAACTATAGCATTAAGCTAACACTGAATAGCAACTATAGCATTAAGCTAACACTGAATAGCAACTATAGCATTAAGCTTTGCACTGAATCACTAATGGGATGATGATTGGGTGTGTAGGCGTGCATATGTGTGTGTATGTGAGTGAGTGTGTGTGCGGGGTGAGGTCGCTCGTGAATGAAGTTTTAGGCGTCTCTCTGTCACCATATCACAAAGGAAAGTTTCTGGAGGATAACGCTGTCCTCCTCTCCCTCCCGGAACCCACTGTGTGGAAGACTCTTCCTGTTGTTTTAAATTCCGCTCCACTCCCCCACTGCTTCCAACCCCGATGATTCACATCCCCAATCCCAGCTGTCAGCTGTCCGTGCTTTTGACAGCTCTCTTCTCCTCTTTCTATCCAACTATCTCTCTCTCTCTCTCTCTCTCTCTCTCTCTCTCTCTCTCTCTCTCTCTCTCTCTCTCTCTCACCCTTCACATCTCTCCACATAGAGAACCTTGATTTACAAAGGTAGTTTCATGTAAACTGGGATTTGATTAATTAGGATCCCCGTTACCCGACGCCAATGGCGACAGCTAGTCTTACTGGGGTCCGACACATAACGAAAAATACATTACAGACAAAATACTTCACAATTTATATGCATTTAAAAACATTAACATGTGTGTGTGCATCTATCAGTTCCACAGACATGTCAGTACATACACACAACAAGTAGGTCACATGGGGGAGAGGCGTTGTGCTGTGAGGTGTTGATTTATTTGTTTTTTGAAACCAGGTTTGCTGTTCACTTGTGCTATGTAAGATGGAAGGGAGTTCCATGCACTCATGGCTCTGTATAAAACAGTACATTTCCTAGCATTTGTTCTGGACCTGGGGACTGTTTTGAGTGCATCATGGTGAATTCATAGAAAACATGGTGAATGAAAGGAACCCTGGACCCTCTCCCATCAAATCTGTTGACAGGACTCAAGTAATGAACCTCCGCTCCATTCATTCCAACATATCCCAATAGGCACAGTAGTACGCACGCACAGCTGATAAATAAACTGTAATGTGTGGAACTACAGCTTGTTGTGCCAATCTCTTCTCTACAATAGGCCAACTTTGTGAACCAATTAGGGTAAGCTCTGTCTGTATCTGTAATAGACATGCGGAATGGCCATGTTGAAATTCTTCAAGAGTTATGCTGATCAATCAATTAATGTTATCAAGATTGCTTTTAGCTTTCTCCAGTAGGTACGTGAATTCACCATGAAGGGGAGGTAAGGGCATCTCTTATACAGTAGCTGTGTTTACAAAATGACAAGCACTATTTATGGGGATGACAGAGGGGAATCTGAGCACTCCATCAAAATCCATTAGTACTGTATATTCAGAATGCAGATGGAATAAAGCATAGCGTTTTTTTTGGTGCATTTTAAACAGTGGCAACAGACTGGAACGGGCAGGGCACATCAACCCACTTATGTAGTGAAGCTTTAGAACAAGAAGGGCGTTGATATTCCATTGTTATTTTCTCAGAATTGTTAAATAAAATATAGAAATCAGCGTCATCGGGATTTTGGCATCTTATGTTTAAATATCAGCAAAAAGTTAGAAGCGGTAACAACACCCTCGGCTGAATAACTAGCCAGAGATGTTTTTAAAGTCTGCCATCCTCTCTGTCCTTCTCAGAGCTCTTCACTCTCTTCCATACACATGCATTGAGCCTATCGCTAACTTGAGTCAAGGCGCCAAAAAACACATTGTTTGATGTGAGTGTCCGGATGAATCCGCCCTCGCTGCTTCCACACCAAATATCTCAGGAGACCATTAAAAAATGTCACTTCAATTAGTCTTTTCTCTCCAACCCAAAGCTTGGGCCCTTCCACACACCCATACACATACACTCACACATGAAAATAAAGTGAAAAGAAGAGGAAGTCTTGAGGGGCTTTGAAAAGCACGATTGGGAGAAGCCTCTTGTGCCGGGAGAAAGGGAAGATGTGAATAACAAGCATTGGGAAACAGCAGCTAACACAAAGTGGACTGGAGTAGCCATTCTCTCTGCCCGGGTTGAGTCTCCTCAAGGGGGGGCCGGGGTCTTCAGGAGCCCGAGACCTGCGCTTAATGAGAAATTCCTGGGGATTTAGAGGGGAGCAGAGGTCTTCATTTTCTCACTGCGCCCACGGCCCCCCAATACCAGGAGGTGCGGGTTCCTTTTGAACAGCTCATTCAGAGAGCTGGGGGCCTGCTGGATTATGCATATGAGCTGTGTCTCATAGGGCCACAGCCTGCCACCTCGCTGAAGGAGCCCACGTAGGGCAGGGGTGCGGGGGGGGGGGGGGGGGGGTGCTAATTCTCTGAGTGTCTAATTAAAAGAATAAGCAGGCTGAGATGAGAGTGCTTGATACTGCAGCTGCCTGCGTTGTGATGGTGAGTGCCCAGTGCTGGCCCTGGGGGCCCCTAACTGAGAGGCCCCTACAGCTGGCCCCCCGAACCAGCAGGCTGGACATTGTGCCGGAGCTTTGCTGTGGGCCGACTCGTACCCATCACAAACAAACCCCACTGGGCAGCTGACGGCTGCATGGTTGGGCCTGGATCTGGAGACATTGTTCCCCCAGGACCCTGCTTCTCAGGATCCCAGAGAGAGTGCTGGTGCTGGCCCGCATGGTAGTAGTCCAGTCAAAACAACCAGAACCAGAGCACAAAGCACGACGAGGAGCTACGCCAGAAAAATTTGCTCCAGTTCTGCGCCGTGGACAGTGATGCCTCTGAATGAACAGTAGAGAGTTTAGCTTTGGGTGTTTTTACATCGATCAGGCAAAAAAAGAGAGTTGATAAGATGTTGAAAATAAACCTCTATGTTAAAAATGTTATAATACAATATTTTCTGCTTGTATAGTTGGCCCAATGACATTTATGTTAACATTTGTACTTAGTCTGGAACAAGATAGGCCAAATCTCTCACCGTGACCCCTAAATGTCCTTTATATGGCCTCACACTTAAACTTAGTCACCTGATCCTTTATTCATATCATCCTTCATAAACTTTTTTACATTTTTTTAAAGTATAATGATATATACGATTTTTATTTGAACAGTTTTTACCTTTAGCCATGGAATGTACAATTTAGGGATTTTCCTGAATTGTCTGGAATTGAATTGGAATTGACCCCAACTCTGATAAGCATCATAATCTCTCTGAAATAAACTGTCTGTCTGGCGTGGGTGATGGTGGACATCTTTAGCAGACACTCTTTTACCCTTCTGTCTCCTCAGTGACTAGAACAAAAGCGTATGGTGGGTCGTTTAACCAGCGTGTCTCTGAGACCAAGGTGTCAGCCTTCAACGAGTCTATTACCACCCTCACCAAAACAAAAGAACCAAATCTCAATCTGGACTGGAGCCAGACAAAGTCACAGATACAGACCGAGCACTATTCTCTCTCTCTCTCTGTTAAAACGATAAACATCCTATTTCTTCACAGGGTACGTTTTACCATTGGGTACAAATAAAAAGATTTGCACTAAGAGGTCGTTCTTCTAGAAACACGTAGTCCAATTAATTAGTTTATTAAGGGGAGAGAAAAACGTTTTTTGCCTCCTTTCGCTTGTTTCCAGACAGGTTTAATGTGCATTTAGTCCTGGACAATGGCCGGCCCATTCATATGCAAAGGCAAGGTATATGGAGCGAGCCAATTTTGCGGCCAATGACTCAGACTCTGATTGAGGGGCACTGGGGCATGACAGTGTCCCCCCCCCCCCCAACCCCACCCGCATCCTCCTTCAGGCCGTTGTGGTCATCCCCCACCCCCTGACCACCCCAAAAAAAACAGAGGCTCTGCACAGAGGGGTGCGGGGGGACAAAGCCTGCAGCCGTGAAAAGGTCCTAGTAAAAGACTGGCGCTGGCCTTTCATTGAGATGTCATTCTGCATCGTAGCACCCTGAGATGAGCTCTGTCATAGCCAGAGATGCACTTATAGTAGGCAGTCTTGATTGGGGGCTGGTATATAAGGGAGGGGGGGGGGGGGGGGGGTGATGACCTAATGCTAACCAAACCCCTCTCTATTCTTCCCTCTGGCTCTGCTAAAGAGGCCTGACTGACACTCCCACCGCCTCTAAATACGATCCCTGCAGTGCCATGGTTACAGAGACACCAGGTCCAAGTGTGGGGAGAGGAGGAGAAGAAGAGGCAGATCTTATAGGCTAGCTACCATACAGAGCCTTTCTCTTTCTCTTTATTCATGTGTGTTTCCAATAACATACTGTGTACAGACTCAGCACATGGGAACATACTTGGGAGAGAAACAAAACAATATTGCAAGATCTTATCTATTGATACTCTTATTTTAGAGGTCTAGTCTATCTCCTGAACATACAGAAATGCCAAGACAAAAGTAACGTTAAGTCATCAGGATGTATATTATTTGGCTCAGGAGTAATAAAGACTGGCCTGAGAGAATTCTGAAATATTCAAACCATATTTAAGGTTTCAGAAGCTGGATTAGAGTGCAAAAGTTCAGGGTTTAGGGTTAATCCAGGACCATAGTCTGGCTGTGCAGCCTGGTCTCATAAATTAGACGTAACATAGTAAACAAAACATCTGGGAAACTACATGTATTATGACATGTTACATTTGGTATGGTTACATAAGACAGAAGATCCTATGGTAAAAACGAAAGGATGGATTTATAATGCGAACATCTAGTAACCCGAAGGTTGCGTGTTCAAATCTCATCATGGACAACTTTAGCATTTGAGCTAATTAGCAACTTTGCAACTACTTACAACTTTTTAACTACTTTGCACCTACTTAGCATGTTAGCTAACCCTTCCCCTAACCCTTACCTTAACCATTTAACCTAACTCCTCACCCTAACCTTAACCCTAACCTTAACTTTAACTTGAACCCCTAACCCTAACCCCTAGCCTGACATTAGCAGTAGCCACCTAGCCACCTAACTAACGTTAGCCACAAGAAATTACAATTTGTAACATATCATACAAATTTGAATACGTAACATATAATTCTAAATGGATGATGGACAGCCACAAACTAATACATACCATACCAAACGTAACATATCATACTAATTTGAGTATCCCGGATTTTCGTTGACTATGTTATGTTTACCCCTGCTGCTGCAGGGTTAAATCTTCATCATGGTTGTCAAAACTGATTGACATGTAACGTTTGAAAGAACGTCTGTCAGACCCCAGACAATTGAACTTGCTGGACTGTGACGCGAGGGCAGCAGTGTGTGTGTGTGTGTGTGTGTGTGTGTGTGTGTGTGTGTGTGTGTGTGTGTGTGTGTGTGTGTGTGTGACCGAGAGAGAGGGCATGAGAGAGAAAGATACATGTCAAAATCCCACATCTATCAGGACAATAAGGCTGGCTGGGAATAGAATGTGGTAGAGACAGAGACGGAGACAGACAAAGAGATAGTGTGGGAGATGGAGACAGAGAGAAAGAGAGAGATAATTAAAGAAAAGCAGGGACACAGGATTGGATGAAAATCCTAGTGACAGAGAAAGTATCAGAGGTAGAAATAGACATATACATTGGGTTTACAGAACATTAAGAACATCTTTGAAATATTGAGTTGCACCTCCCCTCCCCTTTTCCTGTCCGAACAAGCTCAATTCGTCAGGGCATGGACTCTACAAGGTGTAGAAAGCCTTTCACAGGGATACTGGCCCATGTTGACTCCAATGCTTCCCACAATTGTGTCAAGTTGTCTGGATGTCCTTTGGGTGGTGGACCATTCTTGATACACAAGGGAAACTGTTGAGTGTGAAAAACCCTTGAAAAAGAAAAGGAGAGCCGCACACTCTGGGAGTTCAGATGCAATAATTTAATAACCAACATTCCTGACAGACAAGCTGTCTTCATCAGTGGGAAAAACCTAGCAGTGTTGCAGTTCTTGACACAAACCCTCTGAATGGCACACATACACAATCCATATCTCAATTGTCTTAAGGCTTAAAAATATTTTTGTAACCTGTCTCCTCCTCTTCATGTCCTCTGATTGAAGTGGATTTAACAAGGGACATGAATAAGCGATTATAGCTTTTACCTGGATTCACTTGGTCAGTCTATGTCATGGAAAGAGCAGGTGTTCTTAATGTTTTCTACACTCAGTGTATAGAGAGAGACAAAGAGAAAGAGGATGTATTGCATTGGTTTCATGGAAATATCTGTATTTGTTTAATGTAAAGTGCAGCCTATGCATGCAAACGTGAGACTTTGAATAGCTTTGAAGTGAGCTGGTGCAGGAAGGAAAGAGTCAGAGTAAGAGACTGACATGGCAGCATGTATTTGCATGGGGCCTCTGAGTTAGAGAGTAACAGGAGGAATGTGAAAGGAGAACAAATGTATCCAATATTGGATCAATGAATGTGGGATGCTGTGCTGACAGCTTTTGCATGGGACTCATGTCAAGAGATCTCAGAGAGAGAAGGAGAGAAAGAAAAGATAGAAAATAGCAGAAATAGAGGACTGACAAGGTTAAATGACAGTGGACAGCTCACGTCCCTGGGCAGTATAGGGTTAAGGTTAGATATACACATACACACACACACACACACACACACACACACACACACACACACACACACACACACACACACACACACACACACACACACACACACACACACACACACACACACACACACACACACACACACAAACAAACCCATTGACACCTGAGATGAGGCTAAGATGAGCAGTGTTTAGCTGACCCCTAAACTCTGACCTTGGCCACAGCCGGTGGAAAGACTCTCCCTTCCTGTCCCTATATCCCACTGACAGTCCTGACCTAGTTGAACACCGTCCTTCTCTCCCTACGGGTTCACTATTACCTCCTATAAACACGTGCACACATACACGCTAGCCTATCTCATCCCATCCTCCAGTCATAACCCATAAATCAATCAATCAATCAATCAAATAATATCAGTGGAGGATACACAGAGGAGGGAATGGAGGACCATCCTCAGTGAATTTCATAAAAATTAAAATAGTGAAACATTAAAAAAGTTATCCTTTTAAGATAAAACAATACAACATGTTGTATATTCACATCACCAAATAATTGATTAAAACACTGTTTTGCAAAGAAGGTCAACAGTAGCCTCAGCAGCACTCTGTAGGGTAGCACCATAGGGTAGCTGGAGGACAGCTAGCTTCCGTCTTCCTCTGGGCACAATGACTTCAATACAAAACCTAGGAGGCTCATGGTTCTCACCCCTTCCATAGACTTACACAGTAATTATGACAACTTCCCGAGGACATACTCCAACCTATCAGAGCTCTTGCAGCATGAACTGACATGTTGTCCACCCAATCAAAAGATTAGAGAATGGATCTAGTACTGAAAGCAAAAGATACAGCTAGCTAAAACTGCAGCGCATAAAATGTGGTGAGTAGTTGACTCAAAGAGAGATAAAGAAAATAGTTTTTAACAAATTAATTTCTTAAAAAATTAAGAGAGAGAAAGAGATAGCTATATTTAGGACTTTTTTTTTCAATTTCACTTTCACTTACTTAGGTAGTAAATGCAGCTAACTAGTTTAGCCTACTCAAACACCTGGCTCAAATAGAGGGATGCTATGTTAGCTAGCTGGCTATGACTATCCAACACTGGAACTCATTCAATACAAGGTAAGCTTTTGGTTTTAGATATGTATTGCCCCCGGGGCCAGCCGGTGTAACTGCTAAACCGCTTATTGATTGTACACTGTACTGCATGATTGTAGCGGGTTTACTAATGCATTAGTTTTATTAGCTATGTTGACTATGACGTTACTTTAGATAATATGATGACAATGATGTAGGCTGTGTGTAGCGGTTATGATATGAAGGTTTGGCTTGGAAAGGTTTTTTCACCTGGTCACAGACAGCTGATGTGTTGTGCGTTGAAGTCCACACGCGAAGGGAAAAGGTGAGAGCAGGAGAGCGCAAAGATCCGAGAAGGAATACAACAAGCTGTTTGTATGTGGCTATGAAAGTGAACTGTTTGCGTGTGATCAGTGGTGCATGCATTCCGCCAATGCTGTTGAAAAACGTTTGTTAAACGGAAGCAAACGGAATGATTCGGGGATAAACATACCTGAATTTATCCAATAGAAACCCATGTTTGCAGCTGTTGAACTAATGATTACACCTTAGACCAGCTAGATGCAGGCAAACGTGTGCAAGGCGGTATTAAATGTGTCACTGTCCATGTCACCTCAAATCTTTCTCTCAGCCTGTGCGCACCTACATTGTAAACTTTCATTCACAGGCTAGGTTGTAGCAACCTCATGATGGGTACAGGGAAAATTTGAGTATCATGTAGTAGCCTAAACCTATGGATGTTACATTGAACTGGGTGAATGGAATATGAATGACAGTTATCCAATAGGCTGTAATATAAATAAGGCCATGCTCATCACATTTCTTTGCATCCTCCCTCATCTTAAACGGCACCGACCA
Source organism: Salmo salar (assembly GCF_965601325.2). NCBI lineage: Eukaryota > Metazoa > Chordata > Actinopteri > Salmoniformes > Salmonidae > Salmo > Salmo salar. Next base: position 77,112,180 of record NC_138303.1, read on the forward strand.
CCACTGAATTCTACTCATACTGGAATCAATAACCTATCCCTCATACTCCTTATGAACCACTACTCCTAAGCATCTGTTCCAACCAACACCTACTGAAATCCCCTGATCCACTCCCCATAGCAATCAACCCCTACTCCCTCTTACCCCTTCTTCTCCTCTACTCCTCCGACATCATTGATTAGAGCTCACGTGTTCATGCAAGGCTCAATGTCTCCATCAGTGACCAGGGGACGGTTGACTGAGCCCCAGCTCTCCCCAGCCTTTGTCTTCTGTTTGGGGGTTCCGGGGGGACAATCACTGGACAATCACTACCCTCTTAGTCTGCTCTTTGTGCCGAGCCACCACACTGTTTCAAGACATCATTTAGAAACTGGAACAGCTCCTGGTACGAGATTCGGACTTGGGACCTGGCAGTTGCTGCTGATGGAGTTGTCTTCCTCTTTTGGTTGTTGTAAGGAGACACAAGAAGGGTTTTGGACAGAGAGCTGCAGAGAAAACAAAGTCTAGTGTCCTTCGAAGACGATGGGGTGACGGAGTGTCAATGTGGCTGGGATTTTGTTTGTTAAATAAATGAACCAGACTGCCATTTGAGGAGTCAGGAGTACAAGATAGGCTCTCTTTAGTGTTGTTAACAAGGCCCATTTTTATTCCAGATGGTGGATGAGGGAGAACAAACATTCTTTAAGTGGTGAAAGTGTTTTTCATTGCCACACTGGTTTTTGAATCTTGGCACAATCAAATTTGTGGGAGGAAATTTCAAGAATATTTGAGAAAAAAATTGGTCTCATAAAGTTTTATAGTATATAAAAATTCTGCAGGCCCAGTTTTTACAGGCATACTCTGCCTCTGTGAGCCCCCTTTGTGACACACATCTCTCACATGCACGCACACACGTACACACACACACTGGTAGAGAGAGAGACTGGCTTGTGAGATATCCCAAAGCAATGTAATGAAAGCTAAACATCCCAAGCAACAAAACCTTGAAACGTGACATGTGGAACAACTTTGGTCTCGGGCGGTGTGACAGAAAAATGCCAAACTCTTCCCCGAATCCCGCGTTTAAAAATGGACAATGTATATTTGGGTCCTTTCGGTGGCTAGGCTTCTGGGATTGGCTTGTTTGTTTAGACTGGAGGCAGTAGTAATGTGGTGAACAGCAACCCAGGAGACTGGCCAGGAATGTGTCCCATAGCGCTCCTCAGGCCACACCAAAGCCTCCGTGCACATCTCCCTCCCGGCCCAGGACACTACCATTCGTCTCAGGAGTGTCCCGCAACTCCTCTCTCCCTGTCCCCCTGTCTCCGCTTTCTCACTCCCTCCACCCACGGAAAAGAAAGGGGGGCTTTTCTAGGCCCTCACCCCCCTCTCTCCTCCTCCGCAGGTCATGACGCCTGCATGGGCCTGAACTAGAACAATGAGGGACAGTGTGGAGGGATCCAAGGAGCTCGCGTCTGGCTTCCAACATCCTGGACTTCCTCCCCTCTCACCTTTTAATTGGTCAAACTGCCTGGTGCTGTGTGATGCCTGTGTTTTCCACCAGTGGCGTTGGTTGCGCTAGGCTGGGGCCACTGAGCCTCCAGACAGTGGGGCTCCTGTACTGGCCTTATTGGGCTTTCTATGATGGAGCCTTGCTAGTTATTTACCTGTCTGCCTATGTATTATTGCTATTGTCAGTTATGGGTTCATATAAAAGTGTTAAGGGGGAAAAATATGAATTAGTCGTGTCGTTGTAAATGCTTGAGCAAGGTAATGGCTTGTCCAGCATTCATCAGAAGACTTCACCTCCCAGCTCAGTCTGGAGTGGACACCTTATCTTCTTTCTCCATCTCTCTGCTCTCTCAGTCTTGAATGACTGGGTTTGTCAGGACGAGACATACTTGAAGTCTCTCTGCTCACTCTCTCTTCCTCTCTCCTTCCATTTCTCTTTCAGTGTTTTTGCATCTCCATGCTCCCCTCTCTCATTCTCTCTCGCTTTTCTCTTTCTATTTGTCATCTCTCTCTCTCTCTCTCTCTCTCTCTCTCTCTTAACCCCATGCTCTCCCAACCCTCTCCCCGCCCATCCCCTCCCCCCTCTCTTGTGGAGCTGACCCATGGGCCTGTGTGGTCAGGTCGCTGAGCTCAGCTTGTCCCTGACAGCTTGACTCCCCCAGTCACGAGGCCTCTCGTCCAGGCTGTCTTTCCCTACAGCATCATCCTCAACCCTGGGAGATTGGCTGGGGGAGGTGGTTGGGTGACCTGTGTGTGTGTTTGAGTGTGTGTATGTGTGACCTGGCTTGGTGTGTGAGGAGGGTTACTCTGCTGCCCCATGGATGGTCACGACAGCTGGGTCTTGTCTTAAGATAGGGAGGTTGAGAAATGGCAGATGAAAGTAAAACAATGAGGTAGAACAAACATGTCTCCCTGAGAGGAGGGACACGGACAGGGCTTTCTCTTTCCCAGAGAACTCAAACAAACAAAGAAAACAACCTGATCACACACACACACACACACACACACACACACACACACACACACACACACACACACACACACACACACACAGCTTACCTGTCCTTGTTTGACGTCTGTCTATTTTGTATTTGTATTTATTAGGATCACCTTCCTGAGGTCCAAACACATTAACCCTCCTGTTGTGTTCGTTTCATGTTAATTAATTCTGTGTTCCCGGTCCAAAAGGACCGCCCCATTATAGTTGATTATGAATCCATAATAATCCATATATTATCACCTAATGTTGTGTTAAATCTTTGTATCAACTTTTGTTCTATTTGCTATTTATGGCCTGTAGGCCTCATTGACCTGAGCTCATACAACTCGTTTTTGAGTAAAAAAAGCATAATGTATGGATTATTTTGACTGTAACAAATACTCAGATGAAACATATTGTGCTATTTATCACAGACTACTTTGTGTCAAAGTTGAACAGTTGTCTTTAACAGTTGTCTTTGTAAACGCGTCTCCCTCCAAGTTGATTATGTTTATCACTATAGTTTCGACTGACTCTGTCAGGAACAGTACGAAGCAGGATTTTATGTCATCAACCCGGGATATGGCGTATCTCGTTGACCCTGGGGTCATCCTGATAACATTTTCAGCCGACAGCCGACCTCTCCTCTCAGGTGGGGATGAAGACCAGGACAAATTCCCATTCTTTGACCGGAATGTAACAACAACCTCAGCAGGGTCCTCTTCCTCATCACTGGATTGTTCCACATCGGTTGTCTCTTGGTCTGAATCATATTCTGTGTTGTCTTCAACTTCTGACACTTTCTCCTCTAATGCATCTTCACTGTCAGTTTCCTGGCCTCTCTCCTTCTCACCAGTGTCATGATCAAAGATATGATCAAGAGCCTCGCATACAGTATATCGTTTGGTCATTGTGCTGCCACAGAATGAACTGTAAGCAAGGCCTCAAAATCTTCATATACCAGAGCTGCGAGAAAAGTTCTATATATTATTGAAACAATGTTGCGACTGTTTGTTAGAATGCCAACAGGTGTGGTGGATGTACCTGTGGATGTATTTCAAGGCCTACCTTCAAACTCAGTGCCTCTTTGCTTGACATCATGGGGAAATCAAAAGAAATCAGCCAAGACCTCAGAAAATAAATTGTAGACCTCCACAAGTCTGGTTCATCCTTGGGAGCAATTTTCAAACGCCTGAAGGTACCATGTTCATCTGTACAAACAAGTGTATGCAAGTATAAACACCATGGGACCACGTAGCCGTCATACCGCTCAGGAAGGAGACGTGTTCTGTCTCCTAGAGATGAACGTACTTTGGTGCGAAAAGTGCAAATCAATCCCAGAACAACAGCAAAGGACCTTTTGAAGATGCTGGAGGAAACAGGTACAAAAGTATCTATATCCACAGTAAAACGAGTCCTATATCGACATAACCTGAAAGGTCGCTCAGCAAGGAAGAAGCCATTGCTCCACTTTTTGGAGAAATGTCCTCTGGTCTGATGAAACAAAAATAGAACTGTTTGGCCATAATGATCATCGTTATGTTTGGAGGAAAAAAGGGGAGATGTAACGGTCGTCGTAAGGAGTGGACCAAAATGCAGCGGGTAAAATGCTCATCTTCTTATTTATTAAAGGAAAAACACTTAAACAAAACAAACGACGAAAACAGTCCAGTAAGATGCACAGACTATACTAGGAACAACCACCCACAAAACACAAGTGAAACAAACCCCAACTAAATATGGCCTCCAATTAGAAGCAACAACAACCAGCTGCCTCTAATTGGAGGTACTACCCTAAACCAACATAGAAATAGAAAAACTAGATAAATACATGGAAATAGAAAATGTAGAACATAAACCAAAAAACCCGAACCACACAAAACAAACACCCTCTGCCACGCAGAGGCTTAAGGACATCAAAGTCACGGTATTGGAGTGGCCTTCACAAAGCCCTGACCTCAATCCTATAGAAAATTTGTGGGCAGAACTGAGAAAGCATGTGCGAGCATGGAGGCCTACAAACCTGACTCAGTTTCACCAGCTCTGTCAGGAGGAACAGGCCAAAATTCACCCAACTTATTGTGGGAAGCTTGTTGAAGGCTACCCGAGACGTTTGATCCTAGTTAAACAATTTAAAAGCAAAGCTACCAAATACTAATTCAGTGGATGTAAACTTCTGACCCACTGGGAATGTGATGAAAGAAATAATAGCTGAAATAAATAATTCTCTCTACTATTATTCTGACATTTCACATTCTTAAAATAAAGTGGTTATCCTAACTGACCTAAGACAAGGAATTTTTACTAGGATTCAGGAATTGTGAAAAACTGAGTTTAAATGTATTTGACTAAGGTGTATGTAAATGTCCGACTTCAACTGTAGCTGTTACGCGGAGCGGCACAGGGGAACCCAAGAGCGGACTTAGACGAGGAAACAGAGGAATGAACCAAGGTATTTATTGTAACACAGGGAGATATGGAGTGCAGATCCGGGGAAGCTTGGATGAGTTGTAGGAAACCAGATGTGGAGGCTGAGGTTGGAGTGTGCTGGGTTGGGACAGAGTAAACAGGTCCGGAGGGGAATCCAAGGGAGTGGTGGTGTGGCGAGTCCAGAACAGGGTAGCAGGGTGGTGAGATGTGGAACAGGAGCCAGAGTCAGGGCAGCAAAACTGCAGTGAGAGGATAAACAGTGTCAAGCAGGGAAATAGGTGCAGCAGGGTAACAGGATCTTGAGTAATAATAATGGCTAGAAGCATAAACTGACTGAGCAGAGATTATGATCTGGTAGAGTGGAAGTGGCAGAACTGAGTATTTGTAGAGGCCTTGATAATGGAACGAGTTGCAGCTGGTAGGGATCTGCTCTGACTCCAGCACACCTGTCTCCAACCACACAATCACATACAAACAGAAAGGGAGGGGGAGAGAGAGAGTGTACTGGGGGAATGGCTGCAGGTCAAGCAGACACCAGATGACCACTAGGAGGTGTGGCAGGAGCAGATGTCACCGCAGGTACTGTTGTATCAACATGTTTTGACCATGACAGTTTACAATCCAGGGTGACTCCAAGCAGTTTAGTCACCTCAACTTGCTCAATTTCCACATTATTCATTACAAGTTGAGTTTTAGGGTTTAGTGAATGATTTGTCCCAAATACAATGCTTTTAGTTTTTAAAATATTTAGGACTAAGTTATTCATTGCCATCTATTATGAAACTATATGAAGCTCTTGGTTAAACGTTGCAGTCATTTCAGTCTCTGTAGTAGCTGACGTTTATAGTGACGAGTCAGTGGCATGTCGTTAGTAAAGACTGAAAAAAGTTAGGGGCCTAGACAGCTGCCCTGGGGAATTCCTGATTCTATCTGGATTACTGTATGTTGGAGAGGGTTCCATTAAAGAACAACCTCTGTGTTGTGTTAGACAGGCAACTCTTTATCCACAATATAGCAGGGGGAGTAAAGCCGTAACACATAGATTTTTCCAGCAGCAGACTATGATCGATAATGTCAAAAGCCACACTGAAGTTTAACAAACAGCCCCCACTATCATTTGTCATACATTTCTCTCAGCCAATCATCAGTCATCTGTGTAAGTGCTGTGCTTGCTGAATGTCCTTCCCTGGAAGCGTGTTGAAAGTCTGTTGTCAATTTGTTTACTGTAAAGTAGCATTGTATCTGGTCAAACACCATTTTTTTTCAAAAGTTTGCTGAGGGTTGGTAACAGGCTGATTTGTTGGGTATTTGAGCCAGTAAAGGGGGTTTTACTATTCTTGGGTAGAGAAATTACTTTTGCTTCCTTCCAGGCTTGAGGGCACACACTTTCTAGTAGGCTTAGATTGAAGATATGGCAAATAGGAGTGGCAATATTGTCCACTATTATCCTCAGTAATTTTCCATCCAAGTTGTCAGACCCTGTTGGCTTGTAATTTTTGATAGATCCAGGTGGCGACACGCATCTCTGCGTGCCTGTCAGATATCTCTACTTGGTTGTCGGCCCACCTCCTCAAGCTCAACCTCGACAAGACCGAACTGCTCTTCCTCCCGAGGAAGGCCTGCCCCGCTCAAAGACCTCTCCATCATGGTTGACAACTCCACAGTGTTGCCCTCCCAGAGTGCAAAGAACCTTGGCGTGATCCTGGAAACAGGTTCATGCTCTACAACATCCGTAGAGTACGACCCTACCTCACACAGGAAGCGGTGCAGGTCATAATCCAGGCACCTCTCCCGTCTGGACTACTGCAACTCACTGTTGGCTGGGCTCCACACTTGTGCCATCAAACTCCTGCAACTTATCCAGAAAGCTGCAGCTGGCCTGGTTTCAACCTTCCCAAGTTCTCTCATGACACCTCACTCCTCTGCACACTCCACTGGCTTCCAGTCGAAGCTCGCATCCACTACAAGATCATGGTGCTTACCCACGGAACAGCAAGAGGAACTGCCCCTCCCTACCTTCAGGCTATGCTCAAACCCCACACCCCAACCTGAGCACACCGTTCTGCCACCTCAGGTCTCTTGGCCGTTCCACCCCTACGGGTGGAAGGGCTCCCGCTCAGCCCAGTCCAAGCTCTTCTCTGTCCTGACACCCCAATAGTGGAACCGGCCAGGACAGCAGAGTCCCTGCCCATCTTTCAAAAACATCTGAAAGCCTACCTTTTCAAACAGTATCTTAAATAATCCTCCTCCTCACCTCGACTCCCGCTGATAGCTACGTTATTTAGGAAAAATGTACTTTCTATGCCTGTGATATGTGGTTGTCCTACCTGGCTATCTCAAGAGGAACTGCCCCTCCCTACCTTCAGGCTATGCTCAAACCCCACACCCCGCTTTAGGGAGCGTCATCCTGGGTGAGTTACTAACAGGCCGTCTCTGTGGTCAAGCAGCACTCTGGAAAGACTCAGTAATACTCTTCAGTAACTGTTAGAGTGCACGAACTGTAATTCGCTCTGGATAAGAGCGTCTCCTAAAAGACTAAAATGTAAATGTAAAATGTAACAATCATTTGTTCACCTCTTCCACACTCACGTTATGGAATTCAAAATTACTATGCTTGTCTTTCATAATTTGGTCAGTTAAACTTGGATGTGTAGTGTCTGTGTTTGTCGCTGGCATGTCATGCCTAAGCTTGCTAATCTTGCCAATGAGAATTCATTAAAGTAGTTGGCAATATCAGTGGGTTTTGTGATGAATGAGCCATCTGATTCAATGAATGATGGGGCCGAGGTGCTCTAAAGTTTTTTTACAATAATTCTTTATATAATTCATCTTTGTTTCATAGTATAGTTTCTTCTTCTTTTTATTCAGTTTAGTCACATGATTTCTCAATTTACAGTACATTTGCCAATCGGTTGTGCTGCCAGACTTATTCGCCATACCATTTGCCTCATCCCTGTCTGTCTATCTAGGCAGAAGGAGAGAATGTCCCCTGCAGGGGCTCATTTGGGCCCAACTGTCGCCTCTCGACCTTGACTGCACCGTCGACAGACCCTCACTCAACCCCCACTTCGGCTGCCTCTTCCTGGGCAGAGGCTGAGCTGGGCCCTGCTGGAGAGACGAAGACTGGGCTCCTGTTTGTTCTCCCAGATCTGAGAGAGAGAGAGAGAGAGAGAGGGAGGGAGAGAGCCAGAGAGCTGCCAGTTTGTTTTAATTACCCTCCCACTGGGCCCCTCTCTGGTTCCGTATGTGAAAGCTGGCTCCTGCCCATCTCCATGGCTCCTGCAGCCCAGCAGCGGTGGGGCCGGATTTGGCAGGCAGGTGGGGCACACAGGCCTGGGTCTCTCCTGGTGCTAGGCTCTCTCCGGGTGGAGTCGGTCCTGGACCCCATGGTGTTGTTGCGAGTTCCCACGTAGGAGATGAAATGAATGGGGAGACACCCCCTGAGTCTTATCTCCCCAAACCAGATTGTAGGAGGTGGGGGGGGGGGGGGCTCATATTACACTCCTACTGTATGTGGTATTTGGGGATTAAAAAAGGCAACAAACAAGATTCCTGGTTTTATTCAAACCAGCCCAACTGCCTAAGCTGTGCATTCATTGATATTGAAAATACTGAAGGAATGAGGGAGTTATGTGCATTATACACATAGGGTGCAAAACACAAAAGTTTTAACAGTAACTTGCAGCTGCGAGTCAGCCAGCCAGCCAGTCATTCAGTCCACCCATATGGTCAGCACGGCAGCTGTGGGGCCTACGTGAGCAGGTTGACATTTATTGGGACGAGTCTTGTCCTGGAGGAAGAGCCAAATCTGTCTATATTGTAAAAATTCTCCCCAATTTTCTTTTGTAAAGTTAGTTGTGGGCATTAGGGTTAGTAATGTAGTTAAGGTTAGGGTTAAGGTTAGGGTTAGGTTTAAAATCAGATTTTATGACTTTGTGGCTGTGCCAGCTAGTGACCACTCGGCAGAGCTGCCTCCAGAACAAGATTCATGACGTTAACCTACCCTACGTGACCAACCTCAGTGGCTCAGTCTTAGGAACTATAATACCCTGTCATCTGACCGGCTCTAAAGCAGCTCTACCCGACAGGACCCAGTCCACCACAGCACCACAGTCACTTTAATTAGTCTGAAACTGTAAAAGTCTCACATTCCTGCCCAGACCTAATTACTAGCTGTTCCTGTTCCCTCACGCCACAGTGGTGAGCTTTCCTAGGGACATGAGTTTGGTCTGACCATGTGAGCTGACCAGGAAAAACACTGGGCCCTAGTCATTCCCTTAAACCTAACCTGTGCTGTCAGTCAGTCCGTCCTCCAGTGAGTCTGTCTGTCTGTCAGTCAGGCTCTTAATCCTGTGTGTCCGGGGCTCTGGGCTCTGGAAGAGAGAAGCTGTCCGGCTGCTTCCTAGCGTATCCGATGTGCCAGACACATGTGAACGGAGGAGAGGAGGGGAGGAGAGGGAGGAAAGGCGAACTGGGGGTAATGGTGGGGAGAGGAGAGGGGGAGCTGGGGAAAGAAAGGATAGAGGGAGAGATGGAGGGAGGAGGGAAGAAGAACGTGGACATTGGTGGTTTACTGTAACAGAGCTCATTAAGGCCACAGAAAGCACAGGAGGCAGAGGAAGTACGGCACTCAGTGGCCTGCTCTGTGTGTCTGCCCTGCCACTGCTGCTGCTGCCATGCTCTTTACTGTACTACCACTATTACTACAGCTTGCTCTAGTCTGGTGGCTCTCAGACTAGGGGAGAGAAGGAGGGAGAGAGATAGAGTTAGGGATAGAAAGAGAGAGAGATAGAGAGAGCGAGAGAGAGAAATGGAGAGAGAGAGAGAGAGGAGCTGAAACAGAAATAAACAGAGGGAGAATTGAAAGAAATGGAGATAGAAAGAGAGAGAAAGAGAGAAGGGGGGCAGAGTAAAAAAAGAGCAGCAGTTTCCTAGTCTGAAGCGTATGTGACTATTACGGAGGTATTAATGTCTGCAGATTGCATGCTTGTTCCTGCCCTGCATCCGCCCGCAGTCCTCCGTCCACAGCCGTGAAATTGGGACCATGTGTTGTTGCCGCACTCGGTCGCTATCTCTCTATCTCTCTCAATTTAATTCAAACGACTTTATGGTCTCTCTCTCTCTTTCTCTCTCTCTCTCTCTCTCTCTCTCTCTCTCTCTCTCTCTCTCTCTCTCTCTCTCTCTCTCTCTCTCTCTCTCTCTCACTCTCTTGTTACAAGCCCTTCTTCCCTTTTGCCTCCTTTATTCGTCCTTCCCTCCACTCTCATGCACACTTTCTCTTGTTCCTCAAGGGATCCAGGACTGGGACAGGGGTAGGCCAATTTCCTACTTCTCCCTATGACTGCCTGTGTGTGACATCCTACTCACAAGTTCACACAGCCTGTAATACTGTGACTGTGATACACTCTGTAGTTTGTGGGTTATTCTAACATGAACACTTGTTGTTATAACAATATATACTAACTAGTTGACATTTGTCTATTTGTTGTTAGTATGCTACTTGATTAGAACACCATTAGTGTTTCCTGGTCTGTTTTGGTGTTGATATTATGATATTGGGTTGTTTTGGGCAAGTGTTAATCAGTCACAGGGCATTGTAGTGGTATGATTAACCATATAGGCAATCAAGTGTTGATAGCACAGCTGACCAGGATCAGGCTCCGGCTGCATAGACCACTGACACCCTCCTGTTCGATGGCCCTGGGGCAGACTCATCTCTGGAGTGTGGGAACACGGGCGACTCCCACCCCTGTCTCCCCCCTCTCCCTCCCTCCCCCCTCTCTCCCACCTGGCTCTGACACTGAAGCAGATACAGATGGGATTGATGGATCCTCTCAGCTCTCCACCACCTCGGCCCTTTCACCCCTCCTCGGAAGGTCACCCTTTCATTCATTCCACACTCCCCTCCCTGCCTTCCTATCTCCCTACCTACCTCCCTCCCTTTTCCCTCTCACTTTCATTCTCAGCCCCCCCCCCCCTCCCTCTCTCTTCTTCCATGAACTTTGGCTCCTTCTCTAACCTGCTGTAATGATAACATTGGGGAGCTGGCTGGAGTTTAAAATAACTGGCTAGCCTGCGTGCACAAACCTTGCACAGTAAGACAGGGATATGGAAAGTTATAAAAAATATTGTGTTCGGCTAAAGCCCCTCTGGCTTGCTACTGTTATTAGATTGGATATTATTCAACAGAGGCCTCCAGACAGGAATAGTGGGAGAAAAGAGCGCTGCGTTTATGAGGTTAGCGTTGGCCATCGTCGCTATCACACAGACAGACCAGTCCCTTTCGATGAATGGATGGATTGAGACGTATGTGTGTTTTTACATCACTGCCACAGCTAAGGGCGTTATTATCGTGTTATACCCTATATCCGCAAGCCAAGTCATTGATTACACTATGCTATTCATTCAAAATCATTGATTAGTAAGGTATATCTTATCATCGCTGCTAGTGTGAGCATTTTGTGTTTAAAAAAACGAATCGACAGAGTGAAAAAAAGGAGCCCTATCCACAGTGTCATCCAATCCTCTTGCAGTGTGGGCTAGACGAGGGAAGGTACGGGCCACCTGGGTAAACAGGTTCTCCTGGGGGGGCTGTGGAATGTGGCACACAGGAGAGTAGTGGACACTGTGAGGATGAGGATGGAGGGGTGGGGAAAAGGAGGGGTGGAGGGATGGAGGGGAGGGGTTACCGAGGTGGTGGGGGTCACGGCTCGCCAGGATACGCGGGTCAAGTTTATTTTTCCTGTCAGGGGGCACTGAGAGAGAGGGATGCATGCGTACGTGTGAGATTGAGTGTGCGTGTGAGCATGTGTGTGGTATGAGAAGGTGGTTGGTGGGCCGGCGGGTAGGGGGGTGGTTGGTGGGCTGCACTCTGACCCTCCTCAAAGTGGAGCCATCTTGGAGCCTCACAGAGGGAGCGTTATCCTGGGTGAGTTACTAACAGGCCGTCTCTGTGGTCAAGCAGCACTCTGGAAAGACTCAGTAATACTCTTCAGTAACTGCTAAAGTGCACTTCTTACACAACGTCCGGCTGAGTCGCTGACCAGGCTACGTTATCTGGCCAACTCACTCCACACTTCACAGGTTCATCTTCAGAGGTCACCATAAACATCCTGTAGGAAGATCCTATTGGACACTTCCTTCCTTCCTCCTCTTCCTCGGTGGTCCACTCCTGTGTCATCACAGTTGAAACTGATGAAGGCCTGCCACTGAAATGTGACTGTGCATGTTAATAATAAATAAATGGCATCTAGCTTTTGGAGAGCACTGTCCTACTCATAAATGAACAGGGATTCAGTACACCACACAGAATAAGAGGGAGAACTTTAAAGGGAGCAAGTTATTTGCTAATTACCAGAGACGGCATGTTGATAAAGGGAGCTGACTCCCTAATTGGGAAATCATGGCTTCTGATCAATTATGTAGCTGATGTGGATACACACGTCCATGGAAGTGGCGGAGACACCCCACACCATAGACAGTAATGATATGAGAAGAATGAGAGGGAGTTTGTTCTCTGTCTGAGTCTGAGAGAGAAAGATCAATAGTAATGACACAGCTGGGCTAGTCTGGTCTGAGGTATGGCAAGCAGGCGGGGTCAGGTTGAAGGAGAACAGAGTTCATGTATGCTTGTCAGCCTGATCCGGCCCCACTCACACATAAGCTCAGTATTTGTTTGTTAAACATTGCAGAGGAGATTTTTCCCTCCTTGACAGGTCACAAAAACATCTTCTTGAGAAAAAGGGAAAGAATAAGGTCATTTGAGAAGGAGAAGTAGGTTGATTTGAATCCTGGAATGTTCTTATCTCATGAATGTATTATAAGGCTTGCTAATTCATACATCCGTGAACTGCAGTAACATGCACAGCCGCGTGCACTGTATCCACTGTTAAATATACATTTCGGTGCACTCTGGACATTATAAAATGTTTACAACGACTACACAACCCAAGTGCAGCAATCAAAATAAATGTATAATAAACAGCCTCAGCATCGACTAGACGAGAGAATTACATTCTTGTTTTATTCACTTGACATATCACAAGTTCTCGTTTCTTTAATTGCATAACAGTTGTAATTTCCTTCATCTAGACCTCAGTATCTCACTCACATGAAGCACCCTTTGTGTTTAAGGCTGTCCTAATATGGACACCCGTATAACAGGACTGACCTTACAGTTCTGCTGAATGTGGCCTTGGGTCAGCCTCAACCAGAAGGAGAGTGGTGTTGTTATGGTATATAGTGTTGCAGTGCCCTTGAGGTCGATCTGCCCTGGTTATTCAGTAACCCGGCCCATGACCATCTCCCATGATCCAACAGACCAGGAAACAATAGCCCATGGAGCAGGTCAGTGTGGCTAACCAAACCTTCTGCTACACCATGGTGTGAAAAAAACAACACACAACCACAGTCAATAACCCATCCACATATCCAGGGGACATTGAAACATGTGTGTAATTCAACAAAGTCTTGTGTCATATGAAACAATGAGAAACTAGGGTGAGGTGGATAAAAGTTCACAGTAGGATGAGTAGTTGTAGGCCAAAAGTGAGACCTGCTCCAAAACAAACGGTCATAGTTTGGTATCAATGTCATGTACACTAAACAGACATATGAAAACAATCTAACCTGGTAAATGTCCACTTCAATCAAACAAACATACTCAGATGATGATTCATATAATCAGATCATAGATTCTAGTTGCTCATTGAAATAATATTCAATTCAGTGGTTGTGCTAAATTTCTTTAGCGGTGTCCTTGAAGCTGAACCTTACAAATATTGTCCTTCCCTTTCTGATTTAAAGAGGTTGGTTTAAATGTGGGAGACATATTTCGGTTCCCTTTCCCTTTCCTGAAATCCTTACAAAAGGAGATATGACTGTTTACTGTGTACCACATAATTATCTACATTCTCACTAGCTAGCCAGTTGCTTTACCCCTAAACAACTTTATTATTTATTTCCACCATTGTTCTCCTCCCTTGAGCTCCTATCTGTTGGCTGAGGAACCGATCCTTGATGCTGCCCCTCCTCACTATGGAAATGGAATTGGGCAAATGCATTGAATGATATCGAAGCATTGTGCAACGGAAGTGCCAGGTCACAGATAGCCTGTTCAGGGCACCGTGAACTTCGGTGTAAAGGTTGTCCTGGCCTCCTAGTCAGCAGCCTGGTTGAGACACGGTTGAGATATGGTCACAGTGCGGCGGTGCCGTGGTGTAGTTTGTAGTTTACATCCCCAGTGTGTATGTGTAACCGCTGTGAAATGCCTAGCTAGTTAGCGATGCGCACTAGTAGCATTTCAATCAGTGACGTCACTCGCTCTGAGACCTTGAAGTAGTTGTTTTCCTTGCTCTGCAAGGACCGTGGCTTTTGTGGAGCGATATGTAACGATGCTTCGTGGGAGGCAGTTGTTGATCTGTCCCTGGTTCAAGCCCAGGTTGAGGCAAGGAGAGGGACGGAAGCAAAACTGTTGTGCGAGTGGGTGCTCTGGCTGCTCAGGTTGCTGTGATGTTGTATATCTCTGTTCTGTCGTATCTGAAGTCCATTTGTGTTTCCAATTAAAGCCGGGGGAGAGATGGAGACAGACAGGCTGCTGGGCGCTCTCTCCCTCCACCGAGTTACAACATTGTAGGGCGGCCCTTCCTTTTCCCTCTCTTCCTCCTAGCTCCCCGCCCTCCACAATCGTTCATCCCCCCCATTCAATATCCCTCCCCTGGGATGTGGAAAAGGGTTTTTGGAGTGGCTGAGGAGCAGCTAACGCGTAAGGAGAATGCTATGCTAAAGAGGAGAGCATGACAGAGGAATTCAGAGCCATGTGGCATGTTTTCAGTGAATGTGTGTGTGTGAGCGTGTTTCTCTCTCCTCTGTGTGATGTGCCCTGATCCCTCCGTTTTGGGGCTCTGTGATCCACCATCCAACTCCCCAAGCCGTTCCTGTAATTTCTCTCTTATTTCCCTCCCTCTAAATCCCTTTTCTCTCCCTCTCTCAATCACTCTCAATCCCTTCTTCCTCTCTCTCCTCCTCAGGTCCTGCTCCATCCGGGGCCGTAGATCAAAGGGGTTGGAGTTATCAGGCCTGGAGGGTCTGCTCTGGCCTGGTGCCCTGGCCTGGAGAGCAAGGTGAGAGGACATACCTCAGTTCTTATCTTCCTGCCAGGGTAGATCTCAGCAATAAACAGCCCTTCTCCCCCTCATCTGCTCTATCTCTCACTGGGCCACATTGTGACACATATTCATGGAATAGGGTATGATCCTGAACTATTCTAAATGGTTGTTCAGTCTCTTTTGATTGAAGGTAATTTTTTTATTATAAATATTTTTTTTATCCCTTTTTCTCCCCACCACTGCAACTCCCGTACGGACTCGGGAGAGGCAAAGGTCGAGAGCCGTGCGTGCTCCGAAACACGACCCCGCCAAGCCGCACTGCTTCTTGACACAATGCTCGCTTAACCCGGAAGCCAGCTGCACCAATGTGTCAGAGGAAACACTGTACACCTGGCGACCGTGCATTTCGCCCAGCCCGTCACGGAAGTCTCTAGAGCGTGATAGAACAAGGACAACCCGGCCGGCCAAACCCTCCCCTAACCCGGACGACGCTGGGCCAATTGTGCGCCACCTCATGGGTCTCCGGGTCGCGGCCGGCTGTGACACAGCTTGGGATCGAACCAGGATTTGTATTGACGCAGCTAACACTGCGATGCAGTGCCTCAGACCACTGCGCCACTCAGGAGGCGATTGAAGGTCACATTAAGACCTTTCCTGACTTTATAAGTTTGAGTCATATTTGAGCATATCCAATATATCATTGGACTGATTAGCTGTCTTTTAACCAGTTATAGGGATGAGAAATGTAAACCGTTACACCTGGACAATGTAAAGCTCCAAGGAACCCTCTCGATCCCAAACATCCCACCTCATTCCACTAGAACCACTCTCTCTCCTCTGAAGTGTTTATCAGCAGAGCCAGGGGAGCAGCGGCGGAACATAGACAGACCGTTTCACTCAGGAGCTTGTATTGTAGACCAGGAGACTGCCCCCCCCCCCCCCCACCCTCCCCACCCCCACCTTCCTCCACCTTCCACCCTAGCAGCCCCTGATAGGTCTGCCCACCAAAAGGTGCCCTGGCTGTGGGCCGGGAGCAGCAGGGCTCCATTGATAACCTCCTGGAGGGCCACATTACAGGAACACAAGCCCTCTTTGATAAAGGCCTGTGTTAGTGCTGCTGAGGATCCTCCTTTCAGGGCTCTGATGTCAGCTGGCTGGAGGGAGCTCTGCTGAACACTATCACAAGCTACACTCGTCCTCTTGGTAGTTTGGAACAAGGGGTGACGTTGTTGTTTTTGTGTTGTACTACTGTAACTCTGCATCAGCCAAACAGAGGCTGACGCCAGGTGTTGTCGAACCGCAATTGTAAGCACACTACCTACACTGTAATAACACAACACCTGCCTATGTAATGTAAATGCATGCAGTAGTTACAGCATCACTAAATATAAAGTTGGAGCAAGGTTACCAAGACCCAAACTGTTATAAACCTATAACCATCCTGCCCTGCCTTTCTAAAAACTTCGAAAGCCAAGATAACAAACAGATCACCGACCATTTCGAATCCCACCGTACCTTCTCCCCTATGCAAATCTGGTTTCCGAGCTGGTCATGGGTGCACCTCAGCCACGCTCAAGGTCCTAAACGATATCATAACCGTCATCGATAAAAGACAGTACTGTGCAGCCGTCTTCAACGACCTGGCCAAGGCTTTCGACTCTGTCAATCACTGCATTCTTATCGGCAGACTCAATAGCCTTGGTTTCTCAAATGACTGCCTCGCCTGGTTCACCAACTACTTCTCAGATAGAGTTCAGTGTGTCAAATCGGAGGGCCTGTTGTCCGGACCTCTGGCCGTCTATATGGGGGTGCCACAGGGTTCAATTCTTGGGCCGCCTCTTTTCTCTGTATATATCAATGACGTCGCTCTTGCTGCTGGTGATTCTCTGATCCATCTCTATGCAGATGACACCATTCTGTATACATCTGGCCCATCTTTGGACACTGTGTTAACGAACCTCCAAACGAGCTTCAATGCCATACAACACTCCTTCCGTGGCCTCCAATTGCTTTAAATGCTAATAAAACGAAATGCATGCTCTTCAACCGATCGCTGCCCCCACCCGCCCGCCCGACTAGCATCACTACTCTGGACGGTTCTGACTTAGAATATGTGGACAACTACAAATACCTAGGTGTCTGGTGAGACTCCTTCCAGACTCACATTGAGCATCTCCAATCCAAAATTAAATCTAGAATCGGCTTCCTATTTCGCAAACAAAGCCTCCTTCACTCATGCTGCCAAACATACCCTCGTAAAACTGACTATCCTACTGATCCTTGACTTCGGCGATGTCATTAACAAAATAGCCTCCAACACTCTACTCAGCAAACTGGATGTAGTCTATCACAGTGCCACCCGTTTTGTCACCAAAGTCCCATAAACTACCCACCACTGCGACCTGTATGCTCTCGTTGGTTGGCCCTCGCTTCATATTCGTCGCCAAACCCACTGGCTCCAGGTCATCTATAAGTCTTTGCTAGGTAAAGCCCCGCCTTATCTCAGCTCACTGGTCACCATAGCAACACCCACCCGTAGCACGCGCTCCAGCAGGTATATTTCACTGGTCATCCCCAAAGCCAACATTTTATTTGGTCGCCTTTCCTTCCAGTTCTCTGCTGCCAATGACTGGAACGAATTGCAAAAATCACTGAAGCTGGAGACTTATATCTCCCTCTCTATCTTTAAGCATCAGCTATCAGAGCAGCTTATCGATCACTGTACCTGTACACAGCCAATCTGTAAATAGCACACCCAACTACCTCATCCCCTTATTGTTATTTATCTTCTTGCTCTTTTGCACCCCAGTATCTCTACTTGCACATCATCATCTGCACATCTATCACTCCAGTGTTAATGCTAAATTGTCATTATTTCGCCTCTATGGCCTATTTATTGCCTTACCTCCCTAATCTTCTACATTTGCACACACTGTACATATATTTTTCTATTGTGTTATTGACTGCACGTTTGTTTATGTGTAACTATGTGTTGTTGTTTTTGTCGCACTGCTTTGCTTTATCTTGGCCAGGACACAGTTGTAAATGAGAACTTGTTCTCAACTGACCTACCTGGTTAAATAAAGGTGATATACATTTTTTTATTTAAAAAATAAAAAAAATACAAAGAAGACTGTTAGGAGGACTTACAACCATGTGATCTGTAGTTCCCTGTGCTCTGTGTTTAAGGTAATGTTTTAGGGCCTGGTTCTGTTTGCTCTGTGAGGAGAGAAAGATCCCACTCTCCCTCTCAGTCCAGGAGTGTTTCAACAAGCCCTGTTGCACACTACCTGGAGGTCAAGGGTCGCAGATAATCTGGTGAACAGACTTCTTTCTCTCACAACACCTGGGACCTCAGAGGGTGATACCTGAAGAGAGAAAGGGAAGTACCCCAATTAAAGATGCATTCTGGGTTTTTAAGCACAAGAAATTGGTTACATGTTGCACAAATGGTTTCGTAACATATCACACGAATTGCAACATTTGCATGATGTCATATGAATTGCAAAATTCGTACCATATCAAACGAAATGGATGATGTAGTACACAATTGGATGACATACAGTAGTACACAAAATGGGGACCCGTTTTGGCTCGTGAGCACCACTTTCAAAACTACTGTCTGAAATTATACGAAAGTTTGAGAGTGCATCTTTAAGATTATACAAATGAATACAGTAAATAGTTTTGTTGGGTCTGTGATATGACTGGTGCGTGTCTTTTTTCTTCCATTTATAAACATCCTACAGTTTCTTATTGGAGTAAGTTGAGGGAATCTGTGTGTAAGACTGTATAGCCCAACAGCATAATTAACACAAGTAAACATACTGCTCTCAACGATACACATCAAATATCCCAATATCATAGCTACAGTAGTAACCTTTATATACTAGGCCTACAGAGTGCACACTGCATAGATGCTTTTTGTGCTTCTGTGTCCCCCACCGTGACTTGAGTATCTGACCGATCTCCCACACAGAAGTAGTCCACAACGACGGTATGCCTGAACTATTTATACCAACAGCCATACGATTCAGTAGGCCTTTCACCAACCCTACAGGGATCCAAAAACGTTTTCGGTGGCCTCACACTCAAAGACCCCTCACTGGAGACGCAGAGTGCTTAAAGAGGCCCACAGACATGCAGCTTTGCTGAAAGGAGCCCTTAGTAAGTCAATAGAGCACTCTTAGTTAGAGAGAGAGGCTGGGAGGGAGGGAGAGAGAGAACGAGAGAGAGAGGAACAGGGGCTAGAGAGGTAAAAAGACTGACAGAGAGGGGTAAAGATAGAGAGAGAGAGAGAGAGAGAGGGGGAGTAGATGGAGGTGGTTGGGGCTGGCTGGCGTGATGATGTGGGGATGAGGGCTCTGGGCTGAGGTCCTGCAGGACTCAGTGTGCTTGGCAAAGCTGCTTCCCCCGGTGAGGACCAACCACAAGCACTCAGATCTCTGTGTGGTGCCCCTGCGTCAAAGCCCCTGCGAGTTCCTGTGCGTCGTGTGCCCTGCCCACAAATACACTGGCCTCAATGCTCTCCCTTTAATCTGTGGGGTATCACACATCCACGGTGGGCGCTCCAACCCCCAGGCTTTAATGATGAAAATAGCCCTACGCTGCCTGCCTGCCACTGAGTGTAAAGTGGCCTCAGTGTGTGTAGAACTGAGGTTCAGTTAGGTTAATACAGTTGACTGCTCTGACTGAGATGTTTGAGGTAGTGGTTCAACGTCTCCATCATTAAATGGTCTTTTGTAGGTATGTCACAACTCAAAGCATCAGGAGAGCTGGTTTTCGTACTGAAACTCACACTGTCCATCTATGTGGATAGTTATGCTGTTAACTATCAAGGCAGAACGGTGCTTTCTCTACCTCAGAATAATCACCTTTCACCCAACACAAAGAGCTTTATTATCTACAAATTTAAAGTGCGTGGGTAATGGAGAGAAACAAAATCGTGCTGTTTGAGGCCATGTGGCCGAAAGTGATACGGGCGCTGGAGATAAGGGTGAGGGCTTGTGGGTCTGGGCAGATGTAATGTAGTTGGTGTTTGTATGATGTTGTTGTTTGTATGTTTTGTATTGTTGATAAAATAAAAATGTATGAAGTGAATATGCATAAACACAGTGCTAAATATCACACACACACACACACACACACACACACACACACACACACACACACACACACACACACACACACACACACACACACACACACACACACACACACACACAGTGCAGTGTGAGTTTAAGTACTCCACATTCATCCCCACCAGGGGCTGTGTGTGTGTGTGTGTGTGTGTGTGTGTGTGTGTGTGTGTGTGTGTGTGTGTGTGTGTGTGTGTGTGTGTGTGTGTGTGTGTGTGTGTGTGTGTGTGTGTGTGTGTGTGTGTGTGTGTGTGTGTGTGTGTGTGGACAGGCAGGAAGTAGCTAAGCCCTATGCCCTATACAAGCCGTGGCTGTTAGAATCATGTGTCAGTGACATGCACTAAGGTCACAATAATCTGTCAGGGTGAATGATTGCAGTGCTCTCTCTTCCTCTCACACAGTCCCTCCGCTGTGTCTGTACGTCGGTGTGTGTTGTGTGTGTGTGTGAGACGGGCTACTGTTGGAGAAAAACGTTGCCATACTGCACAAAGCATGCTTTCAGACCGGGGGCCTCCGCTTCCTCAGCACTCTCTCTCTAAAACCTCCCCCCTTCCCTTCTTCCCTCCTTCCTTCTCTCTTAAGAAAGTGGCGAGGTAGGCTATATTATCAGGGACACCCTGATAAGGAGAGGGGTTTTAGTAGGGGGCGCCAGAGGAGGAAGACGTCTGACTGTAATTTATAGGCCTATAAATCCCCTGTCCTTACCCTCTAACCCCTATATCTACGAGCCAGTTCCCTAAAAACTTAATCACTTCCCAGCCGGTCCGTTGGCAGCCGCCCTCGCGGCGCCGTGACAGGGGCAGGATGGGAGTGCCGCGGCCATATTACTCCACTGTAAAAGCAAACTGCTTTCTCATTATCACCCGCCTGGCCTGCACAGCCAGCCTGCCTTCCTCCCAGGGCCCAGGGCCACCAAAAGCCCACCCTGCAGCCCCTAAATCTAAACCTGTGGAACCCCTAGACACGGAAGCCCAGGCAACTCTCCAGAACCGGGTATAGCCCCATAGGCTTTACTTAGGAGTCCCTAAACCCAAAAGCCCTGACACAGAGGCCCAGCCACACTCCAAAGCACCAGTCCTAGAGCCCCAAGATAGACCCTAAATCCAGAAACCAAGGCCCACTCCAGACTGAGCTCCCAGCTCCAGCTCCTGCCTGCAAATCAAATCAAATTGTATTTGTCACATGCGTCGACTACAACAGGCCCTTAACCAACAACGCAGTTTTAAGAAAAATAAGAGTTAAGAAAAAATATTTACTAAATAAACTCAATTAAAAATAAAAGTGTAACAATAAAATAACAATAACGAAGCTATATACAGGGGGTACCGGTACCGAGTCAATGTGTGGGGATACAGGTTAGTCGAGGTAATTGAGGTAATATGTACATGTAGGTAGGGGTAAAGTGATTATGCACAGATAATAGATAATAAACAGCGAGTAGCAGCAGTGTAAAAAAAAGGGGGAGCTCCTAAAACCCCAGCCACGCTCCACAACCACAGCCACCATCGCCCTTACCCCAGCCTAGAGTCCTGCACGGGTCAGCTTTTTGGAGCCACACCCTTCCTGTGCCGGCCATATAAATTCCGAGACCCACCCGACATCGTCATCAAGACAGATTTTTCTCCGCAACTCAACCCAACCCAAATAGAATTGTTCCGAGATCCGATCCATTACCCACCAATAACATAAATGTATTTAGCTAATTGTTTTTATGACTCCAGACAGTATGCTATTCCCCTTCCCTGCAAACAATTCATTTGTCTGTATATCAACTTTCTTTTCAAGTAGTAGATATACTTTACCCAAAAGCAGTAGTGTAAATGAATGATTATGAAGAATGTTTTCTTACCTTAATCCATCTATTTATCAAACTGTCTCCATCTCCTCCCAACACACGCTCTCCCCTTCAAAATGCACTCCTTTTTGCTGCAGTATTATCTGCAGCAAAGATGTAAAAATATGCAAAAATCCGACCTGAATTGCTGCTCTGTATCAGGACTCAGGATTGATTATTTTTATTTTATTTAACCTTTATTTAACTGGGAAAGTCAGTTAAGAACAAATTCTTATTTACAATGAAGGTCTACGAAAAGGCAAAATCCCTCCTGTGGGGACGGGGCTGGGATTAAAATATATATATATATATACGTAACAGTATAGCTGTCATGAATCCCACCGAAGGTGGCTCCCCTGCCTGTTCGGGCGGCGCTCGGCGGTCGTCGTCGCCGGTCTACTAGCCGCCGCTGATCCCTTTTTCCTTTTCTGTTTGTTCGGTCTTATTGGTTGCACCTGTTCCCTGTTTTGTTTCTTGATTTGTGTTTATTTAAGCCTGTTAGGCCCGCCCAGGTTTGTGCAGGATTATTTCACTGTTTGTATTTGGATGAGCTGGCTGGCGCCTTATTTCTCTCCGGACTGTTTTGCCCTGTGTTTTTGGGCTGGTCTACTTTGTTACGAGCCCTCTGGGTTTTGGCGTGACCGTTTTGTGCCGGAGAAATAAAGACGTTATACTTACCCTCTGCTCTCTGCGCCTGACTCCAACCACCACTCCTAGGAATCCCTGACAATAGCCTGCATCCCTCTCCTCGCCCCAACCTGGGCTTGAACCAGGGACCCTCTGCACACATTACAACTGACACCCACGAAGCATCGTTAACCATCACGTCACAAAAGCCACGGCCCTTGCAGAGCAAGGGGAACAACTACTTCAGGTCTCAGAGCGAGTGACGTCACCGATTGAAACGCTATTAGCGCGCACCACCGCTAACTAGCTAGCCATTTCACATCGGTTACACTCACCCACCTTTTGACCTCCTCCTTTTCCGCAGCAACCAGTGATCCGGGTCAACAGCATCACGTAACTCCTGTGAAGTGCAGTGTTTACCTGGAGGTTTATCGCGCAATCCCCTCGTCGATGAGGTGGTAATCGGGTCGCCCTCTTTTTATATATCATAAGGTGAATGCACCAATTTGTAAGTCGCTTTGGATAAGAGCGTCTGCTAAATGACTTAAATGTTAAATGTTAAATGTTTACAGAAGGCGATAGCCAAATCGGCATATTCAGAGGGAATGCGCACAGTGGAAACCTGGTCTGGACTCTCCACCGTCGTCGCACCGATGGAAACTCCTATGCACCTGCCTGAACACTCCTCTGACCACCCTCTGAGAGCCCCCTGTCTCCATGAAATATCAGGATTGTGATTGGCCAGCCAGGGAATCCCCAGCACCACCGGAAATGCAGGCGAATCAATGAGGAAGAGACTAATCCGTTCCCCATGATCCCCCTGCGTTACCATGTCCAGTGGAACCGTGGCCTCCCTGACCAGCCCTGACCCTAATGGTCGGCTATCTAAGGAGTGCACGGGGAAAGGTTGGTCCAACGACACCAGGGGAATCCCTAGCCTTAATGCGAGCCCACGATCCATACATTTTCCAGCTGCGCCTGAAACGAGTAGCGCCTTATGCTGAAAAGAGGGAGAAAACTCAGGAAAAAATATTAGCACAAACATATGGCCAAAAGGAAGCTCTGGGTGAGGCTGGTGCTTACTCACCTGGGGTGAACGAAGGAGTGCTCTGCCTGCCATCCCGACTCCCAGACGAGCTCCTCCAGCACCGGTCGGCAGTGTGTCCTCTCCGACCACACTGGGTACAGGAGGAGCCTCCTCCTCCGGTCCACTTCGATGCGGCCCCCCCTAGCTCCATGGGGATGGGAGCTGGAGGGCCTGGTGGTGGAACCAACAGGGCCCGTTCTGGACGCCCGCGGGCAGCCAGCAGATTGTCCAGACGGATGGACTTGTCGATGATTTCGTCGAGGGAGAGGGTAGTGTTCCGACAGGCTAGTTCCCGGCGGACGTCCTCCCGGAGGCTACAACGATAATGGTCCATCAGGGCCCTGTTGTTCCACCCCGCCCCAGCAGCCAAGGTCCGGAACTCCAGAGCAAAGTCCTGCGCGCTCCTCGTCTCCTGTCGCAGGTGGAATAGCCGTTCACCCTCTGTCCGGCCTTCTGGTGGGTGGTCAAACACGGCCCGGAACCGGCGGGTGAACTCGGGGTAGTGATCCCTCACTGAGTCTGGGCCATACCACACTGCGTTGGCCCACTCCAGGGCTCGACCTGTTAAGCAGGAGACGAGGACGCTCACGATCGTCTCTCCCGAGGGAGTCGGACGAACGGTAGCCAGGTACAACTCCAGCTGTAGCAGGAACCCCCTATATATAACCAATGTGAAATGGCTAGTTAGTTAGCGGTGGTGAGCGCTAATAGCGTTTCAATCGGGTGACGTCACTCACTCTGCGAACTGAAGTAGTTGGGGTAAGGCTGGGGTGTAGGCTGGGGTAAGGGCGATGGTGGCTGTGGCTGTGGAGCATGGCTGGGGTTTTAGGAGCTCTGCAGTGAGGGCTACAAAAAAGGCCCTAAAAATTGCCAAAGACTCCAGCCACCCTAGTCATAGATTGTTCTTTCTGCTACCGCACGGCAAGCAGTACCGGAGTGCCAAGTCTAGGTCCAAAAGGCTTCTGAACAGCTTCTGCTTCCAAGCCATAAGACTGCTGAACAGCTAATCATATATATACACTGCTCAAAAAAATAAAGGGAACACTTAAACAACACAATGTAACTCCAAGTCAATCACACTTCTGTGAAATCAAACTGTCCACTTAGAAAGCAACACTGATTGACAATAAATTTCACATGCTGTTGTGCAAATGGAATAGACAACAGGTGGAAATTATAGGCAATTAGCAAGACACCCCCAATAAAGGAGTGGTTCTGCAGGTGGTGACCACAGACCACTTCTCAATTCCTATGCTTCCTGGCTGATGTTTTGGTCACTTTTGAATGCTGGCGGTGCTTTCACTCTAGTGGTAGCATGAGACGGAGTCTACAACCCACACAAGTGGCTCAGGTAGTGCAGCTCATCCAGGATGGCACATCAATGCGAGCTGTGGCAAGAAGGTTTGCTGTGTCTGTCAGCGTAGTGTCCAGAGCATGGAGGCGCTACCAGGAGACAGGCCAGTACATCAGGAGACGTGGAGGAGGCCGTAGGAGGGCAACAACCCAGCAGCAGGCCTTTGTGCAAGGAGGAGCAGGAGGAGCACTGCCGGAGCCCTGCATAATGACCTCCAGCAGGCCACAAATGCGCATGTGTCTGCTCAAACGGTCAGAAACAGACTCCATGAGGGTGGTATGAGGGCCCGACGTCCACAGGTGGGGGTTGTGCTTACAGCCTAACACCGTGCAGGACGTTTGGCATTTGCCAGAGAACACCAAGATTGGAAAATTTGCCACTGGCGCCCTGTGCTCTTCACAGATGAAAGCAGGTTCACACTGAGCACATGTGACAGACGTGACAGAGTCTGGAGACGCCGTGGAGAACGTTATGCTCCCTGCAACATCCTCCAGCATGACCGGTTTGGCGGTGGGTCAGTCATGGTGTGGGGTGGCATTTCTTTGGGGGGCCGCCAAAGGTAGCCTGACTGCCATTAGGTACCGAGATGAGATCCTCAGACCCCTTGTGAGACCATATGCTGGTGCGGTTGGCCCTGGGTTCCTCCTAATGCAAGACAATGCTAGACCTCATGTGGCTGGAGTGTGTCAGCAGTTCCTGCAAGAGGAAGGAATTGATGCTATGGACTGGCCCGCCCGTTCCCCAGACCTGAATCCAATTGAGCACATCTGGGACATCATGTCTCGCTCCATCCACCAACGCCACGTTGCACCACAGACTGTCCAGGAGTTGGCGGATGCTTTAGTCCAGGTCTGGGAGGAGATCCCTCAGGAGACCATCCACCACTTCATCAGGAGCATGCCCAGGCATTGTAGGGAGGTCATACAGGCACGTGGAGGCCACACACACTACTGAGCCTCATTTTGACTTGTTTTAAGGACATTACATCAAAGTTGGATCAGCCTGTAGTGTGGTTTTCCACTTTAATTTTGAGTGTGACTCCAAATCCAGACCACCATGGGTTGATAAATTGGATTTCCATTGATTATTTTTGTGTGATTTTGTTGTCAGCACATTCAACTCTGTAAAGAAAAAAGTATTTAATAAGATTATTTCATTCATTCAGATCTAGGATGTGTTATTTTAGTGTTCCCTTAATTTTTTTGAGCAGTGTATATATAAACATAGGAAAAACACACATCACGACAAGAGAGACAACACAACACTACATAAAGAGAGACCTAAGACAATAACATAGCAAGGCAGCAACACATGACAGCACAGCATGGTAGCAACACAACACGACAACAACATGGTAGAAACACAACATGGTAGCAGCACAAAACATGGTACAAACATTATTGGGCACAGAAAACAGCACAAAGGGCAAGAAGGTAGAGACAACAATACATCACGCAAAGCAGCCACAACTGTCAGTAAGTGTCCATGATTGAGTCTTTGAATGAAGAGATTGAGATAAAACTGTCCAGTTTGAGTGTTTGTTGCAGCTCGTTCCAGTTGCTAGCTGCAGCAAACTGAAAAGTCGAGCGACCCAGGGATGTGTGTGCTTTGGCCGAATGGTAAAGAACATCAATCCGCTCGAGAGCACCCTTACCTGCTGATCTATAAATGATTTCTCCGTAATCTAGCATGAGTAGGATGGTCATCTGAATCAGGGTTAGTTTGGAAGCTGGGGTGAAAGAGGAGCAATTACGATAGAGGAAACCAAGTCTAAATTTAACTTTAGCCTGCAGCTTTGATATGTGCTGAGAGAAGGACAGTGTACTGCCTAGCCATACTCTCAAGTACTTGTATGAGGTGACTACCTCAAGCTCTAAACCTTCAGAGGTAGTATTCACACCTGTGGGGAGAGGGGCATTCTTCTTACCAAACCACAAAACCTTTGTTTTGGAGGTGTTCAGAACAAGGTTAAGGGTAGTGTAACGATGTACGCTGAGAGTCGGGAAACAAGTTCAGGGAGTGAATACATTTAATAAATAAACGAACACAACAAGAAACACGAACAGCACACCAACATGACACAGATACAGAAACAATGACGTCTGGTGAAGAAACCAAAGGGACTGACATATAAAGGGCAGGTAATGAAGGAGGTGATGGAGTCCAGGTGAGTGTCATTATACGCTGATGCGCGTAACGATGGTGACAGGTGTGCGCCATAACGAGCAGCCTGGTGACCTAGAGGCCAGAGAGGGAGTACACATAACAGGTAGAGAAAGCTTGTTGGACACTAAGCTTTGTTGTAGAGCGTTTAACACAAAATCTGGGGAGGGGCCAACTGAGTATAAGACTGTATCATCTGCATATAAATGGATGAGAGAGCTTCCTACTGCATGAGCTATGTTGTTGATGTAATTTGAGAAGACAGTGGGGCCTAGGATTGAGCCTTAGGGTACTCCCTTGGTGACAAGCAGTGGCTGAGACAGCATATTCTTTTACTTTATACACTGCACTCTTTGAGAGAGATAGTTAGCAAACCAGGTCAAAGGCCCCTCAGAGACACCAATACTCCTTAGCCGGCCTACAAGAATAGAATGGTCTACCGTATCAAAAGCTTTGGCAAAGTCAATAAAAATGGAAGCACAACATTGCTTAGAATCAAGGCCAATGGTGACGTCATAGAGGTTGCAGTGACACATCCATAACCTGAGCGGAAACCAGATTGCATACCAGAGAAAATACTATAGACATCAAGAAAGCCAGTCAATTGACTATTGACAAGTTTTTCCAACACTTTTATTAAACATGGCAAAATAGAAATAGGCCTATAACAGTTAGGATCAGCTTGATCTCCCCCTTTAAATAAAGGACAAACCGTGGCTTCCTTCCAAGCAATGGGAACCTCCCTAGAAAGGAGAGACAGGTTAAAAAGGTTGGAGATAGGCTTGGCGATGATAGGGGCAGCAACCTTAAAGAAGAAAGGGTCTAAACCTGACCCAGATGTTTTTTGGGGGTCAAGTTTCAGGAGCTCCTTTAGCACCTTGGACTCAGTGACTGCCTGCAGGGAGAAACTTTGTTGCGGGGCAGGGGAAAAAGAGGGAGAAGCATCGGGGATAGTCGCATTAGAAGGGGTGGGAGATGAGGAAATGTTGGACGGGCAATGAGGCATGGCTGAGTCAAATAGGAATCCTAACTTAATGAAGTGGTGATTAAAGAGCTCAGCCATGTGCTTCTTGTCAGTATCAACCACAACATCAACTTTTAGGGACATGGGCAGCTGTGAGGAGGAGGGTTTATTCTCCAGGTCTTTAACCGTTTTCAAGAACTTCTTGGGGTTAGACCCACAGAGAGAGAACTGCTCCTTAAAGTAACTAACTTTGGCCTTCCGGATAGCCTGGAAGGAGTGCACTTATTTCTCATTTGTCTGAACGAGAGCCAGTCAGCCTGAGTATGCGTGTGCCAAGCCTTTCACCAAATGCAATTCTTGAGATGGAGTAACTCTGCAAACTCACGGTCGAACCAGGGGCTGAGCCTGTTTTTGAATTCTCATTTTCTTTATGGACGTGTCTGTTAACAATTCCACTGAAAATATCAAAAAAGAAGGTCCAAGCGTCTTCGACAGAGGGGATCAAGCTGATTCTTTACCATTTTACAGAAGCCAGTTCATGAATGAAGGCTTGCTCATTAAAGTTTTTTAGCAAGCGTCTATGACAAATCAGGACAGGTCATTTCACTGTAAAACTGTAAAACAGTGATCACTAAGGTCATTACAGAAAACACCAGACTGATACCTATCAGGATTATTTGTGAGGATAACATCAGGAAGAGTAGCCTTTTCTGGGTGTTTGGAGTCATACCTTGTGGGATTGGTAATAATCTGAGAAAGATTTAGGGAGTCCCATTGCTTTAGGACTTGGTCAGGTGGTTTTAGCATGTCCCAGATTAGGTCACCTAGCAGGACGCATTCAGACTTAGTGTAAGGAGCCAGGAGAGAGCTTAGGGCAGGTAGGGTACAGGCCGGTGCTGATGGAGGACGATAGCACCCAGCAACAGTCAACAAAGAGCTATTTGAAAGTTTAATGCTTAAAACCAGCAAATCAAATTGTTTGGGGACAGACTTGGCGGAGACAACCGAGCACTGAAGGTGATCCTTGGTAAAGATTGCCACTCATCCACCTTTGGAAGATCTGTCTTGCCGAAAAAGGTTATAACCAGAAAGGTTAACATCAGTATTAAAAACACTCTTCCTTAACCACGTCTCAGTAATGACCAAAACATCTAGATTGGAGCTGTGAACCCACACTTTCAATTGAACCATTTTAGGTAATAAACTTCTAGTGTTAATGTGCAGAAAACCCAGGATTTTACGAGAGCAGAAATCAGTGAAGCAGATATCAGAGCACAAATAAGAATTGTGGCTAGCAACTGTAGATGGGCCAGGGTGTACATGTACATTTCCAGATATCATCAACAGTAATACAGTCAAGGCACGGCATACTACAGGGAGAGCTCTGCAGTGCTGATTTATGACATCTGAATGTGCATCAGATGGCAACAAGATCATATTGTACAGCAGGAGGGGGCTTCAAGGCCTCTGGGTTTGGGTGGGGTAGCCTGACCTTTGTTGGGCTCAAAGGCTTTGACACCTCTCGCTTCACATGTCAGTGCTAATTGAAGTTGTATCTCTTTGTCCTAGCAAGCTTGGTAGCCTTAGCATTCAGTCTCAGTTCCAGGTTGGATGGTGTTTTCAGGTTTCTGTTTGTTTCCCAGAGCATTTGCTGTATATCTTGGGAATAATAATCCTTGAGTGTAGGAAGCATTCCAGGTAATTCCAGGTAATTCCGTTAAAAATCAGGTTGTAGATTTGGAGTTGTGATTTGGAGTGAAGGTTATGTTGTTTAGGGTATCATCCTGAATATGTCCCTGCCAAAAATCTAAGTTTGTCAAACTCTAAATCTATCTCTTTTTTTAAAAACATGCTGGAAAATGTGGGAGCTCATCTGCTCATGACCCCCCCCCCCCCCCCTCTCTCTCTCTCTCTGTTAAGACCCAGATGGATAAGACCCAGATGGATAAGACCCAGATGGATGCAGACAGTTGTTTATTAACAAAACGGGGCAGGCGAACGACAGGTCAAGGGCATGCAGAGGTCAGTAATCCAGGGCAGAGTCAGTAAGGTCCTGAACGGTCAGGGCAGGCAGAAACGTCAAAACTGGAAGAACTAGAAAACAGGGACGAAAGAGAACAGGGGTACGGGAAAAAACAAGTTGGTAGGCTTGACGAAACAAGAAGAACTGGCCACAGACAAACAGAAAACACTGGTATAAATGCACAGGGGATGATGGGGAAAATGGGCAAAACCTGGATTGGGGAGGAGACAAGCCCAAGACAGTTGAAACAGATCAGGGTGTCACACTCTGTCTGCTGAAAATAGCTACCAAAAGTCATTCTTGGTAAGTGTGGATATTTCTAGGCAAAAGAAAGGGAATCATCAATAGCTAGATTTCCATCCAAATGTTGACAGATTTTCATGTGAATATTCAAAAATCTGCATAAAAACAATATGCGCATTTCCAAACTAGTTTCCATCAAATTGAATTGTTGTGGACAAAAGGCTGTGTGTGATGACATACTACACATTCAAATAACTTTTGCGGTTAAATTCCTATGTACCGAATAAAAATGACAAGTTAAATGGGTTTCCATTTTCAATGGTTTTGTCGCCGAGAAAATGTTGCGTTATAGGCTATAGGTCTTGGCACGGACGCTCTAGCCAACAGCTCGCAGATACAGTGCCAGTATAGCCTACATGATGAGATTATTATGGACAAAAGAGCAACATTATTTTTATTTGTCAACCAGCATCGATCATCAAGTCACCAGAATAAGACCCTCAATATTTATTGGAAAGGAGCATCAAGCTCATCACTGTGCACTTTCACCACCCTGTGAAGTCCATTTAAGTGATAATGCCCCCGAAGCCGGTGTTTGGAGGATATATTGGCACTGTGTTGTTATGCCCGAGACGAAGTTGAGGGCCGTCAAACCGTGCCAATATATCCTCCAAACACCGGCTTCGAGGGCATTATCACTTTTATACAATGGGTTACCAACATATTCAAATAATGATTGACATATTTTCATGATTGACATATTTTCATTAAAAACGTTATTTTGATGAATTTATTCATGCTATTTCATTCTTCCGCAAGATATAGTCCCGACATAGACCTAGGGTCGTTCGTTCTATCAACCCAGTCATTCAGTCTTTTTGTTCTGTATCTATGGACACAACCCAGTCGTTCATTCTAAATGTTCCATTGCCATACTGGCTGGCAACGTTCTTATCCCTTTCTTGCTACCTAGCCAAAAATGGCCAACTTACAGGCACGTCAAACAGTGTGCAAAGCTGTCATCAAGGCAAAGGGTGGATACTTTGAAAAATATAAATGTTTTTTGATTTGTTTAACACTTTTTTGGTTACTACATGATTCCATATGTGTTATTTCATAGTTTTGATGTCTTCACTATTTTTCTACAATGTAAAAATAGTAAAAATAAAGAAAAACCCTTGAATGAGTAGTTGTGTCCAAACTTTTGACTGGTACTGTATAATTCCCTTTATAAACTGGGTAGGTCAAGCCCTGAATGCTGATTGGCTGACAGATGTGGTATATCAGACTGTATACCACAGGTATGACAAAACATGTATTTTTACTCCGCGTTGCGTCGTGCGTAAGAACAGCCCTTAGCCATGTTATATTGGACATATATCACAAACACCCGAGGTGCCCTTATTGCTATTATAAACAGGTTACCAATGTAATTAGAGCAGTACAAATAAATGTTTTGCATTCCCTTTATAAACTGGGTAGTTCGAGTCCTGAATGCTGATTGGCTGACAGACGTCGTATATCAGACCGTATACCACGCGTATGACAAAACATACATTTTTACTCTGCGTTGCGTCGTGCATAAAAACAGCCCTTATCCGTGGTATATTGGACATATAACATACCTCCTCGTGTTTTATTGCTTAAATAACGCACAGAACCCAGCTAGCAATGAGGAATCGGCCCAGAAGCACCGGAACTGATTGAATCAGCCCAGAATCGGTGTTGGACTCGGCCCGGAATCAAAATGAATGACTGCCCAGAATCGGCCCAAGTACATGGGGCCATTTCCGTCTACCGGAATTCAGGCAACTTTGCCGGCATCTTACCAGAATCCCCTCAGATGCGGCCCGATGCAAATTTTAATAAATGTATACAAAATTAATCGCTGCAACTCCCATACGGCCTCGGAAGAGGTAAAGGTCGATGTGTCGGAAGATTACATTACTACTTAAACAGGACTCTTAAAGAATTTAATTTAAATTTATATTGTATTTTTTGATCACAGAAACAATGAGAAAATATGGAAAAATAAATCAATAATTAAATGTTAATTATATAATGCATTCCGTGTAATCATCTGCCAGAGAGTAGCCACAATCGGTCCGAGCCCCAAGTAATACATTTGGGTCAGATAACTCACACCAGAATTGGCCCGAGCCCTAAGCAATACATTTGGGTCAGATAACTCACACCGGGAATCGGCCGAGCTCAATCCCCGCATCCTAGCCATAAGTAATACTGCCGAAGGCGGCCCAGACTCGGGCCACATAAAGTCAGCTGAGTCTGACTCTCAGCCCGGAATCAGCCCATATCCACTGTGCTAGCTGGGTATATTTGCAAAGTAGAATTCATTGGCTATAGTTCATTATTTCATGTTCTATGTTTGTGCTGCTTTTGAAAGCAAAAGTCGAATTGAAAACATTATTGGCATTGTTGAATTCGATTTCCATAATGGCAAGCTAGGACTGATGGTTTGGTTTGCCAAACTAGCAAGTCTGTTTGTGTGGTTACCACGGCAACTACTGCAGCTAGTTAACTTGCTACCTACTTCAGTGGATGTTGAACACATTTCTAGCGGCAAATGTGTTAAATTATAGCCATGGTATAAAAGGGATAATCAACTTGGGGCCCTATGAGTTCGAACACACCTTCCACGTCGTTCATTGTTTACATAGAACGCAACCCCTCGTTGATTATCCCTTACTTATTTCATCTGTAGCCTAATAAACTGCATGCTTTCCCAAGTAATAGTGGGAGGACCACACAATTGTAAACTTGTTAACATAATAATTGTAAAATGTTAACATATCAACGTGGGACTCCAAGTTTACTCTGATATGATGGTTGTTATATAAATATTTGCCGATAAAGGCGTTTCCACCGCCATTACTCGCATAATTAATTTTACAGACACAAAAAGATCCCACATTGTCTAGTATCTTTTGTTTTGTCGACATTTGGAAAGTTTACCGGCAAATTAGCTATTTCCATCAGGCCTGTTTTTTATCTGAATGTTATATTAACTTGTACTTTACTAGCATAAACAGGTTGGATGGAAATCTGCTTAGAGTTAAACCCACCTTGAAATCAAAATAGCAAACTTCAAGTATGTGTGCATGGGACAGAGGCATGAATACTGCATGGTTGTTCACTCCGGTTGCTAGGCAACCCAATGCATAGGTGAGTGGCTGCTTACTGCTACAGCTGCAGCAGCACAGAGGAGAAAAAAATAGCATGCCTTCATTTTGCAATTATCTTGATTTATAACATTTCCGACCCGCAATATAATTGTTTTGAACCACGAACCAACCCATCGGTTGAAGGAATGTTTTCATTCCACCCACCAGCAGATTGTTTTGCAGGTGACCCACAGGGTGACCCCGTGGGACTCTAGGGCGCCTCTCCTCAGGTAACCGCTTTGCGCCACCCCTGTTCCCTCTCACTTCCCTCCTATTCCACCCTCTTTCCACCTCCCTGGTTCTTTATCTGAGAGCTGTTAAGTGGAGAGGAAAGGTTTAAATTATGATCTGAGCCATTGTAGCTCCAGAGGGAAGTCATAAAGGAATAGCTTGTTTAGGAGGGCTGTGGAGTGCTGCACATCTCTACTGACTCTGATGAAACTCAGGGACGGGAGTCATCCTGACTGCCAGAGAAGATTTATACATCTCCCCAATGAAAAAATAAATGGGGAATGGAAGGAATGGGGAAAATCTCAAAATCTCTCTCACTCTTGCTCTCTTTCTTTCTCTTTCTCTCTCGGTTTGTCCTAGGTTTAGGGGTTAGGGTTAAATGTGCACTCTAAACAGAAGATGCACCAGGTGGTTGTACAAGAATAAGATGCATCACTTTGTGTCACATTTGAAGCTTGCGGGTCACTGGGTCTGTGTCTTGAACAATCAAGGACAAAACCCACAAGATGAAGGCCAGTAATGGAGAATGGAGCAGGCCATGGCAGTTACAGTGTGGTTGGTTACTAGGAGACAGTCAGTCATGGGGAAACTAACTCCAGCTGCAAAGACAAAAGATGAACCAGGGGACATAAATCACTAGAAGACCAACACTCACACCCCTATTCACAACAACACTTCAAGACAACCACAACTTTCCAAACAAGCCAGAGAGTGCAATTTAAAGTGTGGGTGCAAAAAAAAGGGATTACTTAAACTTGACATTCTGATTTTCATCTAACATGTACATTTAGAAACTCTATGTGGCCTGTAATGCCTGTAAGTATTTTTGGAAGGAGGGCCCGGGGAATTTACTTTAGTTAGACGCCATTAAGTCAAAAGTGCGTCAAAGGGCCGTATAGAGAGTGTTAAAGGAGCACTTGTTCGTTCCAACCCTACACTTTCCTTCAGTCTTTCCTTAATGACCCTAGTCCAGGGTGCAGTTGGAACCTCTGATGTTTAAGTGTTTCCTACTGTAATCTATGAGCTCTATAATACCCTCATGTACTGTAAGCCCCACTCTTATTCAAACTCCCAGCCTTCCTGCACCACTACTAACTCAAACTACTTAGCCCCCCACACATTCAAATCTAGGCCCACAGTCTCCATGCGTGTCTACGTCTCACGGCAGCACATCATCCAGTCACGTTAGCTCTGATTGGGGAACGCTGGGGAGCTCTCTGACGGGGCCTTGTTTCCTCCATATCCTATCTCCTCCCATGGCTGTCTTAACATGCTATACTATCAGTCTGATACCACCATTCAACTGATTTACACTTCTACCTACTACTACTACTGCTATTACATAAGTAGGACTGCTGCTAGACACTGGGGCTCGGCCTTCTCCCAGTAAAAAAGTGATTTGTTTCTCCTTTTTTCGAGTGTGTGGTCATGCCTGTGGATTTGACCATCCTAAGAGACTGAAATGTTTAAGCAAGAGTTTGGCACACATACCATTTACTGAATGTACAGTAAAACATGTTCACAGAGCACGGTTGACCATCCAAGTCCTGGAGATGGTTTAGAAAACATGAGCTAAGTCCTATGGTTTACGGAAAATGTATCTTTATCTTCTCCATTGCAATTACAGAGCGCATGGATTGGCTTGAAAGGCATCTAGGAGGTTTACCAAAGATGTACTGTAGTCTTACAGGACTTGGTGGTTTGGATGAACTTTACACTTCTCTAATCATCCTCTCATTTCTGAGATGCGGTCACAACAATGTTCTGCAGAACCTATACTTTACAGAGAGAATGTAAGGAAAAGGGAAAGACACAAACAGAGATGGGGAGAGACAGAGAGAGTGAGAGAGAGAGAGTGAGCGAGTGAGGGAGAGGAAGAGTAGGGCAGAGAGGGAAAGAGAGAGGAAGGGAGAGGATGAGAGGGGCATTTTTGGACTATGCATCTTCCCTCACCTGTCATTTTTGCATTCACAATGTCTACATAGATATCATATAGGAGCTGTCTTCAAGCCCTCTGGATGTGTGCAGCTAAGGCCTATGCAGTACATCTGTAGGCCTACATCTGTGTGTGCGACTTTATGAGACTGTGTGCCTCTGCTCTGCATCTGGAGACCGCATGAGGCCCCATGGGGGTTGATGTTGGGCCGGGAGAGCGCTGTATTAGGGCCTGTGGTCGGGGTGTTCTCTCGGGGAGACAGCCTGACTGCAACCCTTCACATGAGGCTTTTCCAAGACAGATACCTCCCCACCATGAAACTGACTCCACCACCGTAGCCGCCAGAATATCAGCCGAATAACAACCCTCTCGCTAATTCATGCTCCCTCTCTTTCTCTTTTCTCGCTCCTTCCCTCTCACTCTCTCTTTCCCTCTCTCTTTCACACTCTCTCTCATTCCCTTGTTCTAATACTCTCTCAGTCTCCTTCCCCCCGATTCTCTCTCTCTGTTTCCCCCTCCCCTCTCTCTGTGTCCTAGTTTTACTGGCGAGGAGAGGAGGTTGAATGAAATGATCCCTAACCCACAAACTGATTGAAGATTAGGTCAGGAAGAAGATAGAATATTCAGAGCCTACCCACTGGGCACACCTCGTCATTTCAATGTGGATAATTGGGTTATATTTGGTTGAGATGTTGATCAATGAGATTACAACCTATATTCACCCACTCAAAAAGACAGCCAAGAGTTAGTAGAATTTCCAATGTGTTTTCGCTATGCTTTCAACCATTTTAAAGCACAACCAAATTCCAATGGAGAAACAATGTCTGATTTTTGATTTGGTTGTCACCCAAATGTCTACCACTGCGCTTTCAACCATTTACAAGAACAGCAAAGTTCAAATGAGATATTTTGTTTATTACAACAGATTAATGTTTTATCACTGTGCTTCATCTAATAGCAGAACCAAATGACATGGATTTCTGTTAAGATTACATTAAAAGTACATGGTGGAAGTGATCAATTCCGGCTGAGATTCTGTACAGATTATTACAGCATAATGCGACAACCTATGCCTGCTATCGTTAAACATGCAAACCTTATATGATTACATAAGAAGAAATGTGTTATGTGTTATTCATTTTAAAGTTGAATGTTACATTAACTTGTAAGAACGCCTAAACTTTAGGTTATTTACTTTATTACAATATTGTGGTTGGTTGACAATGCAACCAAATATCAACATTTAAAGGAGATGTATCTACTGCTTGGATAGTTCCATATGAGCTCTGGCTTAATCCCATTCTTTACCTTTTATTGGTTGAGTTGGAGACGTGAATTCAACATACACTGTCTTGCAAAAGTATTCCGACCCCTAGGATTTCTTCAAATTTGATTGCGTTACAAAGTGGGATTAAAATGTATTTAATTGTAATTTTTTGTCAACAATCTACACAAAATACTCTGTAATATTAAAGTGGAAGAAAAATGTGAAATAAAAAAAGATTAATAGAAATTAAAAAACGAAAACATAGTCATTGCATAAGTATTCAACTCCCTGAGTCAATACAGAAACACCTTTGGCATAGATTACAGCTGTAAGTCTTCTTGGGTAAGTCTATAAGAGCTTTGCACACCTGGATTGTGCAATATTTGCCCATTATTCATTTCAAAATTCTTCAAGCGTTGTCAAGATGTTGGGAATGACTAGACAGCAATTTTCAAGTCTTGCCATGGATTTATTTTTAATCCCACTTTGTAATGACTTCAATAGCAACAGTGAATCTATCTTGTTTTTAAGTGGAGATCACTCAGCAATCATTCTCACATTAGCACATTGGTAGTCATTGTCAAATATCATAGCTAAGCAATGCTGGACTTGGTTAAAATCCTGGATAGGAGACCATATTGTACAAATTCTTATTTACAATGACGGCCTACCCCAGCCAAACCCAGACAATGCTGGGCCAATTGTGCGCCACACTATGGGACTCCCAATCACGGCCGGATGTGATACAGCCTGGATTTTTTTTTTATATATATATTCCACCTTTATTTAACCAGGTAGGCTAGTTGAGAACATGTTCTCATTTACAACTGCAACCTGGCCAAGATAAAGCAAAGCAGTGCGACACAAACAACAACACAGAGTTACACATGGAATAAACAAACACTGAGTCAATAATACAATAGAAAAAGTCTATATACAATGTGTGCAAATGAGGTAGGATAAGGGAGGTAAGGCAATAAATAGGCCATAGTGGCAAAATAATTACAATATAGCAATTAAACACTGGAGTGACAGATGTGCAGAAGATGAGGGTGCAAGTAGAGATACTGGGGTGCAAAGGAGCAAAATAAATAAAATAAATAACAGTATGGGGATGAGGTAGTTGGATGGGCTATTTACAGAGGGGCTATGTACAGGTGCAGTGATCTGTGAACTGCTCTGACAGCTGGTGCTTAAAGCTAGTGAGGGAGATATGAGTCACCAGCTTCAGTGATTTTTTGCAGTTCGTTCCAGTCATTGGCAGCAGAGAACTGGAAGGAAAGGCGGCCGAAGGAGGAATTGGCTTTGGGGGTGACCAGTGAAATATACCTGCTGGAGCGCGTGCTATGGGTGGGTCATGCTATGGTGACCAGTGAGCTGAGATAAGGCGGGGCTTTACCTAGCAAAGACTTATAGATGACCTGGAGCCAGTGGGTTTGACGACGAATATGAAGCGAGGGCCAGCAAACAAGAGCATACAGGTCACAGTTGTTGGTAGTATATGGAGCTTTGGTGACAAAACGGATGGCACTGTGAAAGATTGCATCCAATTTGCTGAATAGAGTTTTGGAGGATATTTTGTTAATGACATCGCCGAAGTCAAGGATCGATAAGATAGTCAGTTTTACGAGGGTATGTTTGGCAGCATGAGTGAAGGATGCTTTGTTGCAAAATAGGAAGCAGATTCTAGATTTCATTTTGGATTGGAGATACTTAATGTGAGTCTGGAAGGAGAGTTTACAGTCTAAGACACCTAGGTATTTGTAGTTGTCCACATATTCTAAGTCAGAACCGTCCAGAGTAGTGATGCTTGACGGGCGGGCGGGTATGGGCAGTGATTAGATGAAGAGCATGCATTTAGTTTTACTTGCATTTAAGAGCAGTTGGAGGCCACCTAACAAGAGTTGTATGGCATTGAAGCTCGTCTGGAGGTTAGTTAACACAGTGTCCAAAGAAGGGCCAGAAATATACAGAATGATGGCATCTGCGTAGAGATGGATCAAAGAATCACCAGCAGCAAGAGCGACATCATTGATGTATACAGAAAAAAGAGTCGGCCCGAGGATTGAACCCTGTGGCACCCCTATAGAGACTGCCAGAGGTCCGGACAACAAGCCCTCCGATTTGACACACTGAACTCTGTCTGGGAAGTAGTTGGTGAACCAGGCGAGGCAGTCATTTGAGAAACCAAGGCTGTTGAGTTTGCCAATAAGAATGTGGTGATTGACAGAGTCGAAAGCCTTGGCCAGGTCAATGAATACAGCTGCACAGTAATGTCTCTTATCGATGGTGGTTATGAAATCCTTTAGGAACTTGAGCGTGGCTGAGGTGCACCCATGACCAGCTCTGAAACCAGATTGTATAGCGGAGAAGGTACGGTGGGATTCGAAATAGTTGCTGATCTGTTTGCTAACTTGGCTTTCGAAGACCTTAGAAAGGCAGGGTAGGATAGATATAGGTCTGTAGCAGTTTGGGTCTAGCGTGTCTCCCCTTTTCAAGAGGGGGGTGACCACAGCAGCTTTCCAATCTTTGGGGATCTCAGACGATACGAAATAGAGGTTGAACAGGCTAGTAATAGGGGTTGCAACAATTTCAGTGGATAATTTTAGAAAGAGAGGGACCAGATTGTCTAGCCCGGCTGATTTGTAGAGGTCCAGATGTTGCAGCTCTTTCAGAACATCAGCTATCTGGATTTGGGTGAAGCAGAAATGGCGGAGGCTTGGGCAAGTTGCTGTGGGGGGCGCAGGGCTGTTGACCAGGGTAGGGCTAGCCAGGTGGAAAGCATGGCCAGCCACAGAAAAATGCTTATTGAAAATCTCAATTATCGCAGATTTATCGTTGGTGACAGTGTTTCCTAGCCTCAGTGCAGTGGGCAGCTGGGAGGAGGTGCTCTTATTCTCCATGGACTTTACAGTGTCCCAGAACTTTTTGGAGTTTGTGCTACAGGATGCACATTTCTGTTTGAAAAAGCTAGCCTTTGCTTTCCTAACTGCCTGTGTATATTGGTTCCTAACTTCCCTGAAAAGTTGCATATCGCGGGGGCTATTCGATGCTAATGCAGTACGCCACAGGAAGTTTTTGTGTTGGTCAAGGGAAGTCAGGTCTGGAGTGAACCAAGGGCTATATCTGTTCCTGGTTCTACATTTTTTAAATGGGGCATGCTTATTTAAGATGGTGAGGAAAGCACTTTTAAAGAATAACCAGGCATCCTCTACTGACAGAATGAGGTCAATATCCTTCCAGGATACCCGTGCCAGGTCGATTAGAAAGGCCTGCTCACTGAAGTGTTTTAGGGAGCGTTTGACAGTGATGAGGGGAGGTCGTTTGAATGCAGACCCATTACGGACGCAGGCAATGAGGCATTGATCGCTGAGATCCTGGTTGAAGACAGCAGAGGTGTATTTGGAGGGCAGGTTGGTTAGGATGATATCTATGAGGGTGCCCGTTTTTACGGATTTGGGGTTCTACCTGGTAGGTTCATTGATCATTTGTGTGAGATTGAGGGCATCTAGCTTAGATTGTAGGATGGCCAGGGTGTTAAGCATGTCCCAGTTTAGGTCACCTAACAGCACGAGCTCTGAAGATAGATGGGGGCAATCAATTCACATATGGTGTCCAGGGCACAGCTGGGGGCAGAAGGTGGTCTTTTGCAAGCGGCAACGGTGAGAGACTTGTTTCTGGAAAGGTGTATTTTTAAAAGTAGAAGCTCAAATTGTTTGGGCACAGACCTGGATAGTAAGATTGAACTCTGCAGGCTATCTCTGCAGTGGATTGCAACTCCACCCCCTTTGCCAGTTCTATATTGTCGGGAAATGTTATAGTTAGGGATGGACATTTCAGGGGTTTTGGTGGTCTTCCTAAGCCAGGATTCAGACACGGCTAGGACATCCGGGTTGGCAGAGTGTGCTAAGGAAGTGAATAAAACAAACTTAGGGAGGAGGCTTCTAATGTTAACATGCATGAAACCAAGGCTTTTACGGTTACAGAAGTCAATAAATGAGAGCGCCTGGGGAATGGGAGTGGAGCTAGGCACTGCAGGGCCTGGGTTAACCTCTACATCACCAGAGGAACAGAGGAGGAGTAGGATAAAGGTACGGCTAAAGGCTATAAGAACTGGTCGTCTAGTACGTTCGGAACAGAGAGTAAAAGGAGCAGGTTTCTGGGCAATGTAGAATAGATTCAATGCATAATGTACAGACAAAGGTATGGTAGGATTTGAATACAGTTGAGGTAAACCTATGCATTGAGTGACGATGAGAGAGATATTGTCTCTAGAAACACAATTTAAACGAGGTGAGGTGAACGCATGAGTGGGAGGTGGAACTATAGGGTTAGCTAAGGCGTATTGAGCAGGGCTAGAGGCTCTACAGTGAAATAAGGCAATAATTACTAACCAAAACAGCAATGGACAAGGCATGTTGACATTAGGGAGAGGCATGCGTAGCCGAGTGATCATAGGGGTCCAGTGAGTGGCTCGGCGGGCTGGGGACATGGCAATTCAGGCAGCTAGCGGGCCGGGGCTAGCAAGCTAGCAGAAGGGCCTTAAAGGGATGTCACGACGGAAGAAGTCAGTTGTAGCCACCTCGTGCTGTTGCGTCGGCAGACCAGTCGTCGTGGATCAGCAGGGCTCCGTGTGGTAAAAGGGTCCAGGCCAATTGGAAAAATAGGTATAGTGGCAAAAGAATTTGTGCGATGGGCCTCTTAAGCTAACAGTATGATATTCTCTAGACAGCTAGCGGGCCGTGGCTAACAGGCTAGCAGATGGGCATTCAGGGGACGTCGCAACGGAGGAGCCAGTTGAAAAAACCCCTTGGGCGAATTACGTCGGTAGTCCAGTCGTGATGGGTCGGTGGGGGTCTAGGCCAATTGGCAAAATAGATATTGTAGCCCAAGGAGTGGGCTACAATACTAGCCGGGGGATGGGCCTAGCAAAGGCTAGCTCCAGGCTAATTGGTTCTTGCTTTGGGACAGAGACGTTAGCCAGGAGTGGCCACTCGGATAGCAGCTAGCTAGCTGCGATGATCCAGGTGAAAAGGTTCAGAGCTTGCGGTAGGTATCCGGAGATATGGAGAAAAATAAGTCCGATTTGCTCTGGTTTTAGTCGTGCTGTGCAGACTGGCGAGAGTTTTCCGGGCTAAAGGTAGCTGATGACCACTAGCAGTGGCTAGCTGACTACTAGCTAGTTAGCTGGCTAGCTTCTGTTGGGGGTTCCGGTTCAAAAGTTTAAAAAATTGCAGATCCATACCACATTGGGTGAGGCGGATTGCAGGAGAGTATGTTGAAGTTGAAGTTAAGAAAAATATAAAAAAATATATGCGAAGAAAAATATATAAAAAGATATATACACAATATATACACGGGACACGACAAGCCGAGGACAAAAGACATCTGACTGCTACGCCATCTTGGATCTAATATAAATTAACAGCTATGTTTCTCTGTGTGTCCTCCAGGTCTGTTTTAGTGCCAGGGCCTACATTAACAGCTATGTTTCTCTGTGTATCCTCCAGGTCTGTTTCAGTGCCAGGGCCTACATTAACAGCTATGTTTCTCTGTGTATCCTCCAGGTCTGTTTCAGTGGCAAGGCCTACATTAACCGCTATGTTTCTCTGTGTATCCTCCTGGTCTGTTTCAGTGGCAGGGCCTACACTAACAGCTATGTTTCTCTGTGTATCCTCCCGGTCTGTTTCAGTGCCAGGGCCTACAAACTTCTTAGGGATAGGGGGCAGTATTCGGAAGTTCGGATGACTGACATGCCCAAGGTAAACTACCTGTTATTCAGGCCCAGAAGCTAGGATATGCATATGATTGTTAGTGTTGGATAGAAAACACTCTGTTTCAGTGGCAGGGCCTACATTAACAGCTATGTTTCTCTGTGTATCCTCCAGGTCTGTTTCAGTGCCAGGGCCTACATTAACAGCTATGTTTCTCTGTGTATCCTCCAGGTCTGTTTCAGTGCCAGGGCCTACAAACTTCTTAGGGATAGGGGGCAGTATTCGGAAGTTCGGATGACTGACATGCCCAAAGTAAACTAACTGCCTGTTACTCAGGCCCAGAAGCTAGGATATGCATATGATTGTTAGTATTGGATAGAAAACACTCTGAAGTATCTAAAACTGTTAAAATAATGTCTGTGAGTATAACAGAACTGATATGGCAGGCAAAAACCTGAGGAGGATCCATCCGGATTTCTTTTTTTTTGAGGTGACCACTCATTGAAATGCCTGTCTATGGGAAAATCAAAGGAAATCCTGCCAGATTGCAGTTCCTATGGCTTCCACTAGATGTCAACAGTCTTTAGAAAATTAGCTAGAATTTGTAGTTTTTCAAGGTGGCTATCATTTTGACTGTAGTGTTGTGGCCCGCGTGGATTGAACCCTCTCCGTCTTAAATTTTATAGTTTATTTACATATTAGGGTACCTGAGGATTGATTAGAAACGTTGTTTGACTTGTTTGGATGAAGGTTATTGGTAACTTTTGGGATTCCTTTGTATGCATTTTGAACAAGTGGAACAGGTGGATTACTGAATGAAGCGCACCAACTAAACTGACTTTTTTGGGATATAAAGAAGG
Organism: Salmo salar; assembly: GCF_965601325.2. Lineage (NCBI taxonomy): Eukaryota > Metazoa > Chordata > Actinopteri > Salmoniformes > Salmonidae > Salmo > Salmo salar. Next base: position 77,155,809 of record NC_138303.1, read on the forward strand.
ACTTTATCGAACAAAACAACCGTTTTTTTATGTAGCTGGGACCCTTAGGATTGCAAACAGAGGAAGATCTTCAAAGGTAAGTGATTTATTTTATCACTATTTCTGACTTTTGTGACACCTCTGCTGGTTTGGAAAATGTTTTAATGCTTTTGTACGCGGGGCGCTGTCCTCAGATAATGGCATGGTATGCTTTCGCCGTAAAGCCTTTTTGATGTATGACACTTGTATTTTCATGAATGTTTAATATTACGATTTTTGTATTTTGAATTTCGCGCTCTGCAATTTCACCGGATGTTGTTGAGGTGGGTTGCTAGCGGCACGTCTAGCCCAAAGAGGTACATTAACAGCTATGTTTCTCAAACCAGGGACTGTACTGACGCCTCTTGCATTGAGATGCAGTGCATTAGACCACCGCGCCACTCGGGAGCCCAAAAAAAGTTACAAACTTAACATATTTTATACATGATTTGTCTATGTTGACATGTGGTTACCATGACAACATAATCCTGTGGTTGAAATGTCACCTTCAAAACAACAGTTGATTACTTTTTTCAAATCCAATGTATTTTCCACGTAGATTCCATGTCACAAAACGTTGACAAATTACATTGAAACAACGATGATTCAACCAGTTTGTGCCCAGTGGGTAGTATTCAGAGCCAGGTAACCAACCAGCACATCACCCTGGCCCAGCTTTGAAGACTGAATAGAGTGGTATTCAGTACGTCACAAGAGTCTGAGGAACAGGAGTCTGGACATTTTAACTCCTTTAACTAACAGTCCCCTGGCTCACCCTGACTCACCTTCCCTCACCCGCCTCCCTATACTTCTCTACCCCTTCAGTCTCCACTCAGATTCTTGTGCCAGCTGCCATCGTTCACCACAGTCAGCTAGCATTTATGTGAAAACCTATCTGCTTATTACTGTCAAACGTGGATGGCTGTAATGCACCCTCCCTTCTCTCTCTCTCTCTCGCTCTCTCCTCTCTCTCTCTCTCCCCCTCTCTCTCTCTCTCTCTCTCTCATCTGTCCTCCAGATCTTGGCACAGTGGAGATTAATTAGATACCCAGAGTTGGATCCTACTCTGACTGCACTGACCACAGGTTATTCCAGACAACCAGCCCTGAATGCTGTAACATTTGCATGATGAGAGGCAAAACATGGCTTCTGTCTGTCTTGCACAGTCAGTTCTGTAAAAGTCTTCCTCATATGATAGTAAGACACTATATTACTAAGTTACTCTATATAATGTAAAGACCTGTAATACCATGAGACCTAGTGAAAGCACTATGGTGTATTAAAGCAATCCATTATGATGGTTTCTATGTGTTTGTCCCTTGGGATTAGAACTCCACATCCTGCATCCTACAGATAAACAAACACAAGTTCTAATATCTAAATGAATGCATGTGTACGTGTGTGTTTGCCGAAGGCACAAGGGCCTCTGTGTACAGTAGTGTCTCACGATTTTTGTCATGTAACTGGTGTGACTAAGATACTTTGTGTGCCACTTGTCTAAAAATACACCAAGTTTAACAACAATTGTGGCATAGAACTGAAAGAGTAAAATGACAGACTAATTTGAATTCCCCTCCAACATACTGTGAGAGCTTACGGGAAAGCAAAACTAATTGAGATTCTTCTAAACTTAGAAAAGTGCTTTTCAATTGACTGTACTGCACATTTTGAGAGCTTGGGGATTGTGTGAGGGTTGCGGTTTAGAGCGAGGCCCATCTCTGTGTTTTCGTTCCACTGAAGTACAGAATAATAACATGTTCAAAGAGAGAACTGTTTCAGGAGTTTATGACATTGTGTAAATAAATGAGAGTATTTTTATGGGTTCATTTTACAACATGAATACAAGCATTAAAAAGAGAGAGCGAGAGTGTTGCCACAGACTGGTCTCCGCTGAGCACATGGAAAGAAAGAACAATATGATCACCCCTTCCTTCATCCCTCCATCCATCCATCTCACCCTCCATCCATCCATCACATCCACCCTCCATCCATCCATCCATCACATCCACCCTCCATCCCTCCATCCCTCCATCCCACCCTCCATCCATCCATCCCACCCTCCATCCATCCCTCCATCCCACCCTCCATCAATCCATCCCACCCATCCTCCATCCATCCATCCATCCCTCCATCCCGTCCCTCCATCCCACCCTCCATCCCATCCCTCCATCCCACCCTGCGTCCATCCCCCATCCCACCCTCCGTCCATCCATCCATCCCTCCATCCCACCCTCTATCCATCCCTCCATCCCACCCTCCATCCATCCCTCCATCCCACCCTCCATCCATCCCTCCATCCCGTCCCTCCATCCCACCCTCAATCCCATCCCTATATCCCACCCTCCATCCATCCATCCCTCCATCCATCCCACCCTCCGTCCATCCCATCCATCCATCCATCCCTCCATCCCATCCTCCATCCATCCATCCATCCCACCCTCTATCCCTCCATCCCACCCACCCTCCATCCATCCCTCCATCCCACCCTCCATCAATCCATCCCACCCATCCTCCATCCATCCATCCATCCCTCCATCCTGTCCCTCCATCCCACCCTCCATCCCATCCCTCCATCCCACCCTGCGTCCATCCCCCATCCCACCCTCCGTCCATCCATCCATCCCTCCATCCCACCCTCTATCCATCCCTCCATCCCACCCTCCATCCATCCCTCCATCCCACCCTCCATCCCGTCCCTCCATCCCACCCTCAATCCCATCCCTATATCCCACCCTCCATCCATCCATCCATCCCTCCATCCATCCCACCCTCCGTCCATCCCATCCATCCATCCATCCCTCCATCCCATCCTCCATCCATCCATCCATCCCACCCACCCTCCATCCCTCCATCCCACCCACCCTCCATCCATCCATCCCACCCTCAATCCCATCCCTATATCCCACCCACCCTCCATCCATCCATCCATCCATCCCTCCATCCATCCCTCCATCCCATCCCTCCCTCCCTCCCTCCCTCCAGCCAGCCAGCCAGCCAGCCAGCCAACCCGCCCGCCTGCCCTCTAGCCCGCCTGCCCTCCCTCCCTCCCTCCCACCCTCCCTCCATCCATCCCTCTAGCCCTCCATCTATCCCTCCATCCATCCCTGCATCCCACCCTCCACCCATCCCACCCTCCACCCTCATCTATCCCTCCATCCCTCCATCCATCCTTGGAATATGTAATAATGAGTATCTGGTGTCCCTCTTTCCTGTTTATAATTCTCCCCTTTCCCTTCCGTGGTTGTGTTTGTTTTCTCAGGCGCCCCAGAATGTGTTCTAGCCCTCTTTTCCCCACACATCCAGACAACTCTAATCCCTGAGCCTTACCTCACTCGACTCTGATGGTGAAATGACTCTGGAGAAACATATCACCACCACAAGAACCACACCCACAAAGAGAGGCAACCCATTGCAAAACACAATAGGCCACCAATGGGATGAAGATGTAAGGCTTGGGTGTAGTGGGTGAGGAGTCAGGCGCAGGAAGCAGAGAATACAGGGTAGTGTTTTTAATGAACACAACGCCAAAACAAGCCACCCCAACAGCGATCCAGAGCGCACACAAAACCAAAGTGCCCCAAACACAGGGGACAGAAAATAGTTGGCGCAAAACACGCACTAGCACCTTAAACACAATGAGCGTGTACATAAGCAACACACAGATCAATAATCCCGCACACAGAGCAGGCGGGCCTACTGGCTAAAATAGCCCAGCTAATCAGCCCAATACAAAAACAGGTGCAAACAATAAACGGAAAGGGGGAAAAAAGGGAATCAGTGGCAGCTAGTAGGTCGGTGACGACGACCGCCGAGCGCCACCCGAGCAGAAGGGGGAGCCACCTTCGGTAGGAGTCGTGACAGAAGAGTACAGATTGTTTCAAATTGTGTTTTTGGCACCCACACCTCCTGGAAAGCAAACCCAACACTGGCATGCATTGAAAACCCAATGCTGGGAGAACAAAATAGCCTGCCTATGGGTTGAACACCTCAATTAACTGTAATTGACTCAACTGTACCTCACCTCAGAAAGAGTGGCTGCTGCTTTTGCAACAGCTAATGGGGATCCTAATAAAATAACTAAAATAACCCAGGTCACTTCCAAGCATTGTACTAAAGACATTTCAGAGTAATAACACTAATGCACTTGCTTTAACAGAACATGGACAGGACTACCATTGCATGGTGTGCTGTTATAGTGCTGTTATATAAGCAGGACATGTGGTGCAGGGATGGATGAGGGACTGAGCCCTGTGTGTTTGGAAGAGAAGCAGCCAGTCACTCCATCATGGTCATACCTCTCTGTCAGCCACTTAGCTGGAGGTTATTTCCTCTCGTACCAGCAGCTGCGTCTGGGTATCCGTTCCCAATTGGTTGCCACCTTCTCTCTGGGGGGCACCTACAGGGGGACGGGGGGCCGCTGGATGGAGAGTTGGGTTGCCTCGGCTCATGTGTTATGCCTGGAAAGCAAGTGTCATTATTAAATAGCTTCATGCCTCTCTCTAATGAACGGTGAGAGGTCAAAGCGGCTCTGGCCCTCATTTCAGGCCATGATTCTCTCTTTCCACTCCCCTTTCTCCTTTCTTATGCTTTTTATTTTACTTTCCTATCTGTTCTTCTCTCTCTTCTCTTCTACCTCTCTCCTCTCTGATCAGAGGGGCAGCATGGGGATCCATCACCAGAGGTCAGGGGAACGAGTGTTTCCACTCACAGACACCATCACTATTCTAGCCCTTGTACCCCTGTAGCTCTATACTCTGTCTCTATCTACCCAACACCTACTCTTCTATCCCCCTCTAAACCCCATTGGCCCATACCCTTTCTCAACACCCTCTACACCCCTATAATTGTTCCCCTCTTCAGCCCTCGCTCAACTATTCCCCTCTCGCTCCACTGCCCTACACTCTAGCCCTCCACACATACCCCCCACCCTAACTCTATTACCCTAAATATATAGCCAGCCTTTCTCCTTGGCTCCCTCCCTCAGGGACTGTTAGGAGAAGCACCTCTGGCTCGTACGGCACTAATGGACACACCGACCGTCAGACCGACCGATCTGTCCCGAGACCAGCCAGCCAGCCAGATCAGCCAGACCAGCCAGCCAGCCAGCAAGGCAGCCAGCCAGCCAGCGAGCCTAGAGAGACTCCCAGTGACCCCAGAGTCTGTGGCTTTAAGTATGCCTTGTAAATCTAAGTGGACAATGTGGTGCCTCTCAGTCTGTGCTATCCACTACCCAACCATGGCGGCCAAGACCACTTTCCTCTACAGCTCTCTCACTCTGGAACAGACCATAACCATGTTATTGGAAATTGGACTGGGCTGGGAGGGAAGATAAAAACAGACAGACCCAGAATGCTACTGCTCTTCCTTGGTCTGTCTGTCACACAACAACAGGAAGTGAATGTCTGTGGGGAAAGAGGTAAAGAGCATCTAGGTCTAAGGCGACCTCTATGCTTTCCCAACCATGACTTATTGTTGACATTTGTAAGTACTGAAAATGCACAATCTACTAAGAACGTGATTCAGCAGAGATCCCAAAATGACATAGCAGGGGTATCTACAATTATGCTGTATCATAACTCTTCTTCAGTATTCCAGTCTGTCACGGCTGTCTAGGACCAGTGGAGATGTGGAATCAGGAGCAGGAGGCAGAGGGCCGGAGCAACAGTGTTTTAATAATAAATACCAACACAATAGCCGTAGGGCACAGGGCGCGTGACAAAGTCCGCCAGGGAAAAACACATTCCCAAAATGTAAACGGTCCGGAAAAGCGCACGGGGTGCAGCCCGGCAATACAATAGACAATATCCAGCAAAAAAACAGCTATACTCGCAACTGTCTAGAGTAGACAATAAACAATCCCGCAGGAGAACCCCAACTGAAAATACACACTAAATAACCCCCCACTAATGACAGACACAAAACAGGTGCGGGATAGACAGACAAAACCAAAAGACACAGAAACAACGATCGGTGGCAGCTAATTGGCCGGCGATGACGACCGCCGAGCGCCGCCCGACCGAGGAGGGGCGCCACCTTCGTTAGATACTGTGACACAGTCAGCCGATACGGCCTCAATTCAGACAGATAAATGTGTGTAACACTAACAATCACAAATAAAAAACAAAGGGGGGGTTCACACTCCCATGCTCTAAGTACATTTTTAGAGGGCATTCTCTTGAGTATGTTCTTAATAGGACGAGAGTGAGGAGAACGCATACATTTTACATTTGAGAAGCACTGCGCAGTGTGCACTTCTGTGCTACTGCATTACCTCTGACCTTTTACACTAAATTGCATCACCAACATGCTGGCTTTTCATTTATGCTGGACTTTCCAGGATCACGACTACCCTCTGTAACTAATGTTAGCTATATGTCAAACATTTGTAGATCTGAGCATCTGATTTTGCTTAATATTACATTTTTTGTCAGTAAAGCAATTGAGACTGATAATCCGTTTATGTTTAGTTTTATTTAGCTACATAGAAATTTGGTTAACGAAAGTAGCTAACGTTAGCTAGCTAAGCTGGCACACCTGTATTTGGGGAGTTTCACCTATTCTTCTCTGCAGATCCTTTCAAGCTCTGTCAGTCTGGATGGGGAGCGTTGCTGCACAGCTATCTGCAGGTCTCTCCGGAGATGTTAGATCGGGTTCAAGTCCGGGCTCTGACTGGGCCACTCGAGGACATTCAGAGACTTGTCCCGAAGCCACTCCTGCGTTGTCTTGGCTGTGTGCTTAGGGTCGTTGTCCTGTTGGAAGGTGAACCTTCGCCCCAGTCTGAGCGCTCTGGAGCAGGTTTTAATCAAGGATCTTTCTGTACTTTGCTCCGTTCATCTTTGCCTCGATCCTGACTAGTCTCCCAGTCCCTGCCACTGAAAAACATCCGCACAGCATGATGCTGCCACCACCATGCTTCACCATAGGGATGGTGCCAGTTTTCCTCCAGACATGACGCTTGGCATACCGGCCAGAGAATCTTGTTTCTCATGGCCTGAGAGCCTTTTGGCAAACTCCTAGTGGGCTGTCATGTGCCTTTTACTGAGGAGTGGCTTCCATCTGGCCACTCTACCATAAAGGCCTGATTGGTGGAGTGCCTCAGAGATTATCCTTCTGGAAGGTTCTCCCATCTCCACAAGGGAACTCTGGAGCTTTTTGACCATCGGGTTCTTGGTCACCTCCCTGACCAAGGCCCTTCTCTCCTGACTGCTCAATTTGGCCAGGCGGCCAGCTCTAGTGAAGAGTCTTGGTGTTTCCAAACTTCTTCCATTTAAGAATGATGGAGGCCACTGTATTCTTAGGGACATTCAATGCTGCTGAAATGTTTTGGTACCCTTCCCCAGATCTGTGCCTCGACACAATCCTGTCTCGGAGCTCTACGGACAATTCCTTTGACCTCATGGCTTGATTTTTGCTCTGACATGCACTGTCAACTGAGGGACCTTATATAGACAGGTGTGTGCCTATCCAAATCATGTCCAATCAATTGAATTTACCACAGGTGGACTCCAATCAAGCTGTAAAAGTATCTCAAGGATGATCAATGAAAACAGGATGCACCTGAGCTCAATTTTGAGTATCATAGAAAAGGGTCTGAATACTTATGTAAATAAGGTATTTCTGTTTTTTCTTTTTAATACATTTGCAAAAAATCCTATAAAGCTGTTTTCACTTTGTCATTATGGGGTATTGTGTGTAGATTGCTGAGAAAATTGTTTTATTTAATACATTTTAGAATAAGGCTAAAACGTAACAAAATGTGGAAAAAGTCAAGGGGTCTGCATACTTTCCGAAGGCACTGTATGTTCCGCCTGAGTGAGTCTGATGCTGGGTAGATGTAGAACATAGAATATAGAAACTGCAGTTAGTATGATATGTTATGTTTCGTATGGTATGTATTAATTTGTGTATGTCCATTATCCATTTTGTATGATATGTTATGAATTACAATTCGTAAGATATGTTAAGAATTGCAATTCGTACAATATGTAATGAATTTTCAAAACGTATGAAATTTTACAAATTCCCGTTTGTTGTAGTTAGCGTTAGCTAGGCAGTTAAGTGGCTAAAGTTAGCATTAGCTAAGTGGCTAACGTTAGCTAGGATAGGGGTTAGGGATGGTGGGTTAAGGATAGTGTTAGTGTTAGGGTTAAGGTTAGGGGAAGGGTTAGCTAACATGTAGTCACAAAGTAGCTAAAAAGTAGTGAGTACAGTGAGGGAAAAAAGTATTTGATCCCCTGCTGATTTTGTACGTTTTCCCACTGACAAAGAAATGATCAGTCTATCATTTTAATGGTAGGTTTATTTGAACAGTGAGAGACAGAATAACAACAAAAAAATCCAGAAAAACGCATGTCAAAAATGTTAGAAATTGATTTGCATTTTAATGAGGGAAATAAGTATTTGACCCCTCTGCAAAACATGACTTAGTACTTGGTGACAAAACCCTTGTTGGCAATCACAGAGGTCAGATGTTTCTTGTAGTTGGCCACCAGGTTTGCACACATCTCAAGAGGGATTTTGTCCCACTCCTCTTTGCAGATCTTCTCCAAGTCATAAAGGTTTTGAGGCTGACGTTTGGCAACTCGAACCTTCAGCTCCCTCCACAGATTTTCTATGGGATTAAGGTCTGGAGACTGGCTAGGCCACTCCAGGACCTTAATGTGCTTCTTCTTGAGCCACTCCTTTGTTGCCTTGGCCGTGTGTTTTGGGTCATTGTCATGCTGGAATACCCATCCACGACCCATTTTCAATGCCCTGGCTGAGGGAAGGAGGTTCTCACCCAAGATTTGATGGTACATGGCCCCGTCCATCGTCCCTTTGATGCGGTGAAGTTGTCCTGTCCCCTTAGCAGAAAAACACCCCCAAAGCATAATGTTTCCACCTCCATCTTTGACGGTGGGGATGGTGTTCTTGGGGTCATAGGCAGCATTCCTCCTCCTCCAAACACGGCGAGTTGAGTTGATGCCAAAAAGCTCAATTTTGGTCTCATCTGATCACAACACTTTCACCCAGTTGTCCTCTGAATCATTCAGATGTTCATTGGCAAACTTCAGATGGGCATGTATATGTGCTTTCTTGAGCAGGGGGACCTTGCGGGTGCTGCAGGATTTCAGTCCTTCACGGCGTAGTGTGTTACCAATTGTTTTCTTGGTGACTATGGTCCCAGCTGCATTGAGATCATTGACAAGATCCTCCCGTGTAGTTCTGGGTTGATTCCTCACTGTTCTCATGATCATTGCAACTCCACGAGGTGAGATCTTGCATGGAGCCCCAGGCCGAGGGAGATTGACAGTTATTTTGTGTTTTTTCCATTTGCGAATAATCGCACCAACTGTTGTCACCTTCTCACCAAGGTGCTTGGTGATGGTCTTGTAGCCCATTCCAGCCTTGTGTAGGTCTACAATCTTGTCCCTGACATCCTTGGAGAGCTCTTTGGTCTTGGCCATGATGAAGAGTTTTGAATCTGATTGATTGATTGCTTCTGTGGACAGGTGTCTTTTTTACAGGTAACAAGCTGTGGTTAGGAGCACTCCCTTTAAGAGTGTGCTCCTAATCTCAGCTCGTTACCTGTATAAAATACACCTGGGAGCCAGAAATCTTTCTGATTGAGAGGGGGTCAAATACTTATTTCCCTCATTAAAATGCAAATCAATTTATAACATTTTTGACATGCGTTTTTCTGGATTTTTTAGTTGTTATTCTGTCTCTCACTGTTCAAATAAACCTACTATTAAAATTATAGACTGATCATTTCTTTGTCAGTGGGCAAACGTACAAAATCAGCAGGGGATCAAATACTTTTTTCCCTCACTGTAGTTGCAAAATTGCTAATTAGCAAAAATGATCCATGATGAGATTCTTGATGACATTCGAACACGCAACCTTTGGGTTGCTAGACGTCCCCAGTTTACCTCCACCCATCCACCCCGACCAATCACCCTACTTTAGTTTTTGCCTTACGTAACCTTCTGTTTTATGTAAGCATACCAAACATAACATATCATCCTAGTTTGATTGTCCCTAATTTATGTTTAATATGTTACGTATAGTCGATGAGACCAGGCGACCACAAGTCAGAGACCGCTATGATGACACCAAATGCATTTGATGGATCGCAGGGAAAGAGCAGGAATAGGCTTTTGTAGGCTACAGTCCAAGCTATGTCTTCCAATGGTGCGACTGCTGTCGGCATCCAAAGATTATCCAACTTGAATAAACACTTTGAGGTAAGAACGACAGCAGTGGCATAGTCTACAGGCAATAGCGCATTGATGTGAATCACACTCTGTTTGTGTATATATGAATTGCAAATCAGCCTTTAACTAGTTAAATCATGTTTCTAGTCTATTGCATAGTTACATTGGGTAGTCGTTGATGTCCCATGACCAGGATTGGTAAACACTGTTGAAGTGAATGATTGTAATACATACATGTAGACACAGCATCATTCAAAGACTGGAGTTTGATACTCCTGGTACTGGATATGACTGAAAAATAATATCTTACAGGCATTCATACCTGAACCGCACCTTTATTTGCCAAGGTAGAGTACATGATCCGTGAATATATTCAATGTACAGGCTACAATGTGGGGATCTTATGCTTGGTAATAACTACGTGTATATACGACTTGCAGCCTTGGCACAAAGTTATATTATATTCTACTCAATCCATAGGCTTCATTAATGTCATTTAGACTGTTTTGAAGTTGATAGCTGAGGTTCATAGCTAGGTTCTGAACTAATATTTATACCAAACGTTTTAGGGTCCATACACAGATCAGCTACATCGCTGGCTACACATCCACAGGCATACAAGCAAGAAAATAGTTAGCTACGTTACTTCAGCTGCCTTGTATGGCAAATATCAGTTAGGCAAGCTTACAAAATTGTACATTCAATTTGCAGGAAATGCTTTAGCTAGCTAGATTCTTTACATCCACTCTTTCACAAGACAACAGCCTAGTTTGCTGGTTGTTTCAGGACTCCCTAAAACATTAAACAACCAGAATTACAATTTCATACTCATGTCACAACGCCAATAAATTTCATTCCTCGGGGGCCTGATTGTTGTTACACTTTTCCCCCATGCCTAGCAAACACACCTGATTTAAACTAATTGCATCTTTAACTGAAGCTCATGTTTAGTTGATTATTGGAGTCAGGTGTGTGAGCTGGGGCTGGGGCAAAAGTGTGACACCAATCAGGCCCCCGAGGACTGGAGTTTCCTACACGATACTTGCTTGTTTTGTCACATAAACTGAAATTAGACAAACTATTAAAATTTTAGCAACCAAGAAATGGCGGAGCGATTTCTGCATAGTGCATCTTTAAGTGGTTGTGTCCATACTTTCTGTCCATACTTTTCGTTGAAGCTTGCATCGATGCATGCTTCGAAATGTGTATAAGCGGAGTACACATCCGAGAAGTGACCTTCGTGTTCTGTTTCGCATACTTTGATCTGGACTCTGATCTGGATACTCTGACTGACGCATGCTCCATTTTGTGTGCTCTGAGCACTGTAGTATGCCTATTGAGAAACACCCAGGGTCAACTTCTGGACTCACTGCTGATCAGAGCATTAGGCAGCAGTGAAGTGTTATCATCACCCGTCTCTGTGCCTCTCTCGTCCATGTGGAGAGCAGAGAGCGAGAAGAGGAACAAAAAGCACATTGATGGGAGCGCCAGCAGAGCGGAATGGAACGGAGGAAGAGACGGATAACTCCTGCCGTCGCAGCCACTGGGAGGGAAGTGCCAAGAGGAAGTGGAATTCAATCAAGCGATTTCAAGGTCAGTTTGAGTTGAAAGGAGCTTCCACCTGGTCCTTTCTCCTAGCAATGGAGGCATGCTAACCCACAGAGAGCATACTAGGAAGGGCTGGACTCGTTCAGGTGCAGACTTGCGAAGGCCTTGTGTTTACTATCCCCAAAACAATCCCAGCCCACCCTCTCATTCATTCAAAGACCAATCCCCTGCTTATAGATGACTTCTATACACTCACAATTATCAGATCCATTCATTCATTTAAACCTCCATCCCGATACGTTTTCATCTGTCTTATCTACTGTTTACAGCCCCCATAAAATCTCACTCCTAATTCACACTCACTCCCACACCTCTCCCCCTCATTCACTCACACCCCTAACCCCCCTACATAGACCCCTCACTCCCCGCGTTCTATCCCTCACCATAAGCACCACTTGTTATGCCCACCCCTACCCTTATAAACCCAACCCACACATACACGCACACACACCCCCCAAACACTCCCACGTATCAACCACATTCACTTACACCCGCCCATCCCTTTACATCCATGGCCCCATACACTCAAACACTTTTCAGCACATTCATTCACACCTTTCAGTCAATATTTCACCCAGGCCATCCTGGGGGATTACAAATAAACATCACTTCACATCCATTACCAGCCCAAACCAACCTAGCAAGCTGTCTCACTAACCCCCAGTCTCCCTCCTCTCCTCTCTCTCCTCTACAACCCACAGTCCCTGTCCTGTCTCTCCCTCCTCTCACCACACTTCATTTGTTTCAGATCTGTCACCTAGCCCTTGTCACATGATCCGGGTGGATTGACTGGAGCAATCTGATTTGCCATTTAAAACAGGGAGGCCTCTCCTCTGCCATCACCCCAACCACAAACCCTGGACAGGTTTACTCCCAGACACATGTGTTGCTTACCCCGGATATGTGCCCTGAGTTAGTGGCTCCAAACCAAACACACTGTTGGCTGCCTCAACAAACCAGCCCCACTTCCTCCTCTCGACCAGAACCAGTAGTCATTTCACAGATAATTAATGTACATAATGACTCTTAATTCGAGGAAAAGGGGTGCATTGAGCATGCACATAAACACACATATACACACATTGGGGACACACGCACAGGCCCACATACACAAACGTACAGGCCCACATACACACACGTACAGGCCCACATACACACACGCACAGGGCCACATACACACACGTACAGGCCCACATACACACAGGCACAGGCCCACATACACACACTCATAGGCCCACATACACACACTCATAGGCCCACATACACACACTCATAGGCCCACATACACCCAATCATAAGCCCACATACACACACTCATAGGCCCACATACTCACAGGCCCACACACACAGTCAGGCACGTTACGCACATATGCAGGCATGCACACAGTCACAGACTCTCTGACTCCCCCTGGCTATCTCAGGGTTACCGCGACTGACTGGAACTGCGTCACAGCACAGAGAGAAGTCTGGAACCACTTATGTCGACACGCATCCGTAAACCAACACAGGAAGACGTGTGGCACCCAGAACTACATGGTTCGCAGCTCAGGCAAGACTGCAAACTATTTCCATACAATGTGCTACTCAGAGTGGGCAATTTCCAAACCCACAATTAGATAGATAGAGGGCAAATGTTAAAACTATCCCTTTAATGAATTATTGGAGTTTAACATTGGTGTGTGTATTTAACAGTACTGCCTGTGCGTCAGTTTCACTTGTAAACAGGGTGTTGACTAGGAGCCCTCAAAACACAGCATGTATTTATTCCACAAAATAGGCAGTTTAGACAGAGGGTGGAGATTGTGTATGTGTGTGTGTGTGTGTGTGTGTGTGTGTGTGTGTGTGTGTGTGTGTGTGTGTGTGTGTGTGTGTGTGTGTGTGTGTGTGTGTGTGTGTGTGTGTGTGTGTGTGTGTGTGTGTGTGTGTGTGTGTGTGTGTGTGTGTGTGTGTGTGTGTGTGTTTGTGTGAGGTGGAGTGGAGTGGTAGATAGAGAGGGGTCATCCTTTTTGACATGAGTGAAAAGTCCTGCATCCAGCACCCTGCATACTCCCAGAGGGCCTGTTGTCCAGCCTGCAGCTGTGGGCCTGTCCAGTCTGTCGACAGCACGTCACACACACATCACACACACTTTCACCTACTTACAGTGAGTCAGTCAGGCCACAAGGAGCAGAGGACGGTAAACACACTGGTACACACAGAAGGAGGAATCCCCCCCCCCCCCCCCTCGGCCCCCGGCCCTGCCCACTCTGACTCCTGACCCTTGACCTTTAGGGTTTCCCAGGAGAGCTCACCTGGATGCCCTGACCACCTGTCCGTCATTATGGCCTGTCCACAGCACTCTGATAAAACACACACAAACTCACAGACACACAGAGGCACGAAGAGACAAACACAATGCACAAAACAAACACACACAGATATGAAACAGACGATAATGCACACACACACACACTGTCCGGCTCCTTGGTCTCTGTCCTGTCTGACAGGTGAGTGAGCTGTGTCACCCCAGGGCAGGTAGGATTACAGAGGTCAGTCGTTACATGACCTCGTCTCCTCGTCTCCCTGGACAACCATACATCTAATTACACCACTTTACCTCCACTGTGGCCTCAACATACATACACCTGTCATTACACACACATTCACTTGCCCTTTTTTGGTGTCTGTCTCTAACCCTGGGTCTGGCTATGGGTCTAGGTTTTATGTGGTTGTAAGAGTTTGTGTATGTGTATGTGTGCACTCGCATACGTGTGCGTGTGTGGGTTTGTCAAAGCTGGGTGGGGGGGGGTTGCTCTAAATGAAGGCATATTGTGTTAGTCAGTCAGGGCCAGCCAGTGGAGCTGCTGCCATAAACCAGCGACAATATAGCGACGCCTAATTGTTTAGTTTAACGCTTAGCGATTACAAGAGCTCATAAAATGTCCCCCCTGAGAGAGACGACCACACAGAGCGCCTGTGCCAATCAGCAGACAGACTGTAGCCCATTTTACACCGTTTTCATTTTACAAGGCAGGGGTGGAGAAGTCTCCACTCATTTAGCTAAGGAGACCAATAAACACTCAGCGTTTGCGTTAATTAACCATTTACATTAGGGTGACGAATCAGCACTCTGCACAGGGTAAACTTTGGCACCTTTCTCTGATGAAGAACATGCACTACTGTGCTAGTGCTGAACCAGGGATGTCAGGCTAGAAGTACTCTTTCAGGTTTGTTGTATGTTGGTAGCCATCTTGGTAAAATAAAATACATTGTGGAGAATTCAAGAATACCGGTGTGCAGGAGTTTGTTTTTTAAATATTGAGTTTCCTCCTGGGGTTGGTGAACAACTGTCTTTTCAACAGCTATCTTGAGTGACATCGAAAGGTTAGAATATTGGAGAAATGTAACTCGGGTTGAAAATCCAGTTTTAATAATAATGACATTTACTTTCAACATATACTTTTACCAAAGTGTCAGAAATAATCAGTACAGTTTTGCTCCCTTAAAAATACATCTTGTTGTGTACTTCATGATAGGATAACATGGAGCTTTAGACTTCACTCTGCTCAAGTCTGTAATCTTGAACTGAAATAAAAAAGAGACACGCAGTTTAGTTTAGATAGACAGGTTCCCCTGTGTTTCTCCCTGCTCTGTTTGCCCATACCAGCTCAACTAAAATGGCCGCCATGTTTTTTCATCCCTGTCCAGCTGAGTACACACACTCAACAATAGCCCTGTCATCATGGTCATACCCCGACAGAGAACTGCAATATCCAGCACAGCTCCATCCTATGTTTAGCAAGAATTATAAGAGCCATAGGTATAGGCCTAAATTAAATGGGTAAATAGTAAAACAGACTGGAATAGTAAAACTGTTTTTAGCCAGGAGAGTTTGGTAAACTGAGTGTCAGAGCTGACATGCAAGTGTATACACTTTACCCAGGAGACTACAGGGGAATTGTGGGGCTGCTTTGTTGCTGGGGTTCTCGAGCCCGGTTTGGAGTAGGTCTCATTAAGGCGGAAGGCGCTGGGGTCCATTGTTGTGCTAATCAGGCACAGATGTGGACACCACAACTCTGGAAAATCATCCTGGAGCAGCTTGATGGTGGACGCCTATTGGAGTAATCCTGAGGGAGTCGTTGTAATTGTTTTTGACGGGATTCCTATCAAAATATGGATGTGTGGAAATTGGATCGAGCTTCTGCCTGTCAACACTGTGGATATTCTTATTTTCTGGAGAAAGATAGTGATTATATTAGCATGAGAATCTATTATATATTTTTTTTTTGTATGCGGAAGACAGGTGTTTTCCCGGCAGGGATTATTAGGTTTGGTTATTTACATTTTAGTCATTTAGCTGATTCTTATGTCCATGTGCGGGGTGGCAGGTAGCCTAGAAGTTAAAGCGTTGGGTCAGTAACCAAAAGGTCACTAGTTCAAATCCCAGAGCCAACAAGGTGAATAATCTGTTGATGTGCCTTAGAGCAAGGCAATTAACCCTAATTGCTCCAGGGTCTCAGGGGGAGTTGGGATAGGCAAAACACACATTTCCTAATAGGACAAATATATTGTAAGCACTGTATACTGTAATGATCTATTTACAATAAGTACAACCCCATATCATTACAAGTATAACCGTTTTATAACTAGCTGCTAAGGTAGGAACCATAGTGCTAGGTGAAAAGCCCAGTCCCAATGAACAGAGGACCGAAGACCCTCTATAGAGGCCCAGATCAGCCCAGCCAGGTGTCCTCTGATCTCTGTCTTGCATGGAGTGTGGCCCTGTTGTTTTTATACCCGTGACCGAGTTCCAGAACCTAAACATCCCCTAGAAACAATGGCCCCAATTTTTATCACCAGCTTTGTTTGTCTTTTTCACCCCCACGTGCATAAGAAGGTGCATTTCCGGCCATGTTACCCTCTCTCTCAGGGAGTTGAAAGATAGGCACAATGCTGTGGTTACGACACGGTGGTGGAAGTGAGGCATGGGACTCTGGAGAGGCTCAACACCTCCTGGCAGAAAGGGGGTCCTATCTTCACCACTCCCCCTCTTGCTCTGGGCCAGGTGGTTAGCCAGCTTGCTATTATACATTGTGCGATTGAATGTCTCTGATCCGTGTCCTTAGATACCAGGCACACCTGCTGACAGGGCCATAACAGCACTAACTAGCTCTTCCACAAACACACATATATGCACCTACGTTTGCACACACACGCGAATGTGTAGACACGTGTGCACACACACACACATACAAACACACACATTGCTATCACTGTTCATTTGAGAGACACCAAATCAGTGTGAATACAACATCACTCCCTTTTCAACTGAACCGTATTCGGAATGTTTAGCTGCTTTGCATAGCCAAATATAAAACACAACATCTCCAAAGACCTCCAATAATTTCAGCGTGAACAACTTAATTAAGCATTTGTATTGGTCGTGACCTGAAAAGACTCTAGAAAGGGCTGAGAGTGTGGCTGAGACAGAGATCACAGAGGTGAATTAGTTTAATACTAGAAAGACTAGGATTAGGATTATCCCCTGAGGCGATGATGGGACATGAAGGAATGGGAATTACCCCGCTCGGATTAACTGGACCGTTTGCTTTTCCCACATGCTCCGGAATCCTCCGGAATGCTCTGACTGTCAATTCAGTTCAATGTCTTTCTCTTGGAAAAGTATTGTTCCTCTGAGATTGGGTCCTTTTCCAAGCCACTTACATTCCATATTGACTGTTGGTGATTTTTTATTTTGTTTTAACTGCACTGACACTGCACACACATGATCCCATTTGTCTGAAACCCTCCATCAGTCTATCAGGCCTGTCTGTCTTTTTTTAACTGCCATATTAACCGTTGGTGTCAGCGAACTTCTGCTGGCCAAGGAGTTCTGATTCAAACTCATTTAGGGAATATTGAGATGTTTCTTAATTCTCTGTTGTGACAGTTGAGATTTAAAACCTCTGAAGGAGAATCTTCATAACGGACAGACACTAGTTCAGACAGAAAAAGGAGAGCTCATGATAAACCCTGAGCACATCTTATTGTTTACACCTCAACCACTTTTAAAATAAGCTCTTTGAGGTCCTGCAACAATGTAGCCGATATGCCCCCCTGAAAAAGAAGAAAAGAAAGAAAGGACAGACCTATAGGATCAGCTCCCTCTCTCTTTCTCTCCCTAAAGCCATGATACTCCTGTGAGAAGCTCTTAATCAGGGGTCAAACAATGTGGCCCTGGATTCCTGCTCTTTCACAGGGGCCTGATCTAATAAGCAGGGGGACGTGGGCCTGATCTGGGGGATTACAGTCGGAGATCCACCCCGGTGGAGATGCCGGGGGGAGGTTAAGAGGGGAGGGTTGGGGACTAATGGGGGGAGGCAGGGTCCAGTAAGGAGGACTTAATTTAAAACAGGGGGCATCAGGCTTCTTTTGACACTCCCTCCCCAACTCCAGAAGTGGTTAGTTATAGGTTCCGTTAACAAAGGCTACTGTGACGTTCTTCACACAGGGCTTTGATGTCTTCATAGGACGGCCTGGAGGGCCTGGTGGGGTAGCATGGTGAGGAGACGGTGGAAACATGGTCAGGTACTGTCATATAATTAGACATTAATGCTGCAAAGATTTGAACTAACGCTTCAAGCTCTGATCAATTCATATACAGTGCCTTCAGAAAGTTTTCATACCCCTTGACTTATTCCACAACTTGTTGTGTTACAGCCTTAATTCAAGTCAATATTTTTTTCACCCATATACACACAATATCCCATAATGGCAAAGCGGAAACATGTTTTTAGAAATGTTTGCAAATGTATTAAAAATGAAATACAGAAATAACCAATTTACATAAGAAGTATTCCCACCATGAGTCAATACATGTTAGAATCACCTTTGGCAGTGAATACAGCTGTGAGTCTTTCTGGGTAAGTCTCTTAGAGCTTTGCACACCTGGAATGTACAACATTTTCACATAATTATTTGTAAAATTCTTCAAGCTCTGTCAAGTTGGTTGTTGATCATTGCTAGACAGACATTTTCAAGTCTTGCCATATTTTTTCAAGCCGATTTAAGTCAAAACTGTAACTGGGCCAATCAGGAACATTTGGCCTTATGTTTTAGGTTATTGTCCTGCTGAAAAGTGAATTTATCTCCCAGTGTCTGTTTCTTTTCCTCTAGGATTTTGCCTGTGCTTAGCTCTATTCCATTTTTTTTTTTAAACCTGCCTAGTCCTTGCCGATGATAAGCATACCCATAACATGATGCCGTCACCATCATGCTTGAAAAGATGAAGAGTGGTACTCAGTGATGTGTTGTGTTGTCATGGTGAAATACCTGAGCGGTTTCCTTCTTCTCAGGCAACTAAGTTAGGAAGGACGCCTGTACCTTTGTAGTGACTGGGTGTATTGACATACAAACAGCATGATCACTTTGTTAGTTGTAATTCCTTCTTGCATGTATGTGCTCTCCTCCTCTCTCACCTTTTCTCTTCACTTGTGGACTTCAGTGCACTACATATCTGTCACGCCCTGATCTGTTTCACCTGTCCTTGTGCTTGTCTCTATCCCCTCCAGGTGTCGCCCATCTTCCCAACTTATCCTCTGAGTATTTATACCTGTCTTTTCTGTCTGTCTGTGCCAGTTCGTCTTGTTTGCCATCGTTTGGTCTCAGCTCCTGTCCTCTGCTTGACCTGACCCTGAGCTTGCCTGTCGTCCTGTACCTTGGCCTCTACTCTGGATTATCGACTCTTGCCTGCCTTGACCTGTCGTTTGCCTGCCCCTGTTGTTACAATAAACATTTTTACTTCACACAGTCTGCACTTGGGTCTTACCTTGATTCCTGATAATATCAGCTGTCTAAGCCAAACCTTCATATCATAATCTCTAACTGCTACACACAGCCTACATCGTTGTGTGGGTGTGTGCATGAGTGAGTGCATATGTGCTAAAGTGCGGAGAATCAGAGCAGGTGGTCAGTCCAGTTCAAGTGTTCAGCAGTCTGATAGCTTGTATATAGAAACTGTCTCTGAGCCTGTTGGTATCAGACTACATGCTCTGATACCTTCTGCCCGACGGTAAGGGAGAAAACAGCTCGTGGCTGGGGTGTGTTGTGTCCTTGATGATGCTGCATGCCTTCCTCAGGCACCGTTTCGAGGAGATGTCCTGGATGGGTGGGAGCACGGTCCTAGTGATGTACTAGGCTGTCTTCACCAACTTCTGGAGAAGCAATTCCCATAATAGGCCATGATGCAACCGGTCAGGACGCTCTCGGTGGTGAAGCGGTAATTTTTGGAGAGGAGGCATTTTCCATCCTCTGCTTCCTGAAGTCAAAAATCAACTCCTTTATTTTTCTGACGTTGAGAGAGAGGTTGTTGTCATGACACCACAATGCCAGTTCACTTACCTCCTCCCTATAGGCTGACACGTTGTTGTTGGTTATCAGGCCTACAATCGTGGTGTCGACAGCAAACATGATGATGGAGTTGGTGTCGTGCAAAGCCACGCAGTCGTGGGTGAACAGGGAGTACAGCAGAGGACTGAGGACACACCCCTGGGGGGCCCCTGTGTTAAGAGTCTGTGTGAAGGAGGTGTTGTTGCCAATCCTAACAGCCTGTGGTCTGCCCGTCAGGAAGTCCAGGATCCAGTTGTAGAGGGAGGTGTCCAGACCCAAGGCTCAGAGCTTGGTGTCGAGCTTGGACGGAACAATAGTGTTGGATGCTGATCTGTAGTCAATGAACAGCATTCTCACATTGGTGTTCCTCTTGTCCAGATGTGTTATGTCAGTGTGAAAAGCGATGGAAATGGCATCTTCCGTGGATCTGTTGGAGCGGTAGGCAAATTGGAAGTGGTCGAAATTGGCCTCATTAAAGAAATTGTCTATATCTTTCATTGAACTTTTGTTTTCAGATTGATACAGTTTGGGATAAAATGTTTTAAAGACTGAGTTAATTTTAGAAGAATTCATTGTTATGCTACCATCTGGGGTTTTAATAATGTGGATGATACTTTCCTCTGCCTCTTTCTGAATTTTCCATGCAAGCATTTTACCTGCACTTTCACCTTAATCAACATTTTTTGGGGGGGATTTCAGGGCAGCAATCTCTGCAGATTGAGAGTTTATTGTGTTATATTCAAGCTTCAACTGGTGAAGGGTGTCAACATTTCTATCTAAGCTGTGTTTTCTTTCTAAGTCGTGGATTTTCTGTTCTAGTATTTCAAATTCTTTATTGGACTTATTTTTGTTATGTGATACAACCTCTCATATATGATTTAAGATTGATTTCCAAAAAACATGTCTATCTATGTGTTGAGATATGAGGTAAACTCCTTATCTCCAAGTAACATCGTGTTGAATTGCCATGTCTTTGTTACTGGCATAGGAGGTTTAAGCTTAAACGTTAAGGACAATGGGTTATGGTCCGTAATTACTCTAGGAAGGTATTTACATTCAGAAACACAGTCAATTAAAGAAAGGTTTACAATAAAAAAGTACATTCTTGAATATGAGTTGTGAACATGAGAGTAATATGAGTATTCTCTTTCAGTTGGATGTTTATATCTCCACAGTTCACAGAAACCCATCTGTTTGATGTTGTGGTTTAATACCTTAGACATGTTAGGAAGATGATATAGCTTAGTTTATGACTTGTCGAAAGTTGCATCCTGCACACAGTGTTCAGCTCCCATACCGCTGCGTGTTCAGCTCCCATACCGCTGCGTGTTCAGCTCCCATACCGCTGCGTGTTCAGCTCCCATACTGCTGCGTGTTCAGCTCCCATTCCGCTGCGTGTTCAGCTCCCATACCGCTGCGTGTTCAGCTCCCATACCGCTGCGTGTTCAGCTCCCATTCCGCTGCGTGTTCAGCTCCCATACCGCTGCGTGTTCAGCTCCCATACCGCTGCGTGTTCAGCTCCCATACCGCTGCGTGTTCAGCTCCCATACTGCTGCGTGTTCAGCTCCCATTCCGCTGCGTGTTCAGCTCCCATACCGCTGCGTGTTCAGCTCCCATACCGCTGCGTGTTCAGCTCCCATACCGCTGCGTGTTCAGCTCCCATACCGCTGCGTGTTCAGCTCCCATACCGCTGCGTGTTCAGCTCCCATACCGCTGCGTGTTCAGCTCCCATACCCATTCCAAACCTCTGCAGAGTGAGTGTCAGGACTATGTGTACATGCTATGTGCAGTCAACTAGTATAATTAGTGTTTGTGAAGTAAATATAGTGATAATTATTAAGGAGTCCTGTCTAGGGCTGGTTCTGCCTTCTGAGATAGATAAGACACTTCTAAAGTAAACATTGATACTTTGTCCTGGCCAGCGTGATGGGCCTACGTCTTGTTTTCTTCAAGCCAAAGGAAAGGAATAGGTTATCATCTCAGGGTCAATAACAAGAGAAATAAAGAAATAAAAGCATTTGCCATCACTGTGTTAATTGAGAATAAAATGAATTTTATTATTTAGGCATTAGGCGTCATGATAATATATTAAAGAGAGAAATGTGTTCAACTCTCCATATAATTCTCCAATGAAATAAATGCAAACAGATGTAGGACTATAACCACTTGATTAGACTACAGTTCCGTTGTACTACACGCAACCACATGTGGGGCAGAGCGGCAGCTCTGGGCACCTTGTTTTAACCCACCGGGGGACAGAGCGGCAGCTCTGGGCACCTTGTTTTAACCCACCGGGGGACAGAGCGGCAGCTCTGGGCACCTTGTTTTGACCCACCGGGGGACAGAGCGGCAGCTCTGGGCACCTTGTTTTGACCCACCGGGGGACAGAGCAGCAGCTCTGGACACCGGAAGAGCCTAAGCGAGTGCTTCCATGTACTCACTTGATTTTTCAGAGTTTATCGTTACATGTTCAGTTGGTCTAGCTACATTTCTTGTACATTCTACCTTTGGGATTCAGTTAATGAATTAATTTCGATATAATTGTCCAAAAAAGAGCTAGAAATAATTATTGAAAGGTGCATAATTGTGGGCTTCGCACACATAGCCTGCTTGTTTGTCTATTTGTTTTATTAACTCGGCATTTGCCCATGTTTCTTAAACATTCCTTCAACCAACTCATTAACAGTAGTGTACTTTTTATGGGAGAATAAAAGGAAAAGATCATCTACACATGATGATATCATGTTACCAACATTGATAACACATATTTTTCAATTCATGTATCAATTTCCTCATTATCATGCCTTAATTTGGGTAAAAGTAAATAAATTGTTTAAAAAATAAAGAAGAAAGAAGGGAGAGAGAGAGCAACGGAAATAAAAAATACTTTGTGCTTATAATTTCAGCGTCTTAGGCTGCATGACATTTGATCTTTCCCAATATTTTTTTTAAACACACACATTTTGAGATGTTTTGTTTTAGTTCCCCTTTCATCCAACAGCCTTACCACATGCTTGGCGTCAGAGGCGTCATTCCCATAGGGGGCATTTGGGCATGTGCCCCTCAGATTTGTTTTATGTATACTGAACAAAAATATAAACGCAACATGTAAAGGGTTGGTCCCATGTTTCATGAGCTGAAATAAAAGTTCCCAGAAATGTTCCATACACACAAAAATCTTAGTTCTCTCAAATTTTGTGCACAAATCTATTTACATCCCTGTTAGTGAGCATTTCTCCTCTGCCAAGATAATCCATCCACCTTACAAGTGTGGTATATCAAGAAGTTGATTAAACAGCATGATCATTACATAGGTGCACCTTGTGCTGAGGACAATAAAAGGTCACTCTATAATGAGATGTTTTGTCACACAATGCCATAGGTGTCTCAAATTTTGAGGGAGCGTGAAATTGGCATGCTGACTGCAGGAATGTCCACCAGAGCTGTTGCTAGAGAATTTAATGTTCATTTCTCTACCATAAGCCATCTCCAATGTTGTTTAGAGAATTTGGCAGTACTTCCAACCGGCCTCAAAACCGCAGACCACGCCAGCCATGGACTTTCTGACCTGCATACTCACCAGACATGTTAACCATTGAGCATGTTTGGGATGCTCTGGTCACCAAAGTTCCCGGAGCATGTCTTTAAAAAAATGTCTTTGCCCTTTTTCTCCCAATTTCATGATATCCAATCGATAGTTACAGTCTTGTCCCATCACTACAAATCCCGTACGGACTCAGGAGATGTGAAGGTCGAGAGCTATGCGTCCTCTGAAACACAACCACGCCAAGCCACACTGCTTCTTGACACACTGCTCGCTTAACCCGGAAGCGAGCCACACCAATGTGTTGGAGGAAACACTGTACAGCTGGCGACCGAAGTCAACCTGCATGCCGCCGGCTGCCACAAGGAGTTGTTAGAGCGTGATGGGACAAGGACATCCCAGCCGGCCAAACCCTCCCCTAACCCGGACGACGTTGGGGCAATTGTGCGCTGCCTCATGGGTCTCCCGGTCGCGGCCAGCTGCGACACAGCCCGTGATCAAACCCGGATCTGTGGTGATGGCTTAGACCACTGTGGCACTCAGGAGTCCCATGTCTTTAATTTTTAAGCACACATTTTATCATAATTATTTATAGAAAGATCTGTCAGCTGTATTTTGCGGAGGGGGCACACTGACTGGAACAGACAAAGAGTACCACCCCTATTTTCCCTAAGTGGTTCCTTCCAAGGTGCACCATGGAGCAAAGATATGCCAAGCAGAATGTTAGATATTCTAGTGAGTGCAGAGAGTATCATCAGTGGAGGAGGAGAGACTTTGGCTGCCGGTAATGGGCAGGACACGATGGAGGTATGTTTATAAATTAATTTGATCAAGCTATGTAGCCTATTGATTCCTTCTTGATGAATAAATTAAACAAAAACGTTTTTGTTGTTTCTCTGTAATACTAGCCACCTAGCAATTTTTATAAGTTGGCTTTAGCTAGCCAGCTAGATAGGTTCCCAATCTCCCAACTTCATAACTAGCTACCAAGCCATTTCAGGCTATCAATCAAGTTAGAGTAGCTTGTCTAACTATCTTAGCTGCAGTGGTGTAAAGAACTTAAGTAAAAATACTTTAAAGTACTACTTAAGTAGTTTTTTGTGTATCTGTACTTTACTTTACCATTTATATTTTTTACAACTTTTACTTCACTACATTCCTAAATAAAATAATGTACTTTTTACTCCATACGCTTTCCCTGACATCCAAAAGTACATGGCAGGAAAATAGTGAAATTCACACACTTATCAAGAATTCATTCCTACTGCATCTGATCTGGTGGACTCACTAAACATGCTTCGTTTGTAAATTATGTCTGTGTGTTGTAGTGTGCCCCAGACTATCGTTAAATAAAAAACAAGAAAATTGTGCCATCTGGTTTGCTTAATATAAGCAATTTGAAATGATTCATGCTTTTACTTTTACTTTTGATACTTAAGTATATTTAAAACCAAATCGTTTTAGACTTTTACTCAAATAATATTTTACTGGGTGGCTTTCACTTTTACTTGAGTAATTTTCTATTAAGGTATGTTTACTTTTACAATTGGATACTTTTTCCACCACTGGTTAGCTGGCATGCCTGCTGGCAAGATTGCTACACTTTAGAAAATACTAGAATTGCTTTAATTCTTGGGTTATGATACTATATACTAGTGTGGTACTGAACTCCTAAGGCATAAAAGTTCTTAAATGTAATTTTCCTGTGTTTTATATATTTCCACACTATGAGATTGGGATAATACTGTGAAATTGTGAAAGTGATGATAATGCCCATTTAGTGTAAAAAAGTGATGATAATTCCCATTTAGTGTAAGAGCTGTTTGATAAGACCAATAAGAAAGAGAGTTTCAAACCTCTCTGCCAAGAACAGATAGTTTTCCATTTTCCCCTCCCCACTCAGACTACTCTCAGACAGTCCTAGCTAAATTCTTGCTTGAGAAATTGCTCTTTGCAAAAAAAGCTATTTTTGTTTCATTTTGACAATTTTAATTGAAAACAATCACAATAAGGTACTTAATTGTTACCCAGAAATGATTTGATATTGAGATGAAAATGTTTGCACTGGAACTTTAAAGAAATAATGTGCATCATTAATTAAAATTACAATTGAACGGCCTCACGAGTGGAGCAGCAGTCTAAGGCACTACATAGCGGTGTTGCGGTGTCACTATAGCCTGGGGTTCGATCCCCGGCTGTGTTGTTATCGGCCGTGACCGGGAGTCCCATAGGGCAGCGCACAATTGGCCCCAGCGTGGTTAGGGGAGGGTTTGGCTGGGGGGGGTTTTCCTGGGCTCATTGCTCTCTAACGACTCCTTGTGGCTGACTGGGTGCCTGCAGGCTGACTTCGGTCGTCAGTTGAACAGTGTTTCCTCGGACACATTGATGCAGCTGGCTTCCGGGTTAAGCGAGCGGGTGTTAAGAGTGGTTTGGCGGGTCATATTTCGGAGGACGCATGACTCGACCTTCGCCTCTCCTGAGCCTGTTGTGGAGTTGCAGCGATGAGACAAGATCATAATCATGAAATTGGAGAGAAAAAGGGGGTAAAAATTACACCAAAAATATATACAGTACCAGTCAAAAGTTTGGACACACCTGCTCATTCAAGGGTTTTTCTTTATTTTTTACTATTTCCTACATTGTAGAATAATAGTGAAGACATCGAAACTGTGAAATTACACATATGGAATAATGTAGTCACCAAAAAAGTGTTAAACAAATCATAATATATTTTATATTTGAGATTCTTCAAAGTAGCCATCCTTGGCCTTGATGACAGCTTTGCACAACTCCTTTAAGACTGTTGGAAAAGCATTCCAGGTAAAGCTGGTTGAGAGAATGACAAGAGTGTGCAAAGCTGTCATCAAGGCAACGGGTGGCTACTTTGAAGAATCTCAAATATAAAATATATTTTGATTTGTTTGACACTCTCTTGGTTACTACATGATTCCATATGTGTTATTTCATAGTTTTTATGTTTTCACTATTATTCTACAACGTAGAAAATTGTAAAAATAAAGAAAACCCTTGAATGAGTTGCTGCGTCCAAACTCTTCACTGGTACTGTAAATATGTACATAAGCAGTACATTTGCATTCCTAGTGATATAAAAAACAATTGAAACACAAAACAAAAACCTCTCAATTATACAACTTCTCTTAACGCATCTTCCAAGATTTGGAAATAAAATTGCAACCAGGAACCCGTATTTACTGAATAGCGTTCCAGTTAATCACTAATCCAGAATAGTTCTGGTTTCTGTTGTTGCATTTTATCAAACAATGTTACTCTTTAAATCATCATAAAGTACAGTAAAATATGAAGTGGTTTATTCTCACATGAGTATGTCCATGTTAAATTCTCAGTTTAAGTGGGATTTTGTGGCTGACAGACAGCCGGTTTCCCAGCTAATGTTCAATATTTGTAGTTGAAGTTAGATTTAATGAACCATTGAAAGTCAATGTTTTCAAAGTAAGAAATTGTAACAACAGAGGGATTTACAGGCACTGTTCCCACCTGGGGTTAGAGAATGACCACCCCATGGGAGGGGTGGGATGAGAGCAGCTGTACATATAAAATATTTAGATTTGTTTGACACTTTCTTGGTTACTACATGATTCCATATGTTTTATTTCATAGTTTTGATGTTTTCACTATTATTCTACAACGTAGAAAATAGTAAAAATAAAGAAAAACCCTTGAATGAGTAGGTGTGTCCAAACTTCTGACTGATACTCTATATATATATATATATTTTTACAATTGAACAGGTAAAGTGGTATAAATAGACACATGTTTTATATAGAATTATGTATAATGATTATAGCTCTAGATTGCATGAAAAAGCCGTTTCAGGTGCAAAATTCTCTGAATTCCCGAGGGGGGACTACCCCTTTCCGGACCATCCCCCCTCCATCCTCATGTACTTTGTGCCCCCTTTAAAATAATGGTTGAATAACGCCCCTGCGTGCCATTACCATGGGTGATAAACGGCATATAACGAGAGTTCTAACACCAGGACAGTATGTTGTTGGCTTAATGAGATGTTTCATTCACCTAATTCCCTCCCAGGGTGCTGAAACCTCACTGAATCATTAGCCGAGCACTCCCCATCCCCCGACACACACACATACACAAAATAGGAAGGTTCAGAGTTATCAAAACACAAGAGACGAGAAACAATCGTAAAACTTTAAACATTGTCACATAAACTTCTTAAGAATGGCCTTTGTAGTGAGGAAAAAAGAAGAAAGAAGAATGATGAGGGAAAACATCAAATATTATGTTTAGAAGGGGAAGTACTATAACTGGACGATTTACTGTAAGTCTGTATCACAGAAACTAGAGATAACAAGTACCAGCCCAGATATATCAGGCGCTCATGTGTTCCCGACTGCAAAAGGAGGGCTTCAGCCAAACAAATAATTAACAAAGTCAGTGAGATTAATTAAAAGGGTTCAGGGAAGGTTCAGCCTGCTGCTAGCTGGGGGACAGGGGACTCCCATACTGGATGGAAAGAGAGAGTGGAGAGAAAGAAAATCAAAGAAGAAAGGGTGAAGATACGAGTAAAAACAGTGGCTGTCATGATATCCATCTTTATGAAAACAGCTGCGTGTGGGAGAGGCTAATGGGACCCCCTCCCACTCTTTCTCTCTCTCCCTTTCTTTCTGACCATGTTGTGGCATCAGTAGCCTCCTTGCATTACAAAGTAGCGGACTCTCAGTCAGTCTATTGTCTTTGGTCCAGACCAGTTAATGATTTACACAGAACAATAGCCCAGCACTAACAAGCATGGAGTTAATGAGCGACCAAGCCCCACCACGCAGTCACACTCTCCCCCTCCCCCACCTCACCTCCCACTCTCACTAACCCTGGTGATTATCATTCACTCCAACATCCTCATCGGCCCTCCATACCACTATCAGTTCACGGGCATCAGCTGAGCTAGTCTTGTTAGCATAATATGCATACTATCACTACTATCAGAAACTTTAAAAGGCCCCAGGGTTCTGAGGACTGGTGAAGGTGTGGGAGGCATCCAACACATCACTAATGTAATCAGAAAAGGAGAGCTAGGGGGACAGGCCACAAGACAGATGAATGCGGCTAAATGGGGTTATCTGTGAACCACCTTGCAAAATAATCACAAGCTACCATTTGAAAGAAAGAGAAAGAAATCAGAATAGTTATTAGATTAGATTGATCTGATGCGCTGGAATGCGTCATAATCAATATCTGCTGCTGTCTGTATTGCCTGTGTTGGCTTAGTAAAGTGGAGCATTAGTTCAAAGTTCGATCCTAACGAATGACCAAGACCTACTGCTGTATCTTAAAAAAACTATAATTTGTTTTCTTTGGCAAGGCAGTCTCTCAAAACAAAATATAGAGCTTGTTTGTCCCTAATTAATCTACCTGATAACGCAAGCCTACTTAACCATTAAATGTTATATAACCTTTACTGTACATCTTCAAAGTTCCTCACAACGAAGAAAAGTACTCATTAACTTTGCTCCACGCATAGGCGCATAGGCCTACTTAAGCTTTCAATACCTGGAAAGAATAGACTCAATGGGAGAAAATGAATTTAAGCTTAAATTCTTCATTAGCTGGTGTTTTAAGCTGGTGCTACTATGTACACATCCTCTTACACGGGACACAATGGATCCCTAGGCATGGGTCTCACTCCCAGCTATCTGGAGGAGGTGTAATAAGAAACGACTTAAAAGGTTAAGCCTCTCCTAAGGTTTGTAAATTCAATACTGTAACCCGAGGCCTTCCTCTCATCACACAAACACACACTTAGCCTGCCCTGTTGTCCAAGCACTACAAGAGAAGATCTGTGTGTGTGTGTGTGTGTGTGTGTGTGTGTGTGTGTGTGTGTGTGTGTGTGTGTGTGTGTGTGTGTGTGTGTGTGTGTGTGTGTGTGTGTGTGTGTGTGTGTGTGTGTGTGTGTGTGACTCTGACCCCATCTGCGTCTGTAACACAACAACCAGGTACAATAACATTGTATAAACATCAACACAGCCTCCTCACTGATTCCCTGTTGCCAGAGAGACACTGGTGGCTGGCTACGTTTTCACAAGGGAGGGAAACTCGATCTTCGCTTATTAAAGTCCTTGTTCATTGACCATAGATTCCTGGTATAGTTTTGGGTGATGTCAAATTTTTTATTGCGGAGGCTTGGGGTGTCTGTTCCATTGTCTTGACCTGACCTGTGTTAAAACTAGATCTCAGAAAAGTGAGCTAACACAGAGAGAGATGAGCGACATGCATGGTGCAAGCCCACACATCTAATCTGAAAATCTAATCTTAAAGAATACGACATTCAACATGCAAATTGATATGACAAAGATCAAATACAATACGTAAATCTCTTGTCAGTCTAATAACCATGACATCACCAAAGGGGTTCCATGAGGATCAGTTTTGGCTACTATGATGTTTAATATTTATTTAAATTATGTTTACTGTGTTGTTCAAAAGTCTAATTATGCATAATATGATCATGTTATATTTTCTGGTGTTCCTACAGGGACTCAGTCTGCCTGTAATCTTCAGATAGCTTTTGATAACATTCAGAGACTGCTTGTCATAACCTGAGACTGGTTTTATGTTGCAGTTGTAATGTATGTTGTAGTTTTCTAGCACAAGTGCAGACAAATATATACCTGATAAGACCTGCTTGCTAGGAGAGAGAGGAGAGGGAGAGAGGGGAAGGAAACGAGAATGAGGGAGCGATAACGAGATAAAGACAGTCAGAGAGGGATGGAAGAAACAGAGAGGGAAACAGAGGAGCTGCAGATAATAGGCTTTAATGGGGCATTCACATTCAGCTGGCCGGCACAAAAGAGTGGCATTGGGATTTGGGAGCTGGGCTGATTGTTGGGCTGGTGTGCTTAAGGAGAACCAAGCTCTGGCTGATTGTGGGGAAAGCCTCATTGTTGAGTGGAATGCCAGCAGTTTTGAAGGAGGCCAGAGAGGACAGGAAGAGAGAAGTGTAAAGAGAGAGCAGGAGGGAGAGGAGAGGAGAGGGTGACGGGGAGACAGAAACACTCAGAAGACAGAGAAGAGATGCAGAGGGAGAGGGATGAGAAGAGAGAGAAAGGGAGGGAGGGACAGAGGGGAGAGAGGGGTTTGTAGCATGCAGCTTTATTTAAGGACCTCCAGGGGCAAGCTCTCTCTCGCTCTCTGCAATGCTTTATAGCATGATGTCCGGCAGCAGACAGGCAGGGCAATGGTGAGCAGGGGTTGCTCACTGTGCCACATTGAGGGGCAATGGCATGGGGACTGTATTATCCAGTCCTCAGTCAATAGCTTGGCAGAAGCCTGCATGGGCCTCACTGCACACACAGTGGAGTGAAAAACAGCCTTTGATTAAACAGGATAGTTTCCGTCTTTAGCAGTCTCTATTGGCATGGCATGAGCTTGAGGGATTTGTGTTTGTGTGTGCGTGTGTGTGTGGGGGGTGGGGGGGGGTACGTGCATGCGTTGGATGGGGGCCACGTTCTCACACCGTTGTGTCTGACACGAAAGATGTGCTGTGTTCCCTCTCCTCTCAAGCAGGAAATTGTTGGCAGAACGTTAGAGCTATTGCCCGCGAGAGTGGCCGGGCCGAGGCTGGCGCGCGGGTTGTGTGCTACGCTGCAGCTTGTGATGAATGAGAGGAACGGCGTTCATTTCAAACAAAATTCAACTCTTAGATCTGTCTCTCCCGCTAGTTTGCACTGGCATTCATTATCTCTCGCTCGCTCTCTCTATAGCTCCTCCCTCCCTCTCCATCTGTCTCTCAAATTCTAGTTTCTTCCTGCACCTGCAAAATGCGAAAAAATGTCATAATAACATTTCATATTTATAACAAAATACGACGTTCTCAACAATATGTAGGCCTAAAGATTATGACCAACTAAACTACATTTTATTAGCTGATAAAATCGTACACTACACATGTTTTACATTGTGTGATTTGTTTAATTCATAAATTAATTAAGCCATGTTGTGTTCTGACTAACCGCAACTAAAGAGATTACTTTGCCTCGCTCTCTAATGCAATTATGCAAATAAACGGGGGCAATTCTCAGTTATTGAATAGGCCAAGCAAGTACCTTATAATTGCATGCGTTGCACATAACCTTTTATGCCCTATTGGTTTACGTAGCAATTTAACATGTAATAAATGAAGGAACATCATAAAGCGATGTCGCAAAAACAACTTCATTTGCATAATGAGTTTGACGTTTTTTGAAATTAATGAGGAGAATTAACTTTGCAGTGATTGGCCAAATATGGGTAAATAATTAGTAGGCATATACGTTTAACTTTTATTCTGGTTATGTTATTGACTTATTTATCAAAATATTATTACTTTTATAAACCTAAGTCTAATAGCCTATATGTATTTTTCCTATCAATAGTCAAGTTCTAAATCTGCCTGAAAAGGATAGGTGTCAAGATTTAATAGAGCAAGAAGACATGTTAATAGAGAAACAATCCAGATCTTGGATTTATGGATGAATGGAGGGAGGAGGCAGAGATCTTGGTTTATGTTTGTCACCGAGGGGGCAACCTGAGGGGATTTTATTTGGGGGTGGGGGTTACAGACTCTTACCCCCTACTCCCCCTTCTCGCTAGTTTTAGTCCATTGTTGTGACTTGCGCTCAGAGTGCAGCGGATCGGGTTAGCAACGAGACGCAGCAGTAGCCTATACCCACAACATTAACAGAGTGGCTAGCTAGCCTAAATGAGATTTAGCTAGTTATTAAATGTACTGGGTTCTGTTGGGACCAACTCATTCATGAACAGACTCTGCGCGAGTGAAGAGCGAACCACGGTGCGCAAAGATTGACCAACATCTGTTCCATTGTTGCCGGGCTGTAGCCGAATAATTATCCACATTGACAAGAGTGATATAAGGGACTCTACGCCTCTTACATTGGAGATCTGTCTGTTTCTATTTGCAACAACCAACACAGATCTCGTTCAGTCTAATCTCAAGAGGAGAGAGAATTAAGCAGCAAGTTTGGCCGAAGTCTCTCCCTACGGATTTAGCACTTTCTGTCGCGTGAGCCCCTGGAAAGAAGGAGACGGGCGCGCGAGCCTCATTCTGACGCGAGAACACAATCCGGTCAGGGTGAAGTGGACTCTGTTCCCCAGTCTGAAGGATCAGCTCCAGCTCCTTCCCTGCCTGCTCACCACCGACCTGCTGTCCTTCACGTTTTGGTTGTTTTGATGGATTTATAAGTGCATCTCCTAGGGTTCCACCCGGGCGCACACAGAAGAAAATCACCAAAGACCAAAAAAAAGAGGATTGGACAGAAACCCAAATGAGGATTCCAATATTGACCTCGATCAAATGGAACTAGGATATTCTGGTGCCTAATCGAACTTTATCAAGGATTGATCATTACGAGCAAAGAACGAAATAAAAGGTAAGAGGATTTCCTTGAATCCGCGAGGTAGTAGGCCTATATTACTTTATTTAGTGTTTACAGTCGACAAGTCCACTAAACAATTGCTTTATTGCAAAATGTATTTCAACTTTACACATTGAAGCCTATGAATAACCCTTTTTGCAAAGAGTTCCACGGCTGGTTATGATTTTTCAACAAACAATTCAGACAATGTGATTCTGTTAGCCTAATGCATGCGTTTGAATGAAATTCATGATTATAGAGCCTACTTCGGTTGCAATAATGTATCCCCACCAATTTCACTTTGTGAACATTGAGCGATTACTGAATGTGGCAGACACTGCCACATAGTTTTAACATAGTCTCACGGTCGTATCGATTTGATCGACTTTGCGCACACATGACGTGATGTTGTTGTTTTTCGTCCAATAGCTTATGTGAGAAGCTTTTCCAACTGTACTATATATATATATATATATATATATATATATATATATATATATATATATATATATATATAAATTCGGCTACAAAGATAGGCTGGCAATACTTGTAACGCGCCATGGGAAAATGGTTGAAGTTATAGGGAATTTCTCACGATGATCATCTAGTTAAAATTTAACAGAACTATCTGGTTGTTGGAAGGTAACGGAGCAGAAGACATCGTTTGATTTATGACAACAACATCGTAACATTTTTTTTTACGGATAGTGTAAATCCTTCACGTGCATGTTTTACTTTCACTTGGTGCTTTTGACATAAACACAGACTAAACACTGGACAACTTTCACTAGTTTATTTCACGCCAAGATTAGTCTACATGTGGCCACATCGAGATACGCCTACCATTTACTTCGCTGAAGATAAACACGCCGTAATTAACTCAACATATAAAAATAATATTTGTGTTTTTTCCAGTTAGAATAAATGGAGAAATAGTAGAGTTCGTTCATGGGATAGCTATTAAACGGTGTGTACCACGGCCAGTGGCGGACTTAGTGATTTGAAGGCAGAGGCCAGTCTGAGGCCCCCCACCCCTCCTGTGTGTGTGCTTTTCAATGGGTTTTTATAGTAAAGACATGTACATTTAACTGTAAAAATCTATTACCTTTTAATGTGCCATGAACACAACCAGTAATGATGTTTTCATCTGATTGTTTAAAAAAAAAAAAAAGTAGGTTACCTTCGCTGCACCTTCAGCCAAACTAATTCAGCCAACTTTCCTTCAATTCGCAAGTGGCAGAAACTCTGAACATCAGATACACTCCTCGTGTCCTCTCTCCTAATCTCCTTCACAAAACCCATTGGAGAAGGTCAGAGGAGAGGGACCTCTGGTTTTGCCATCCAATGGGTTTTGAGGAGGAGAGAGAATGCGAGGAGTATGCAACTGAGATGGTTAGAGTGTTGGGCCAGAAACCAAAAGGTTGCTGGATCAAATCCCTGAGCTGACATGGTAAAAATATGTAATTCTGCCCCTGAGCAAGGCAGTTAACCCACTGTTCCCCGGGCGCTGTGGATGTCGATTAAGGCAGCCCCCCGCCCATCTCTGATTCAGAGGGGTTGGGTTAAATGCGGAAGACACATTTCAGTTGAAGGCATTCAGTTGTACAACTGACTAGGTATCCCCCTTTCCCTTTTTTTTAAATAATGCACAACTCACGAGGCCCCTTGATGATGTTCTCCTGCCTAATGGTAAGTCCGCCACTGACCATGGCTGCACGCACACGGTCTGCATGGAACACTCCAGGACTGGCGCCTGTGCACAGTTGGCCCGACGCGGTTCAGTTGTCGTCATCTGGACAAATCACGAAGCTCAGTCTTGTTCCTGTTGCCAACTGTGGTCCCCTGTCACGCGATAATAAAAATAAACAACCCCTTTCCATCAAATAACAAATTATTTGTTGTTCTCATAAGAGCAGTCTGCTCTAAAATGATTTGAATACGTCCTCACTAGATTATTTAGTGGGCTCAGGGAAAAATTACACACGTAAGCCTAGGCTTGTTTTTTTTTAACCTGTTTTGGCCTGTCTGTTGTGTTGAGTGCGCCTGTGAATTTGCTATTGTTGCTCCCCGATAGCTTCCTGGCAAGTCTCAAGTGTTTTCATAGTAACAGCCCATTATCCAGACAGGCTGTGCACCTTCCATTCGCAAACAACAGGCTAGAAAAGCCACATGTTCACAGCTTCTAGTCATTCGTGACGCAGGGGACAGTGGACAATGTGCTGTAGGCTAATGACTGGACGGTCAGGACACCTGTTTAATAAGAATACAGAGCCAGTCTAAAATAGTCTCTTTCTATCTCTACCTATTCACAAGGCTATATACCACAAACTATTTCAGTGCTACTTACTGGAATCACATGCTACAATTTGACATAATGACTGACTGATTCTGTGTTGTATTGTCTTTCTAGGTCCAGTTTTTGGGGTGTGTGTTGAGTTTGCCAATGCCCGGAATCGGTGTGTGAGACCAGGGTTGCCCCCTTTATTCTTCACACACACACACACACACACACACATCTGCAAGATGGTGAATGTCTACACGGCTTGCATCGTCATACACTGTCTGACTGTTGGACTCCTGGCCAAAGCCATCGGGTCAGACGACGGAAAAACAGAAGGTAGGTTGTTCAATATTGCCTAGGATTTGTTGTTCTTATATGTTCTTGTGTGTAATTTCCCCTATACTGATGACTAGTCCAAACCCTCTTGAGAATTATTTGCTGATGGATAACTGGTTGAATTCTCCCTGAGGGAGGTTTCTCAAATTTATCCGTTGCCGTTTCTTAAAATACATCTCTCAAATGTATCTCTATAGTACACAGCTTCAAATTTCAAGTGAGGTTGCTCAGTTCTGCTCAGACAAGTAATAAAATAAACCACCAACAAAAGCTTTAAAATAAATAAATGAACCCTTCCGTCAAGGCTCCATTTAATTCACTGAAAGATCTCATTGAGGAAGGAGAAAAATGCCCGTAGCTGTAGAGTACAGTAACCCTTTGATTCATCAGGCTGGTCTCTCTATAGGCAGAGCAGCGAGCCATGGGGAAGGTAAGATCCAGTCGAATTCAAGGTGACAGGAAGGAGGAAGGTTGTAATCATTTTTCGGGGGTGAGGAGAAAAAACAATCTCCCAGTGCTTTTGGTGCTGTAAACCATGCTACTCGATCCCTCCAAGACCCTGAGGCTCGGAAGTGTAAATCTGTCTGGCCCGTCGCCAGCCGAGAGAGCCGAGGGTGGAGGGGAGGAAGGAGAGGAGGAGGAGAGGATAACGGGGGGGGGGGGGGGGGGCTTCCATTGATGTTTTACAAATACACGCCTGTCTTTGTTTATTACCTGCCACAGCCATCCATTCATCTCTAAGTATTGTTATGATGTGTGCAGATTGGCTACAGGCTTGGCAAATTGCAGCCCTCCAGGTTTACAGGAGTTGGGGTTTCTTTTAAGACCCTATACTGATCACTATCAGGGAAGGAGGAAGCCCTGCTCTAGTCTAGGGCTAATTTAAAACACTTTAGTCCATGTTTTTATAACACATTATTCAAATCAAATTGTATTTGTCACATGCGCGGAATACAACAGGTGTCTGTGAAATGCTTACTGACAAGCCCTTAGTCAACAATGCGGTTTAAAGAAAATAAAAGTTAAGAAAATATTTATGAAAAAAACGTAAGTAAAAAAAGGAACAGAATAAAATAACAATAACAAGGCTATATACAGGGGGTACCGGTACCGAGTCAATGTGCGGGGGTACAGGTTAGTCGAGGTAATTGAGGTAATAAGTACATGTAGGTAGAGGTAAAGTGACCATGCATATATAATAAACTGTGAGTAGCAGCAGTGTAAAGCAAAATGAGTGGCGGGGATCATAGCAAATACTTTGGCTAGCCGTTTGATTAATTGTTCAGCAGTCTTATGGCTTGGGGGTAGAAGCTGTTAAGGAGCCTTTTAGACCTAGACTTGGTGCTCCGGTACTGCTTGCCATGCAGTAGCAGAGAGAACAGTCTATGACTTGGGTGACTGGAGTCTTTGACACCTTTTTGGGCCTTCCTCTGTCCCCGCCTAGTATAGAGGTCCTAGATGGCAGGAAGCCTGGCCCCAGTAATGTACTGGGCCGTACGCACTACCTTCTGTAGCGCCTTATGGTCAGATGCCGAGCAGTTACCATACCAGGTGGTGATGCAACCGGTCAGGATGCTCTAGATAGTGCAGCTGTAGAACTTTTTGAGGATCTGGGGACCCATGCCAAATCTTTTCAGTCTCCTGAGGGGTAATAGGTGTTGTCGTGCCCTCTTCACGACTGTCTTGGTGTTTGGACCATGATAGTTTGTTGGTGATGTGGACACCAAGGAACTTGAAGCTCTCAACCCGCTCCACTACAGCCCTGTCGATGTGAATGGGGGTGTGTTCGGGCCTCCTTTTCATGTAGTCCACGATCAGCTCCTTTGTCTTGCTCATGTTGAGGGAGAGGCTGTTGTCC
Organism: Salmo salar; assembly: GCF_965601325.2. Lineage (NCBI taxonomy): Eukaryota > Metazoa > Chordata > Actinopteri > Salmoniformes > Salmonidae > Salmo > Salmo salar. The sequence goes on from NC_138303.1 coordinate 77,193,427, forward strand.
TGGCACCACACTGCCAGGTCTCAGACCTCCTCCCTATAGGCTGTCTCATCATTGTCGGAGATCAGGCCTACCACCGTTGTGTCGTCAGCAAACTAATTGATGGCGTTGGAGTCGTGCTTGGCCACGCAGTCGTGGGTGAACAGGGAGTACAGGAGGGGACAAAGCACCCACCCCTGAGGGGCCCCCATGTTGAGGATCAGCATGGCAGATGTGTTGTTGCCTAGCCTTATCACCTGGGGGTGGCCCGTCAGGAAGTCCAGGATCCAGTTGCAGAGCGAGGTGAGCTTTGTGGGCACTATGGTGTTGAACTTTGAGCAGCATCTGTGGATCTGGTGGGGCGGTATTCGAATTGGAGTGGGTCTTGGGTTTCCGGAATGATGGTGTTGATGTGAGTCATGACCAGCCTTTCAAAACACTTCATGGCTACAGACGTGAGTTCTATGGGCGGTAGTCATTTAGGTTGGTTACTCTAGCGTTCTTGGGCACAGGGATTAGGGTGATCAGCTTGAAACATGTAGGTATTAAAGACTTGGACAGAGAAAGGTTGAAAATGTCAGTGAAGGCACTTGCCAGTTGGTCCGCACATGCTCTGAGTACACATTCTGGCTGTTTAGAAGCGCAATCTCCACCATAAATTCCAAGGATTTATACAGGATTTACCCCAGTTGCTCAAAGGACCTGCTCTCACTTGGGGCCAAAGCCAGACCACTGGTACTTTTCAGCCTTAATTTACATAACAATGGCTAACTGTGAACTTGAACACTTTCTCACAAAGCAACTGTTTTGACTATGCAAAGGTTGTTGATTCTGCTCTTCACAAGTCCTCACTATCATCCCTAGCTATGGAAACACAATTTACCTAGGGGTGTACTCACTAGTGTAACACTGGTGTTACAGTTGAAAAGCAGCATCATTAGTAAGGTGAACCCAGGTAGTTTTTCAATGTGCCTGTTTCTTAAGAGGGCCTACCCATGACTCCATGGACAAGCTGACTCCCGCAGTGGAGAAGTGGTGAAGGTCCCGGGTCCCTGCCTCGGGGCCCACAATGCAGCACTAAGTCTCTGCCAGAAGACATTTGACTCATTGGTAATAATTCAGCATGGCAACACCACCCAGGAACGTTCCAGTTACCAACCAGGAAAATAAAAAAGAGAGAGAACGAGAGAGTGAGAGAACAGAGGTAGCCATTATGAACTCTGGCTGCAGGATGAAGTTGGTGATATTTTTTTTCTCAGAGGAGTGAAATGTATGCCACACACATAGGTCTGGAGCACAGGCGTCAGTGTGCTAACGCAGAACAGTGCTGCTCACACTCAAGCTGACAGTGATTTAGTGAGGAATTCATCCCCTCCAGATATGACATACAGTAGATCAAATGAATTGGCATCGAGGATGCTTTGCATTTTAAGTAGTCAATGTTTTATATATATTTCCACTATGTGGTAGGAATAATACTGTAAAATTGTGAAAATTATAATAATGGCCTTTTAGTGTAAGAGCTGTTTGAAATGATTGCTTGCAATTTCAGCCTGTTTTGGTGGGATGGAGTTTTGGCCTGTCTGGTGACATCACCATGCGGTAAATTAGCTAATAGATCAATAAGAAAGAGAGTTCCAATCCTCTCTGCCAATAACAGCTAGTTTTACGTTTTCCCTTCCCCACTCAGACCACTCCCAGACACTCCAAGCAACATTCTTGCTTGAGAAATTTCCCTTTGCTAAGAAGCAATTTTTGTTTCTTTTTGACCATTTTAATTGAAAACAATCACAGTAAGGTACTTAATTGTTACCCAGAAATGATTTGATATTGAGATTTAAAAAAAAATGGCTGCATTGGCTCTTTAACCACTGGGCTAGTGTAATGTGTTGTAAGCCATGTGACTACAATAGTATCGCTCACTCTTCTACACAGTCAGTATATTATTGACAATATTGCGTTATGGCAGTTGGTTCTCAGCATATCCTTTGTGGTGAATGGATACTAATGTAGAAGACTTACGTTGCAAAATGTGTCACCCAGAACAGAAACAAAGCGTAGCGTACCATGGATTCACCCCTAAAGGAACTCTAGTCATGAAAGAGAAGAGTGCATGTGACGGTCAAACGCTCCCCTGCCGGTCAAGTCACACCAGTGAAATGTTTTGTGTTTTGTTTTTTGTTGTGTTTGCCCCTTCAACACAGGGTGAATGTTCACACTCAGCTGTGAGTTCAAATGAAGGCCACGGGCAGCTCACAGTCCTCACAAGTTCATTAGCATGGTTCTGTTTGCTTGGTGGGGAATGTTGCCTTTCCAAGCTTAACAGAAAGCAGCACTTTTAAAGTTGCCACAGCTTTTTGCACTGCACTGCAAAGTAAAGTCACAATGTGGGATGGGATGGTAAGCTATTGGCTAGATGGGTCAATCACGTAGTCAAATTAATGGGAGCTTTTCATTGGACAGGGAGCATATAAGGTACTTATTACAGTGTAATACAGCTGTAATAAAATGTTTAGCTAATTTGAGTTTGAATTCACCCTAGCTCTCACCTGTGTATTCCTACTCCGCCTGCCTCGCGTGAAGCAGTTAGAGCGAGCAGCTCATCAAGCAGCGGGAACAGATAGCCTTTTACTTACTGAGGTGGCTACAGGAAGCAATCAGACAGAAAATTGGCCTGGAATTGCACTTTTAAGCGGTGTGACTGAGGGGGCACCCAGTATATGGCTGAGGCCAGTGGAGCCCTTATTGTGACACGTTAGCCCCCAGTTTATCAGTGCACTCTATCACCCACCAACCAACCAGTCTACATTCAAACTCAGGCACGCGGGGAAATGCGAGAAACACATACTGAGACTGTAAACTGAGACTGTAGTTTACTTTTTTATTTTTTATTTTTTACAATCCCTCTCTCCTCTCTTCTTCTCTCGGTACAGATTTGACGGTGTCTCGGCCGCTCATCTTGCCTGGTTACCCTGAGAACGCTACGGCGGTTGTGGGGGGACAGGTGAAGCTGCTGTGTAAGGTCCACCGGCCGGCCATCACCAAGGTCCAGTGGCTAAAAAGAGACGAAGAGCGCCTGGGAGCCGAGGGCCAGCCACATCTCAGAGCTCTGGAGGCCCTACAGAGCAACATCTCCAACGTGAACACTCTGTCTCTGAGCAACGTGTCTCTGGAGGATGCTGGAGAGTACATCTGTATGGCTGAGGCCACCACACACGCTGGACTACAGCTACAGTCCATGCAGTCTGCCTGGCTACAGGTTCTACCAGGTAAACACTTCTTGCTAGACTTTGTTCATCAGGCTATTGGATGCTTCCCACATAGAATTAGGAATTTAATAGGATCTCTGTAGCTTCCCATGTACTACAGCCTTGTGTTTTTTTGTCAATTATGTCTTGATAGTAATTGATTACTAACAACAGTAACTAGTTGGAAGTCAATGTATATTAATCTCATGCCTTGTCCCTGTAGGGACCCTGCTCTCTCGTTACCTGGACCAGAGTACGGCCATTGAAGTCCCAGCAGGTACTTGCCATTGAACTGCCTCTATCCCAGTGGAGTAAAGAGAACAGAGAGGAGTATGAGTGAGGATGACAGGGGCCATCTGTGTTACTGAGAGGCTGTTTGGTGGGCTGGAATGGGGCTCTCTCTCCGAGCCTGCTTCTTAGACCGCCACTGAACCATTGCCACCCCATCGATTTGTTTCTGAAGGCCAATCCGCTGTCACGCTACAACATGTTCATTAGCTACATTCTTTTTCTCTTTTCTCTTTTCTCTTTTCTTTGTTCTTGTAGCTAGCTTGCTCTCACTCCCACAGTGATCCATGCTAAACAAAACAAGGAGCAGAGAGAGGTGGAGAGAGGCCTCCCAGTTGCCATGACAACCCCTTTTTGTGTGTGTGTCTGGCGGGTCAGGGGATAATGGGGGCGAGAGTTGAAAGGTCATAGTTGAAGGGATGGCCACTCTTGAGAACAAGATGTGGCCACCGATTGGCCTGTGTGTGTGTGTGTACGTGTGTGTCCCCCGAGTACTCACACGTTTGTTTTTGTCTCTTTGTTATCCCTGCAGATGTCCTGGAGGACCTTAGTGAGGACACCACTGAGCACCTGCTCCTGGAACCGGGTGATGTCCTCAAGCTGCGCTGTGACACCAATCGGCCGGGGGGCGTGTACTGGTACAAGGAGGGGACCCGGGTGCTGCACACCGCCCGCATCCAGATCCGCGGGGGCGTTATGGAGATCACGGACGTGACGTACGAGGATTCTGGGGTGTACGTATGTGTCCTCCGCGGGACCAAGGAGCCCCTGAGGAACTTCACCATCACTGTAGCAGGTGAGATCTAGATTTAGAAGACAGAAGAAGTCTCAGCCTTAGAGGTAGGATGATATGTCCAATGAAGTTCTAGGTTATATGTATGCACCTCTATGGTCTTAGTCTATATGGCCTCCTGAATGATCAGTTTTAAAAACAGTTATTAACTCTTTCCATATCTTTATGCTTCTCAGACTTACTGGGCTCAGGTGATGATGATGAGGACAACGGTCTAGAAGACACGTCAGCTGAGATTGAGAATGATCAGGTCTACTTCACAAGAGGTCCCTACTGGACCCACACCCAGCGCATGGAGAAGAAGCTGTACGCAGTGCCGGCAGGGAACACGGTCAAGTTCCGCTGCCCGGCCATGGGCAGCCCTCTGCCCTCCATCCGCTGGCTGAGGAACGGACGTGAGTTCAGGGGAGAGCACCGCATCGGAGGCATCAAGGTGAGACAGTGACCAACCTGGGAGCAAAGACAGTAGGAGAGTGGTTAGGGTGGGGATGAGATGGAGGGTGAAAAAGGGAGAGGAAGAGGAGGGAGGGGGAGAAAAACAGTGGTTGCTGTTTTGTTTACTAGCATATAACTGCCACATACTTTGTTCTCAACCCTGGTCTCAATAGGGAAGTGACACACTGTGACTCTGTTTACACTGGATCCATCAAAGACAAGTTACCATAGAGACAGACAACCACTTCCAAAGCACAAGCCAGTATAACTTGTATCCATAGGAATGATCCAACACACAACGTACAGACAACCCATTTCTAACGTGTCTGTTTTGTCCGTTTATAGTTGAGACACCAGCACTGGAGCCTGGTGATGGAGAGTGTGGTGCCTTCAGACCGTGGGAACTACACCTGTCTGGTGGAGAACAAATACGGCTCTATTGTACACAGCTACCTTCTGGACGTACTGGGTAGGAACACTCACTCATCCACCTCACAACAAAAACCTCAATTTACCTACCCAACACATTCTGCTGTTTGCTCATCTGACATTCAACTCCAAAAGCTGGGAGGGATAGTATGGGTAATGAGCAAAAGTAATTCCCTCCACCATTCTCTAATTCAACCACATTCCGTCAAACTTGTAACACCAGCCCTTTCCGTCTCTCTCTTCATAATGACTGAAAGAAAAGTTGGCATGAACTCATTATAAAGTCTGTACATCTAGTCAAAGCTCCAGGGTGTGTTCAATACTGTAAGGTATTGTTTCCCCCCTCCTACACTCACCACCACCCCACTCTAGACATCTAGACACAGGCCGTCTCCCCGCGGAGCCACTGCCGGCCCATGATACTTAGCATGTCAGGCCTGATTACCGTCACCTCCCGATGCTCTCCCCACTCTACCTCAGTGGCGTCTCGCTAGACACAGAGAAACACAGAGGCTCCACAGCTCACCTCAGACAGAGGGAGGACAGCCGGTGGAGAGAGGAGAGAGGGAGCGGACGGCCAGGCTCCCCAACCAATTTTCCCCTTGACCTGTGACTGGCCAGTTTCTGCGGCTCGGCAGTCCAGTGTGGGGTCAACTGCTGTCTCCAGAAGCATGCAAGGGGGAAAGAGCTTGCACACACTGAACGGAGAAAGAGAAGCAACGCAGCGACTTAAAAGCTGGCCTGGCTAGAAAAGAAAGTTGCTAATGAAACCAATTAGTGAGACTGACTGAGTCTGGCTGGTGTTGGTTGTGAGAAACAATGCCTGCTTATCTGTCCTTTCCCCTTTGGCGCTGCTGTGCTGCGGTCAGTCAAATTAACACTGGTCGTTACCACTGGCCTTTCTCTCCATGCCAGCGAAACACAGCATTTAGGAAACAAATAAGACCGATCTGGAGAGAACCTTGTTTCATCTGAATCTAAAATATACTGTTATTTTATATGAGTATTTACTTCAATGGTTAAGTTATTCCAGGCATTCCAGAGTACTTCTGGTAGCTTAGAGACAGCGATGTGCTCCGTTGAACAGAGGAATCTCCCTCTCGCTGTCCCCCACGGCTGAACTTTGAACTCTTCCCTCGGGCAAGGGGAATCCTCATGGCCCTCTGGAGTCTAACACTCTCTCTCTATTTCTCCCTCCCTCTGTCTGTTTTCAGAGCGCTCCCCACACAGGCCTATCCTGCAGGCTGGTCTGCCAGCCAACACTACAGCGGTGGTGGGCACTGATGTCCAGTTCTTCTGTAAGGTCTACAGCGATGCCCAGCCCCACATCCAGTGGCTGAAACACATTGAGAGGAACGGCAGCCGCTACGGCCCCGATGGGACTCCCTACGTTCAGATACTGAAGACAGGCAGCCTAAACATGTCGGAGGTGGAAGTTCTCTACCTGACTAAGGTGACCATGGAGGATGCTGGAGAGTACACCTGTCTGGCTGGAAACTCCATCGGCTTCTCCCACCAGTCTGCCTGGCTCACCGTCATCTCGGGTTTGTTTATCCTTCAAACTTCAGTATGGCAACATATGGCCAAAGTAAGGAGTTTAGAAGAATTCAGAATAAATTGTCACTTGTGCTTTGGGCCAAGTATAGTCAACTTACCAAAGGTATTTTTTAGGGCTGTCAGAGTTAATCAGTTAACTTTTTGTAATTTTTCTGCACAATTATTTTTATTGTGATTAATTGCATTGTCGGAAAGTGTTCAAAATACACTGAAAACATACAAAATACATAATATATACAGCTAAAAACAACAATTTGATGTCAAAACAAGTTGACTTTGAGGTTAAAAAAAGTGTGCTTTATCAATTGACCAGATTTTGCTACCCGTTATTTTGGACAAAATCAAGACGTCAATATTCTTGTAATGCTTTTTGAATAAAAATCGTAAATTACAGCTCAATTAGAGAAAATTCTGAATTTACGATTAATCGTGATTAATCACAGCCAATACTGCAATTAACTAATTAACTAATGAAATAATATGTTGTTTGACAGCCCTAGTCTTTTAGTATCGAGTTCAGAAGAAATGGTCACTTGAGTCAGTCTCAAACCCATCCTTTTATTTCCTTCTCATTGTCTTCTTCTCATAGAGGAGGACGTGGCTGACGAGGTGGACCTAATGGAGACCAAGTACACTGACATCATTATCTACGCGTCTGGCTTCCTGGCTCTGGTTATGGCCATCGTTATCGTGGTGCTGTGTCGCATGCAGGTAAACCCCAGCAGAGAACCCTTCGATGTCCTCCCTGTCCAGAAACTCTCCAAGTTCCCCCTCCGCAGACAGTACTCTGTGGAGTCTAACTCGTCAGGGAAGTCCAGTGCGTCTCTGATGAGAGTGGCCCGCCTGTCTTCCAGCTGCTCCCCTATGCTGGCCGGAGTCATGGAGTTTGAACTGCCTTACGACCCCGACTGGGAGTTTCCCAGGGAGAAGTAAGTCCTGTTTGACTTTCTGGTTTGTTAGGGGTTTTGGTTTAGGTACTTACTGGTTATTGAGTCAGTCATTGAGTTCCTCCATCTTGAATATGTTTTGGTTTCTGTTGAGTTCCATGTATCTTCACTGTACTGACCATCATTGTCCTTCCTGTCTCCAGTCTGACGTTAGGGAAGCCACTGGGCGAGGGTTGTTTCGGCCAAGTGGTCAGAGCTGAGGCCTATGGGCTCAACAAGGACCATCAGGAGAACATGTCCACTGTGGCCGTCAAGATGCTGAAAGGTACGAACTAGGAACCATCTTCTTAGGAAAGACTGGACAATGACTAGTATTTATTGTTGACTCTATTTCCAGATCCACTACATGACCAAAAGTATGCTTGTCGAACATCTCATTCCGAAATGATGGGCATTAATATGGAGTTGGTCCCCCCTTTGCTGCTATAACAGCCTCCACTCTTCTGGGAAGGCTTTCCACTAGATGTTGGAACATTGCTGCGGGGACTTGCTTCCATTCAGCCACGAGCATTAGAGAGGTCAGCCACTGATGTTGGGAAATTAGGCCTAGCTCTCAGTCAGTGTCCCAATTCATCCCAAAGTGTTTGATGGGGTTGAGGTCAGGGCTCTGGGCAGGCCAGTCAAGTTATTCCACACCAATCTTGACAAACCATTTCTGTATGGACCTCGCTTTGTGAACGGGGGCATTGTCATGCTGAAACAGGAAAGGGCCTTCCCCAAACTGTTGCCTCAAAGTTGGAAGTACATAATCGTCTAGAATGTCATTGTATGCTGTAGCGCTAAGATTTCCCTTCACTGTAACTAAGGGGCCTAGCCCAAACCATGAAAAACAGTCCCAGACCATTATTCCTCCTCCACCAAACTTTAGAGTTAGCACTATGCATTGGGGCAGGTAGCGTTCTCCTGGCATCCACCAAAGCCAGATTCGTCCATCGGACTGCCAGATGGTGAAGCGTGATTCATAACTCCAGAGAACATGTTTCCACTGCTCCAGAGTCCAAAGGCGACAACCTTTACACCATCTCCGGCCAATGCTTGGCATTGCGCATTGGTGATCTTAGGCTTGTGTGCGGCTGCTTGGCCATGGAAACCCATTTCATGAATCTCCTGGCGAATAGTTCTTGTGCTGACATTGTTTCCAGAGGCAGTTTGGAACTCAGTAATGAGTGTTGCAACCGAGGACAGACGATTTTTACTCGATAAGCGCTTCAGCACTTTGGCGGTCTTGTTCTGTGAGCTTGCTCCTAGATGTTTCCACTTCACAATAACAACACTTACAGTTGACCGGGGCAGCTCTAGCGGGGCAGGCATTTGACAAACTAACTAGTTGGAAAGGTGGCATCCTATGACGGTGCCATGTTGAAAGCTCTTCAGTAAGGTCATTCTACTGACAATGTTTGTCTATGGAGATTGCATGGCCCTGTGCTCGATTTTATACACCTGTCAGCAACAGGTGTGGCCGAAATAGCCGAATCCACTAATTTGAAGGGGTGTCCACTTCATTTTGTATATATAGTATATGTTCCTAAGACTTCAAATGTGTGTCCCTCTCATTCCCCAGATGATGCCACAGACAAAGACCTGTCAGATCTCATATCTGAGATGGAGCTGATGAAGGTGATGGACAAGCACAAGAACATCATTAACCTCCTGGGGGTGTGCACAGAAGATGGTGAGTTCAAGACACAAGTTCACAACCAAAAGTCAAAAGCTACTATCTCACTGTTGCTCCTCACTCATTCGACTCTAGCCCTGCTCAGTGACCTTGTCATTAATGGTGGTCCCATGCCTCCAGGTGTCCATAGGGAGGATGGAGTCGATCACTAACTTTCTCCCCTCCCCTATCAGGTCCTCTGTACGTGCTGGTGGAGTATGCGTCTAAAGGCAGCCTCAGGGAGTACCTGCGGGCCCGCCGGCCCCCTGGCATGGACTACACCTTTGATGTGACCAAAGTGCCCGAGGAGCAGCTCACCTTCAAAGACCTGCTGTCCTGTGCCTACCAGGTGGCACGTGGCATGGAGTACCTGGCCTCCAAAAGGGTGAGTACTATGTCTTAAAGGGGTTTGGTTAGCTTATATGTCCATCTCAATATGAATTATTAGGTTTAAAATCTGTATGTGGCCTTCTATAGAATGACTTTGGCCTGAAGGGGTTTAGACAACAAGCAAGAGCAAGTGACAACCCCCTCCTTCCTTCCTTACCACCTACCCCCCAACACACCATTCCTCATTCACTAGCCTGGTCTCTCTTATCAACACATCCCTTTGTATGACACACCATCCTGGCATTCCATAGTGGAGTGGTGGTTGAGCCCTGTTTACCCCTCCAATCCCCCATCCCTCTGTCCTGCCTGCCTGCCGCAGTGGGCTTTGTCCTTTTTAGCACAGCCATAAATCTGTTAGCAAACAGGCGCAGAGCTGCGTCTGTGCCCCGGCATCGGGTTTCTGTCTCTGTGGCCTGCTAAGAATGCAGCAGTCTGAAACCACCCCACCATTATGGAGCCCCCGGAAAACCAGGGCTTTCTCATTTCCACCAATCCCCAAATACCACGTCTATTTGAAATTAAAACCAGAATAAACTTAATGACATCCATTCAAGTCCAGCAAACAGTGGTTGTTTTTCAACAAAACCTCGAGATCTATATAAAGTTGATTTAATTTGGTGCGTTTGGTTAAAATTGGACGCTGCGTGTTGACTTAAGACCAGGTCTTTTCATTTTAGAAACTCACAGCGAATCATTTCTATGTCAATACTATCTGGTTTTACATGACTGCAAAAACAGAAAACCACAATGTAGACATGGTCATGTAATTACAATATTCTAAATTGTAGAGTAACATTTCATAAACATTTAACATAAAACTCAAAACTGCGTATATCTTTATGTTCCCTGACTTAACCCTGGTTTCTCCTCTCTCTCTCTCTCTACAGTGCATCCACAGAGACCTTGCTGCCAGAAACGTCCTCGTTACGGAAGACAACGTCATGAAAATCGCAGACTTTGGCCTTGCTAGAGGAGTGCACCAAATTGACTACTACAAGAAAACCACCAACGTGAGTTATCTTATCCTGCTATACCCCTGACTGGCTCTGTGGCACCTTGTTCCTCTCCTAAATCGAGACAAGTGCCCGTTCCAGGGCTGCGCTGTTGTGTGTCATCTTGTTGGCCAGCTTTCAGAACAGCCCCTGTTGGTACATGGAGACACAGCAGACTGTCTGCTCTCTGTCTAGTGTCCCCCAGTCGGCTTGTGCCTTTTTCAGCTTTAATGCTCTTAACCTTTTACTGCAGTGGGCTAAATCAGCGTCACACAGAGTGATTCTTGACAGTCTTAAACAAATCTGCTTTGAAACAAAAGTATACACCTCACACACCTGGTTATGGGCTTAAAGAAGAAGACACCTGTACCATGTCACATATAGAGTTGAAATGTATTACATTTTGAGTTTGCATCCCAATATAACACTTTATATACATCACAGAAGACTGAAATATAACAAAACGGTTGACATAGAAACACTTGAAAAAGCTGACGAGGAAGGGAAGAGGGGAGTGGGCTGATGTATAGACGACTGGATGAAGGGCTCTGGCATCGTGGCAACCGACTGACTCACTGACTGTCCACCACTCACTAACGTTGTTGTTCTGTTTTGCAGGGACGTCTGCCAGTGAAGTGGATGGCACCAGAGGCCTTGTTCGACCGAGTCTACACACACCAGAGTGACGTGTGGTCGTTTGGGGTGCTGATGTGGGAGATCTTTACCTTGGGGGGCTCGCCCTACCCCGGTATCCCTGTGGAGGAGCTCTTCAAGCTGCTGAAAGAAGGCCACCGCATGGACAAACCCTCCAACTGCACACACGAGCTGTGAGTAGACACACGCAAGTGCACACTTAAACGTATCAAACACCACAACCAACACAGCCTTCTCACCTAAGCTCGCAACTTTTAAGTTGGACATTGACATTTATTACAGTGTGTTTCAGAAGCTTTTTTTTGTCCCTCTCCTGTGTTACATTTGCATGTTTGTAAATGTGAAAATGCTGTGGAGGTGTGTAAATACCCTGGTGCTAACTAGCCCTCTCTGTCTATGTGTACAGCTACATGAAGATGAGGGAGTGCTGGCATGCCGTGCCCACACAACGACCCACCTTCAAACAGCTGGTGGAGGAGCTGGACAGAGTGCTGCTGTCTATCTCTGACGAGGTGGGTGTCTGGGACCCCTGCTCACACACACACACACACCACACACACACACACACACACACACACACACACACACACACACACACACACACACACACACACACACACACACACACACACACACAATCTGCTCGCCAGATGTCCTGTTCCAACATACTGTACCAGCTATAGTTTAGCTTATTACTTTAAGACACCCTGTAGTTTGTACACAGCACACAGTCTCAGATAAAATGTCAACCTTACTATGCATCACACAACACAAACGTCAAGCTTAAAAATACAATGTAATAAATTACACAAATGCAAAGCATTACCAAACTGAACAGTTTCTCTCCTGCTTCTTTTTCTTAGTACCTGGACCTGTCAACACCTTTCGAACAGTACTCCCCATCGTGCGAGGACACTTCCAGCTCTTGCTCCTCGGACAATGACTCTGTCTTTACCCACGATGCCCTGTCCACCGACCCCTGTCTGTTGGGTTACCACGACGTGAATTCTCGGATTGACCTGAAAACGGCACTGCGGTAGACAGCAGCTCCAATGCGAGTCCTCTGTCTCAAAGGGCATTACATGGAGAAGTTTACTTTGGGAAACGACCATGTTGCATGAAAAGTGGTACTTGGACTGTCTGCTCTGGCACTGTGCCCAACAACAGTATCTCAAACCTTGGCACTACAGAACCCCGGTCATCTGAAATGGCTGCCTCTTATCAGGTTTGGTGTTTTACAGTAAAAGGACTCTCTTTTGTTTGGGTCTCTACAGAGAGGATGGACAATGGTCATCTTGTACTCAAACTCATCTGAGCTAGCATCCGAACAGTATCCAAACTGGGCTTTTAAAACAGAAAAAGAAGTTTTAACATAAAATATTTATTTTGATATGGAAAAAAACAGAGAAGCTGATTGTTAAATATAAATCTCTCTATATATAAGATTATTTTACATTTTGCTATTTAAAATTGTCTTAAATCTCAGGATCTCTTGTGTTAAAAAGTTGCTGTAGAGGCAGCAAAGTGCCTGATTTTTTTTTCTTCCTGTGAATATATTAAAATATAAAAATGTTTTATGTACATATCATAAAAAATACAATTACCTTTTATAAATTATTCTAAATGATACAAAAATGAAGGTCTTCAACTGAGGTGAAGAAAGAAATAATGTATTCAAGCGTTTTAACGGCCAAAATGTCCTCGCGATTCTCCTTCCATTTCATCAAAACCCCTTCAGTCCTCTGTTTGTACGCTGCTCTGGCCTTTGTATTTTATCCAGGCCAATCGCCAAAGCCCTCAGAACCCCCAATCCCTTATGCCTTCAATTGTTGCAAACATAAACTAACTATAAGAACAGTATGGTCTGGGGGTCTGGGCCCTGAAAGAGAAGAATACAATTAAACACAGGACACTGTGGGGGGACAGGGGGAGCAGCCCAGCTTCTACTGTCAGTGCTGTATGAAAAGAAAAGGACTGGACCTGAAGGTCTGAATGTGAAAAGCCCAGTGTGATTGATTTTGAATCCTCCTCTTTTGTTTCCCCTGCAACCCTTTAACCAGGCCCAGTGTGTTTGTAGAGGTACAGGCTGAGGCTGGGCCTGGACAATAGGGTCTTTGACAGTCCTGATGGGTGTGACTGTGGGGACACTGTGGGGACAGGGATGGTGGGGAGATCCGGGGGGTAGCCTCAGCCCGTCAGCACCTCAGCCTGGGCCTGTGTGCAAATGAAGACTCCCTTATTATGATAATGCTTGGCTCCCAGTGATACCAATCTTTATTCTGCTACCATCTTTTAATATACATATGCTAATTCTTATGCTTTGTTACAATTGGGGAGAATACTCAAAATGTCCTCCAGGGAATGCAAAGGGTTCACCTCAAATCATATTGTTAAGCCTCTAATGTTGTTGTTTCAACAATGCTTCAAAATCGAACTGCCCGACTGTTTTTCGTTCAGATGACTCACAAGCATTTGTATAAAAATGGTGGTGTTGTGGGTTGAAAGCAAAGCATAATGCACATACAGTAACAAGCAATTCAGGTACCAGGGCAGTGGGACTGGCTACCTTTTTGTGTACAATGATATCCTTACCGTTGAGGTGTGAGATTTATTTGGTGGGTCATCATTTTTTGGAAATCGAAACATTTAGCAATTTAGCTCAATAATCGTTTTTTTCTACTCAAAAGCAGCATGACCTCCAACTAAGAACCAAACCATGAGCTACAGAACAGCCTCTATGAATTTAACTTAGCCCTTCAACATTGAGAGTTGTATCACAAAGATCTTCAGTATGGTTGTTTTGATTCCCATACTACACAACGTCAGGATCAACTGCATGACATTCCATTTATGTACGCCCAATACAATTGTAACAATCACAATGTTCTTTAATAGAAATTCATCAAGATCATTATTTTAGAAATATGTAATTTATTTGTTTATTGTTTTGTTTTTATATGAAATAAAGTATAATTTAAAAGATCCACTTTGTCCTTTGCCATATGTCATTCTTGTAGAAAGAGAAATGAAGAGACAGGATGCACAGAAAGAGAAACAAAGAAAGACAGCAGCTGAAGACAGAGAAAGGGAAAGAGAGAAAATGAGAGAGGGAGACAAGAGAAAAAGATGAGGGTTAGGGGTTAAGAGGTAGGGGTAGAGTGCACTAGTGATCACAGAGACCCAGTTCCTTTTAAGTAGCATTCTCAGCCCCAGCACACGGCTGGCTTATCTCTCATGTGAGTCATTCCACCTAAAAAAGCACAAGAAAAAGGATTTCAACACCCACAATCTCAGATTGTTCTGAAATTGTTTGTGTAGTTAGACCAGATAACATTAGCATTACTGAAACATTATTTTGTTGAAATATAATTTGATCTGAAATTAAGCTAATTGATTGCACCCAAACTGACCATTTTAATTGATAGGATTCATATAATCTTCAATTAATATAGTACCTAACATCTGATTTAAACAATAATTATTCCAAACAATGAGTAAGACATGAGGAATCCAATAAAATGATCAAAAGCCACTCACGGACATTATACAGTATCAGTTCTCTATGTCTGACAAGTAGTATGGAGATGCTGCTTGGAGTATTGCTTCTTCATCTTTTGCAATGTTCTCCCTGTGAATTTGGTGATGTTTTTTTCCCCTGTACAGAGACATTAGCTATTGAAGTCGCTTGAATTATTTACCATAAATTAGTGTGAAATTACCAGCTGTCATTAAGGTAAAGGGTGGCTACTTTGAAGAATCTCAAATACCAAATATATTTTGATTAGTTTAAGACTTTTTTGGTTACTACATGATTACATATGTGTTATTTTATAGTTTTGATGTCTTCACTATTATTCTACAATGTAGAAAATAGTAAAAATTAAGAAGAACCCTGCAATGAGTAGGTGTGTCCAAACTTTTGACTGGTACTGTATGTAAATCCTATAAATTAAAAGGTCCAATGTGGGAGCGATCAATTAGCTTAATTTCGCAGAGATCAAATTACATTTCAACAAATTAATGTTTCAGGAATGCTAATCTCATCTGTTTCAAACTTACAGAAAAGATTTCAGTACAATCTGAGATGGTGGGTGTCATGGCTTGCTGAAATGACATGGAACGATCCATGTTTTACAAATGATGGCCAGCCAGTCAGTCAGTCAGAAGAGGACCAGGCAGGGAGCCACCCATCCCTGTCCTAACCAGGCCTGGGCTCTCTCTGCCGGTCCTGATAGTGGCCTGTGTCTGGGGTGGGGGTGGGGTTATGGTGGTTAGAGGCCATCTGCTCCAGCTGGGGACTAGGAGATAAGGCCAGCAAGCCAGAGATCAGTCTGGAGTTGATCTATCACACCTCCTCACATCTCTACATGCTCAGGATGCCTGGGGTGAGGGGCAGTGTGTGTCAAATCAAATCAAATGTTATTTGTCACATGCTTCATAAACAACAGGTGTAGACTAACAGTGAAATGCTTACTTACTTATGGATCAATTTCCAAAATTTCAGAGTTATTGAAAATGGGAAAACTGTAACTCAGCCACTGAGGAACATTCACTGTCTTCTCAGTGTAGATATGGCCTTGTATTTTATATTATCATCCTGCTAAAAGGTGAATTAATCTCCCAGTGTCTGGTGGAAAGCAGACTGAACCAGTTTTTCCTCTAGGATTTTGACTGTGCTTAGCTCCATTCCATTTATTTTTTATCCTGAAAGATTCCCCAGTCCATAACGATTACAAGCATACCCATAACCTGACGCAGTCACCACTATGCTTGAAAATATGGAGAGTGGTACTCAGTAATGTGTTGTACTGGATTTGCCCCAAACATAACACTTTGTATTCAGGACAAAAAATGAATTGCTTTGCCACATGTTTTTGCAGTATTACTTTAGTGCCTTGCTGCAAAAAGGATGCATGTTTTGGAATATTGTTATTCTACATGCTTCCTTCTTTTCACGCTGTAAATGAGGTTAGTATTGTGGAGTAAATGCAATGTTGTTGATTCCATCCTTAGTTTTCTCCTATCAGAGCCATTAAACTCCGTAAGTGTTTTAAAGTCACCATTGGCCTCATAGGGAAATCCCTGAGATCAAATCAAATCAAATCAAATTTATTTATATAGCCCTTCGTACATCAGCTGATATTCTCAAAGTGCTGTACAGAAACCCAGCCTAAAACCCCAAACAGCAAGCAAAGCATGTGAAAGAAGCACGGTGGCTAGGAAAAACTCCCTAGGAAAAACTCCCTAGAAAGGCCAAAAACCTAGGAAGAAACCTAGAGAGGAACCAGGCTATGAGGGGTGGCCAGTCCTCTTCTGGCTGTGCAGGGTGGATATTATAACAGAACATGGTCAAAATGTTAAAATGTTAAAATGTTCATAAATGACCAGCATGGTCAAATAATAATAATCATAGTAGTTGTCGAGGGTGCAACAAGCACGTCCGGTGAACAGGTCAGGGTTCCATAGCCGCAGGCAGAACAGTTGAAACTGGAGCAGCAGCACGGCCAGGTGGACTGGGGACAGCAAGGAGTCATCATACCAGGTAGTCCTGAGGCATGGTCCTAGGGCTCAGGTCCTCCGAGAGAAAGACAGAAAGAGAGAAAGAGAGAATTAGAGAGAGCATAATTAAATACACACAGGACACCGGATAAGACAAGAGAAATACTCCAGATGTAACAGACTGACCCTAGCCCCCCGACACATAAACTACTGCAGCATAAATACTGGAGGCTGAGACAGGAGGGATCAGAAGACACTGTGGCCCCATCCGATGATACCCCCGGACAGGGTTAAACAGGCAGGATATAACCCCACCCACTTTGCCAAAGCACAGCCCCCACACCACTAGAGGGATGTCTCCAGCCACCAACTTACCGTCCTAAGACAAGGCCAAGTATAGCCCACAACGATCTCCGCCATGGCACAACCCAAGGGGGGGGCGCCAACCCAGACAGGAAGACCACGTCAGTGACTCAACCCACTCAAGTGACGCACCCCTCCCATGGACGGCATGGAAGAACATCAGTAGGCCAGTGACTCAGCCCCTGTAAAAGGGTTAGAGGCAGAGAATCCCAGTGGAAAGAGGGGAACCGGCAAGGCAGAGACAGCAAGGGCGGTTCGTTGCTCCAGCCTTTCCGTTCACCTTCACACTCCTGGGCCAGACTATACTTAATCATAGGACCTACTGAAGAGATAAGTCTTCAGTAAAGACTTAAAGGTTGAGACTGAGTCTGCGTCTCTCACATTGGTAGGCAGACCATTCCATAAGAATGGAGCTCTATAGGAGAAAGCCCTACCTCCAGCCGTTTGCTTAGAAATTCTAGGGACAATTAGGAGGCCTGCGTCTTGTGACCATAGCGTACGTGTAGGTATGTACGGCAGGACCAAATCGGAAAGATAGGTAGGAGCAAGCCCATGTAATGCTTTGTAGGTTAGCAGTAAAACCTTGAAATCAGCCCTTGCCTTAACAGGAAGCCAGTGTAGGGAGGCTAGCACTGGAGTAATATGATCAAATTTTTTGGTTCTAGTCAGGATTCTAGCAGCCGTATTTAGCACTAACTGAAGTTTATTTAGTGCTTTATCCGGGTAGCCGGAAAGTAGAGCATTGCAGTAGTCCAGCCTAGAAGTAACAAAAGCATGGATTAATTTTTCTGCGTCATTTTTGGACAGAAAATTTCTGATTTTTGCAATGTTACGTAGATGGAAAAAAGCTGTCCTTGAAACAGTCTTGATATGTTCTTCAAAAGAGAGATCAGGGTCCAGAGTAACGCCGAGGTCCTTCACAGTTTTATTTGAGACGACTGTACAACCATCCAGATTAATTGTCAGATTCAACAGAAGATCTCTTTGTTTCTTGGGACCTAGAACAAGCATCTCTGTTTTGTCCGAGTTTAAAAGTAGAAAGTTTCCAGCCATCCACTTCTTTATGTCTGAAACACAGGCTTCTAGCGAGGGCAATTTTGGGGCTTCACCATGTTTCATTGAAATGTACAGCTGTGTGTCGTCCGCATAGCAGTGAAATTTAACATTATGTTTTCGAATGACATCCCCAAGAGGTAAAATATATAGTGAAAACAATAGTGGTCCTAAAACGGAACCTTGAGGAACACCGAAATTTACAATTGATTTGTCAGAGGACAAACCATTCACAGAGACAAACTGATATCTTTCCGACAGATAAGATCTAAACCAGGCCAGAACTTGTCCATGTAGACCAATTTGGGTTTCCAATCTCTCCAAAAGAATGTGGTGATCGATGGTATCAAAAGCGGCACTAAGATCTAGGAGCGCGAGGACAGATGCAGAGCCTCGGTCTGACGTCATTAAAAGGTCATTTACCACCTTCACAAGTGCAGTCTCAGTGCTATGATGGGGTCTAAAACCAGACTGAAGCGTTTCGTATACATTGTTTGTCTTCAGGAAGGCAGTGAGTTGCTGTGCAACAGCTTTTTCTAAAATTTTTGAGAGGAATGGAAGATTCGATATAGGCCGATAGTTTTTTATAATTTCTGGATCAAGATTCGGCTTTTTCAAGAGAGGCTTTATTACTGCCACTTTTAGTGAGCTTGGTACACATCCGGTGGATAGAGAGCCGTTTATTATGTTCAACATAGGAGGGCCAAGCACAGGAAGCAGCTCTTTCAGTAGTTTAGTTGGAATAGGGTCCAGTATGCAGCTTGAGGGTTTGGAGGCCATGATTATTTTCATCATTGCGTCAAGAGATATAGTACTAAAACACTTTAGTATCTCCCTTGATCCTAGGTCCTGGCAGAGTTGTGCAGACTCAGGACAATGGAGCTTTGGAGGAATACCCAGATTTAAAGAGGAGTCTGTAATTTGCTTTCTAATGATCATGATCTTTTCCTCAAAGAAGTTCATAAATGTATTACTGCTGAAGTGAAAGCCATCCTCCATTTGCGAAGGCTGCTTTTTAGTTAGCTTTGCGACATTATCAAAAAGAAATTTCGGATTGTTCTTATTTTCCTCAATTAAGTTGGAAAAATAGGATGATCGAGCAGCAGTAAGGGCTCTTCGATACTGCACGGTACTGTCTTTCCAAGCTAGTCGGAAGACTTCCAGTTTGGTGTGGCGCCATTTCCGTTCCAATTTTCTGGAAGCTTGCTTCAGAGCTCGTGTATTTTCTGTATACCAGGGAGCTAGTTTCTTATTACAGATGTTTTTAGTTTTTAGGGGTGCAACTGCATCTAGGGTATTGCGCAAGGTTAAATTGAGTTCCTCGGTTAGGTGGTTAACTGATTTTTGTCCTCTGACGTCCTTGGGTAGGCAGAGGCAGTCTGGAAGGGCATCAAGGAATCTTTGGGTTGTCTGAGAATTTATAGCACGACTTTTAATGCTCCTTGGTTGGGGTCTGAGCAGATTATTTGTTGCAATTGCAAACGTATTAAAATGGTGGTCCGATAGTCCAGGATTATGAGGAAAAACATTTAGATCCACAACATTTATTCCATGGGACAAAACTAGGTCCAGAGTATGACTGTGGCAGTGAGTAGGTCCAGAGACATGTTGGACAAAACCCACTGAGTCGATGATGGCTCCGAAAGCCTTTTGGAGTGGGTCTGTGGACTTTTCCATGTGAATGTTAAAGTCACCAAAAATTAGAATATTATCTGCTATGACTACAAGATCCGATAGGAATTCAGGGAACTCAGTGAGGAACACTGCATATGGCCCAGGAGGCCTATAAACAGTAGCTATAAAAAGTCCTCTCCGGCAACTGAGTTAGGAAGGCCACCTGTATCTTTGTAGTGACTCAGTGTATTAATACATCACCCAAAGTGTAACTACAAACTTCAACATGTTCAAAGGGATATTCAATGTCTTCTTTTTTAAGATGCACCCATCTACCCATCATGTGACTTGTTAAGCACATTTTTACTCCTGGACTTATTTAGGCTTGCCATAACAAAGGGGTTGAATACTTATTGACTCAAGCCATTTAAAAAAACATAATTCCACTTTGACATTATGGGGTATTGTGTGTAGGCTAGAGACAAAAATCTCAATTTAATCCATTTTAAGTTCAGTCTGTAACACAACAAAATGTGGAAAAAGTCAAGGGGTGTGAATACTTTATGATGGCACTGTTGGTAGGGGTAAAGTGACTAAGCAACAGGATAGATAATAGACAATAGGAGAAGCGTATGTGATGAGTGTGAAAGGGGGGGGGGGTGTGTGTGTGTGTGTGTGTGTGTGTGTGTGTGTGTGTGTGTGTGTGTGTGTGTGTGTGTGTGTGTGTGTGTGTGTGTGTGTGTGTGTGTGTGTGTGTGTGGGGGTGTCAGGGTAAGTATGTGTGAGTGTGTGGGTAGAGTCCAGTGTGTGTGCATAGTGTCAGTGCAAGAGAGTTAGTGCAAAAAAACGGTCTATGCAGGTAGTCCGGGTAGCCATTTGGTAAGCGATTTGGTTAGTCTTGTTTAGCAGTCTCGTTTGGCAGTCTTATGGCTTGGGGGTAGAAGCTGTTCAGGGTCCTGTTGGTTCCAGACTTGGTGCACCGGTTCCGCTTGCCGTCTGGTAGCAGAGAGAACAGCCTATGGCTTGGGTGGCTGGAGTCTAAGAACATATGTTGGGCCTTCCTCTAACTCCACCTGGTATAGAGGACCTGGATGGCAGGAAGCTCGGCCCCAGTGATCTACTGCGCCATACTCACCACCCTCTGTAGCACCTTGGGGTCAGGTGCCTTGCAGTTGCTGTACAAAGCGGTGATGGAGCTAGTCAAGATCCTCTCAATGGTGCAGCTGTATAACTTTTAGAGGATCTGAAGGTCCATGCCAAATCTTTTCAGCCTCCTGAGGTGGAAGAGGCGCTGTGGCGCCCTCTTCACAACTGTGTTGGTGTGTGTGGAACATGTTAATTCCTTAGTGATGTGGACACCGAGGAACTTGAAGCTCTCGACCCTCTCCACTACCACAGTGCCAGGTCTTTGACCTCCTCCCTATAGACTGGCTAATCGTCATCGGTGATCAGTCCTACCATCGTCGTGTCATCAGCAAACTTGATGATGGGGTTGGAGTCATGTGCAGACATGGGTGAACATGGAGTACAGGAGGGGACTAAGCACACACCCCTGAGGGCCCCCGTGTTGATGGTCAGCATGGCGGATGTGTTGTTGCCTACCCCCACTGCCTGGGGCCGGCCTATTAGGAAGTCCAGGATCCAGTTGCAGACGGAGGTGTTCAGTCCCAGGGTCCTGAGCTTTGTGATGTGCTTGGAGGGGACTAGGGTGTTGAATGCTGAGCTGTAGTCAATGAAAAGCATTCTTACCTAGGTGGGTGAGGGCAGTGTGAATGCAATAGAAATTGCATCATCTGTGGATCTGTTGGGGCGGTATGCGAATTGGAGTGGGTCCAGGGTGTCTGGGATGATGGCGTTAATTTGAGCCATGACCAGCCTTTCAATGCATTTCATGGCTATATACAGTATGTGAGTACTCGGGGCGATAGTCATTTAGGCAGTTTACCCTGGAGTTCTTGGGCATGGGGACTATGGTGATCTGCTTGAAATAAGTTGGTATTACAGACCGGGTCAGGGATAGGTTGAAAAGGTCATTGAAGACACTTGTCAGCTGGTCAGCGCATGCTCTGAGTACGCGTCCTGGTATTCCATCTGGCCCTGCGACCTTGCGAATGTTAACCAGTTTAAAGGTCTTACTCACATTGGCGACGGAGAGTGAGATCACACAGTCGTCCTGAACAGAGAATTCTAAAGGAGAATGTCAGGCCATCCGTCTGTGAGCTGAAGCTGAAGAGCAGCTGAGATATGCAGCAAGACAATGATCCAAAACACACAATCAAGTCTATACGAAAATGGCTAAAAAGCAACAAATTTGAAGGTTTGGAATGGCCTAGTCAAAGTCCAGACCTAATCCCAATTGAGATGTTGTGGCAGGACTTGAAACGAGCAGTTCATGCTTGAAAACCCACAAATATTGCTGAGTTACAGCAATTCTGCATGGAAGAGTGGGACAGAATTCCTCCACAGCGACATGAGAGACTGATCAACATTGAGTGTTGCATAACTTTGTTTATGAAATAAATTAAATAAGTATGTCATTATTGTGTTATTGTCACTCAGGTTCCCTTTATCTAATATTAGGTTTTGGTTGAAGATCCAATAACATTCAGCATCAAAAATATGCAAAAGTGGAGAAAATTAGAATGGGGGCAAATAATCTTTCACAGCACTGTAGCAGAATTGATCAGGAGCCTGTAAGACGGCTGCTATCCACTGCAATGCCATCTACTATGTGCGTGTGTGTGTGTGTATTTCTAGGAGGTTTAGGGTTAAGGTTAGAATTAGTGTCAGGGTAAGGAGATAGGGTTAGTTTTAGCGTTAGGGTTAGGAGCTAGGGTTAGGTTTTGGGGTTAAAGTTAGGGTTAGGGTAAGGGTTAGGTTTAGGGTTAGGGGTTAGGGAAAATAGGATTTTGAATTGAACTGAATTGTGTGTCCCCATAAGGTTAGTTTTATACAAGACAGTGTGTGTGTGTGTGTGTGTGTGTGTGTGTGTGTGTGTGTGTGTGTGTGTGTGTGTGTGTGTGTGTGTGTGTGTGTGTGTGTGTGTGTGTGTGTGTGTGTGTGTGTGTGTGTGTGTGTGTGAGAGAGAGAGGGAGGGAGAGAGAGAGAGAGAGAGATATGGAAACCTAAACAGAGAAAACACCATACGCTTAACTCGAGACGTGATGCCTGACATTCTTAAGACACAGTACCTATCCCTTTGAAATATTTAAGTTTATTATGGCTTTGTGGGTTTAAGAATATCAGTTTGAGTGTCTCGCAGAGAGTATTCTTGAACTGCACTTACGAAGCAGGACTGAGTCAAAAACCTGGCTAACATGCCCCAGTGAATTCCCATGAATTCATATACACATCTTATCTGGAGATGTTGAGCAACCACAGCACACTGAATGGACTGTACTGTTCAGATAAGAGGGTCTGTGTGAGTGTGTGTGTGTGTGTGCACCTGTGTGTGTGTGTGTGTGTGTGTGTGTGTGTGTGTGTGTGTGTGTGTGTGTGTGTGTGTGTGTGTGTGTGTGTGTGTGTGTGTGTGTGTGTGTGTGTGTGTGTGTGTGTGTGTGTGTGTGTGGGCTTGTGTATATGAGTTTGAGTCAGTCTGGTGAGCATTTCAGAACGCTAAATTGTCACGCGTATGTGTGTGTTTTCCCCTGTCCGATAGTGGTTTTGAGGTCATTCATATTTTCCTTTTGCATGTGATCAGAGACTATACTGGACAGAGCAAGGGGTAGGTGGAGGAGAGGCCAGACAAGGACAGGCTGAGGGGAGTGTGAGGGACCGGATGGACAGTGCAGGGGCTGCGGGAGGGGGTAGGGGGGTGTTGGGTGTCAGGGCAGGCAGGGGGTGTTGACTCAGTGGTTGATATCTGCTGACTGTGTTCCTGGTTCCCGGGTGGCTGCTGAGGCCATGATTACTCAGGCTGCTGCGTGCAGCAATCACTGTGGGGTTAGATCTCACACATAATCTCCCTACCTGAATCATCACACAGAGGCAGATGAGAGGGCAATGTTTTTGTTCCCATTGTATCTGTATAGCGATACTGAATAGCTTACACAGAGCCATGGTATGGACATGGAAGAAGACAGGGCACAGAGAGTTTCAGGTGAGTTGGCAGCGTTGTTGTTCACGTTGTTGTTTACTGTTAAGCAATGTGACTTCTGATGAACAAATGTTTTATTTATTTCACCTTTATTTAACTTGGCAAGTCAGTTAATAAGAATAAATTCTTATTTACAATGACGGCCTACCGGGGAACAGTGGATTAACTGCTTTGTTCAGGGCAGAACGACAGATTTATACCTTGTCAGCTCGGGGATTCGATCCAGCAACCTTTTACTGGCCCAACGCTCTAACCACTAGGCTACCTGTTGCCCCAAACCCACCCTAAAACCATGAAATGTGATTATTCTCAACATAGCACATCAGAAAGATTGTATATTATATTCTATTGTTATAATATTATTACATATTGTAGCAACCTTGTGTTTGTAAGCGCAGATATTGACTCCGGCAATTGAGCATGCTTTCTTGGTGCACTCAATTTCCAATCTGACTATATCATAAAACGTAGATAATTCAAATATTAATATCAAAGACAGTGCAACATGTCCAATGTTATTGGTGATGCTAGACCTTTTACTCAATAAAAACATAAAATAAACCATCACATTCTCCCTCTAGATTAGAATCTAGCAATGCTAACAATGATAATGGGACCTCCTGCCTAAATTGTCATAGCTTCATCCACCAGAAATGGTAATGTACTGTATCATCCAATATCTCAAAATAGGTTCCATGTCAATTCAGCTCTAAAACCCTTCTGGGTAGCTAGGCTACCTGTCATTTGACTCTAAGCAGGAACAGGGGTGTGTGTGATTTGTGTGTGTGTGTGTGTGTGTGTGTGTGTGTGTGTGTGTGTGTGTGTGTGTGTGTGTGTGTGTGTGGTGTGTGTGTGTGTGTGTGTGTGTGTGTGTGTGTGTGTGTGTGTGTGTGTGTGCTGTGTGTGCTGTGTGTCTTAGCCCTATTGTTTATGGTCTTAGTGGCCTGAGACGCAGTTTATGGTCTTAGTGGCCTGAGACGCAGCTTGAGGAGGACAGGATTGGCTGGATCAGCTCTCTTCTGGTGTTTGTGTCTTAAATTTAGCAAAGACTCCAGCCACCCTCGTCATAGACTGTTCTCTCTGCTACCGCACGGCAAGTGGTACGGGAGCACCAAGTTTATATCCAAAAGACTTCTTAACAGCTTCTACCCCCAAGCCATAAGACTCCTGAACAGCTAATCAAATGGCTACCCAGACTATTTGGGTAGCCCCTCTCCCCCCTCGTTTACGCTGCTGTTACACTCTGTTACTCTCTGCTAATTTATGCATAGTCACATTAATTCTACTTACATGTACATAGTACCTCAATTACCTCGACTAATCGGTGGCCCCTGTATATAGCCTTGCAATTGTACTGCTGCTCTTTAATTATTTGTTACTTTTTTTTTTTAAATGTATCTATTTTTTACTTAACACTTCTTTTTCTTAAAAATGCATTGTTGGTTAAGGGCTTGTAAGCATTTCACTGTAAGGTCTACACCTGTTGTATTCGGCGCATGTGACAAATACAATTTGATTTGATTTGAAATAACCCCACGTTAATGAGGGGTGTCAATCACGAGGAGGGTGGGGAGACATGTTGGTCGGACGGGAAGGCAAGACTAAGCTATACTCTTCTGCTGGCTGGCTGGTCTACTGGTTGGCTGGCTGGCTGTTCGGCTACTCAACACTGTGGCTGGCTGGTCGGCTGCTCTGTGGCTGGCTGGCTGCTCCGTGGATGGCTGGCTGCTGCTCCATGGCTGGGTGGGTGGCTGATGCTCTGTGGCTGGCTGGCTGGTCGACTGCTCTGTGGCTGGCTGTTAGGCTGCTCTGTGGCTGGCTGGCTAGCTGCTCCTTGGCTGGCTGGCTAGCTGGCTGTTAGGCTGATCTGTGGCAGGCTAGATGCTCTGTGGCTGGCTGGCTGGTGGGCTGGCTGGCTCCCTGGCTGGATGGCTGGTGCCTTGGGGAAGCAGTAGCTCTGGCTGTGTCGACAGCCCCCAGTGTCACGTTACTCCAAACTATAAATCTCCAGAGGAATTCCGTAGGAGGCGGAAAACAAACATCCCGTAGTGAAACATATGGGGAGGATGAGGATCGGCTTCAAGTGCAACAAATCTGGGCCCCTAAAGATGTCTTTAAAATGTATGTCTAACTATAAGGCACTTTGAATATTTGATGACATCAGTAACACACAGACCTACAAATAACTGCCAAAATAATGGAAACATTTGAGTAAATGAGGCATACAAAGTATACTGAAAGCAGGTGCTTCCACACAGATGTGGTTCCTGAGTTAATTAAGCAATTAACATCCCACCATGCTTAGAGACATGTATAAAAATGCTGAACAGGCCATTATTTTGGCTACAATGGCTATGCCCCCATAGGATGACAATGCCCCCATCCACAGGGCACGAGTGGTCAAATCCAATCAAATCAAATTGTATTTGTCACATGCGCCGAATAGAACAGGTGTAGACCTTACCGGGAAATGCTTACTACAAGCCCTTAACCAACAATGCAGTTTTAAGAAAATAGAGTAAAGAAAATATTTATCAAATAAACTAGTAAAAAAACAAAAACAAAAAGTAAAACAATAATATAACAATAATGAATCTATATACAGGGGGTACCGGTACCAAGTCAATGTGCAGGGGTACAGTTTAGTCGAGGTAATTTGTAGGGGTAAAGTGACTATGCATAGAAAATAAACAGAGAGTAGCAGCAGTGTAAAATCAAAAGGGGGGATCAATGCAAATAGTCCGGGTGGCCATTTGATTAATTGTTCAGCAGTCTTATGGCTTGGGGGTAGAAGCTGTTAAGGAGCCTTTTGGTCCTAGACTTGGCGCTCCGGTACCGCTTGCCGTGCGGTAGCAGAGAGAACAGTCTTTGACAATTTTTTGGGCCTTCCTCTGATACCTCCTATTATATAGTTCCTGGGTGGCAGGAAGATTGGCCCCAGTGATGTACTGGGCTGTACGTTCTACCCTCTTGGGTATAGTGGGATTTCTTCTAAGCGTCCGGATTAGTGTCCCGCTCCTTTAAACGGCAGCTCTAGCCTTTAGCTTGGTACGGATGTTGCCAGTTTTCTATGGCTTCTGGTTGGGATATGTACGTGCGTTCACTGTGTGGACGACGTCGTCAATGCACTTATTGATGAAGCTGGTGACTGAGGTGGTGTACTCCTCAATGCCATTGGATGAATCCCAGAAAATATTCCAGTCTGTGATATCAAAACAGTCCTGTAGCATAGCATCCGCGTCATCTGACCACTTCCGTATTGAACGAGTCACTGATACTTCCTGCTTTAGTTTTTGCTTGTAAGCAGGAATCAGGAGGATAGAATTATGGTGAGATTTTCAAAATGGAGGGTGAGGGAGAGCGTTTTACGTGTCTCTGTGTGTGGAGTAAAGGTGGTCTAGAGTTTTTTTCCCTCTTGTTGCACATGTGACATGCTGGTAGAAATTAGATAAAACAGATTTAAGTTTGCCTGCATTAAAGGCCCTGGCCACTAGGAGCGCCACTTCTGGAGGAGCATTTTCTTGCTTACTTATGGCCTTATACAGCTTGTTGAGTGCGGTCTTAGTGTCAGCGTCGGTTTGGGGTGGTAAATAGAAGGCTACGAAAAATGTAGATGAAAACTCTCTTGGTATATAGTGTGGTCTACAGCTTATCATGAGGTACTCTACCTCAGGCGAGCAATACCTAGAGACTACCTTAATATTAGACATTGCGCACCACCTGTTATTGATAAATAGACACACAACCCCACCCCTCGTCTTACCGGACATAGCTGTTCTGTCCTGCCAATGCACGGAAAACTCAGCCGTATAATATCCATGTTGTTGTTCAGCCACAACTCTGTGAAACAAAAGATATTACAGTTTTAATGTCCCGTTGGTAGGATAGTCTCAAACGGAGCTCATCCAGTTTATTCTCCAGTGATTGCACGTTGGCCAATAGAACGGATGGTAGAGGCGGGTTACTCACTCACCGCCAATTTCTCACAAGGCACCCTGATCTCTGCCCCTTGTATTTTCTTTATTGGGCCTTGTCCGGGAGCAGCATTATTTCCTTCACATCCGACTCATTAAAGAACAAATCTTCGTCCAGTTCGAGGTGAGTAATCACTGTTCTGAAGCTCTTTTTGGTCATAAGAGATGGTAGCATCAACATTATGCACAAAATAAGTTACAACCTATTTCGAAAAAACAAAATAGCACAATATTGTTTGGGAGCTCGTAAAACGGCAGCCATCCCCTCTGGCGCAAAATGCTAAACAAAATGGTTTGATGACCATGAAAATAACTTCAACCAAATGCCATATCCGTCTCAGTCACCAGATCTTAACCCAATTGAACACTTATGGGAGATTCTGGAGCGACGCCTGAGACAACATTTTCCACCACCATCAACAAAACACCAAATTATGGAATTTCTCCTGGAAGAATGGTGCCGTATCCCTCCAATAGAGTTCCAGACACTTGTAGAATCTATGCCAAGGTGCATTGAAGCTGTTCTGGTCCGTGGTGGCCCAACGCCCTATTATGACACTTCATGTTGGCATTTCCTTTATTTTGACAGTTACCTGTATGTGTTGTCATAGACCTACCTGTACTATTGGGTTTTGTGCAAAGGTGATGCTCCACAGTTTCAGTGAAAATAATAACTGTGTTGTTAATCAATCATATGCACCTTTGCATCCTGCCAGACACTGGCTGCCACCAATCGAAGACCATTAAGCTGCAGAACAGGAACTAGTCCAAAATGTGATAGTGGATATCAACATCCATATTATCTAACCCACTCTTTGGAAGGTTTTATGGAGTATGGAGCCTCATCCAGTTCAGTCCTACCTTGGCCAACCTCTCCACTCCTCTCTTTATCACTGTTTAAAGTTTAACCATCAGCATTCGGACCCTGAACCAGCCATAAACACACACAATTGCTTATCTCTGTGTCTTGAGATCAGAGTAAAAGAACATACAAAGTAGTAGAACTGGTCAGGAGCCTGTAAGACGGCTGCTATCCACTGCAGCGCCATCTACTACTGTATGTGTGTGTGTGCGTGTGCGTGTGCGTGTGCGTGTGTGTGTGTGTCAGTGTGTGTCTGTGTCCCACTATCTCCTGATCCCCAGATGTATTTGTATACTTGTCTACACACAGAGGCCAGACTGATAAGGCCTGAGTGTGTGTGGACACAGGAAGTTGGGTCAACACTCAAATAAATCAGCACTCGTTATCAATCACAAAGCGGGCAGGTGTTACGTAGTGTACAGCCACACGTATTCAAATCAACCTTACATACCTTCACCCCGCTCTCCGGAGGTCACACACACACACGCACGCGCACACACACGCACGCATGTGCGCGCACGCACACACACACACACACACGCACGCACGCACACACACAAACACACTCATTGGAAGCATCAGGTAATTGAAGATGACATCATATTGCTCTCCAAGTAGACAGTTTGGTTCATAAGACATTATGGCCTGGGAGAATGGAGAAAATATGACAGTGTTTGTAAGTGTGGTAAATTCCATGGGTTAGCAATGGCACAGTTGGATAAGTGGTTATACAGAAGTGAGGGAAAAAGTTGACCAAAAGTCATAATCATTTATGCTGAGTTTCAACACATTAGAGAATG
The DNA here is from genome assembly GCF_965601325.2 of Salmo salar. Classification (NCBI taxonomy): domain Eukaryota; kingdom Metazoa; phylum Chordata; class Actinopteri; order Salmoniformes; family Salmonidae; genus Salmo; species Salmo salar. The sequence goes on from NC_138303.1 coordinate 77,223,051, forward strand.
CCAAAACCACCAATTAAGACAAATGCAAACCCAAATTCCATTCTTCAAGTCTGGGAGCTACATAATTGATATGAATTATGAAAGCCATTTGAGGGGAAGAGAAGGACAGAGAGACAGACACATGCACGACATACGCACAGGCTAATAAGTCTTCCAATGGCCAGGGAAGATACTATTCATTCTACCACCACTGTTCTTCCAGACAGTAGGGTAGAACAGCCCAGACAACAAAAGCACGGAGTAGGTGACGTGAGTGATGTCAGTGTGGGTAGATGGATAAAAACCTGGCTCCCTGGGTGTACCATGGGAAAGGAGGGTAGCCTGGAGCCTGCTACACACTGGATCACATAACCTGGAGCAGGGCCCAAGGTCATGGACAACACAGACTACAGAAACAAGAGCCCCCACGACAGGGGACCTACAGCTACGGTTACCATGAGAGACAGGGAGGGAGGCAGGGAGGGAGGGAGGGAGGGAGGGAGGGAGTAAATTAGAGATGAAAGGAGGGGAGAGAGATTGGAGAGGTGACCATATAGACAGAAGGCCCCATAACTCCTTCCCAGTTTCTCCAGCACCAGGCTTATTTATTGCTCTGTAATTTCGGTAGGTGCCAGGGGAGAGAGTAATTGATTTGACTTGGATTTCAAGCATGGTCCTGGGGGGAGATATGGAGAGGGGAAGTGAAATGTGTGTGTGTGTGCACGGGTACATATGTTGTATGACTGTGTGTGTGTGTACTGTATGTGTGCATGCATATGTGTTTGTGTACCAGAGGAGGCTGGTGAGTGGAGCTATTGGAGGACGGGCTCAATGTATTGTCTGGAATGGAATAAATGGAACGGAGTTAAACATGTGGTTTCCATATGTTCGTTGTGTTTGATACCGTTCCATTGAGTCCATTCCAGTCTTTACAATGAGTCCGTCCTCCTATAGCTCCTCACACCAGACTCCTCTGTGTGTGTGTGTGTGTGTGTGTGTGTGTGTGTGTGTGTGTGTGTGTGTGTGTGTGTGTGTGTGTGTGTGTGTGTGTGTGTGTGTGTGTGTGTGTGTGTGTGTGTGTGTGTGTGTGTGTGTGTGTGTGTGTTTGTGTGTGTGTGTCTGTGTGCAGTGGTTCGGGAGGGCCTTCTGCAAACTGCGCGGAGGTCTGGCCTGGCTGCTGCCTATTCACACACAGCCTGCAGTAATCCTGGCTCTGCTCTGTAGCTTCGCTCTATCAGGCAGCGTGAGCAGAGCACGGAGCTGTGACGGCGCCAGGGAGCTAAACTGAAACACTCCGACTACCTGTCTGAAACGCTGAGGAGGTTTCTAATGAGAGCGACTCCCGACCCTCGCCGTCAGGGTACAGTGGAGAGGTCACGTAACCATGATACAATCGGCCCCGCACGCTCAGAACATGTCGTGTTCTGCGTGTGAATCAGGGGCCAAAAGAAAAAAAATGCCAATAATGCAATTCAACCTAAACCTCAAGGAAACGGCTCTGGAACAGACCCCAGAAAAAGAAAGGGAGAGAGAGAGAGAACGAGAGACTTTCCACAGTCAAGCCAGACCTCTTTAGAGTGGAAAAAGTTTTAATAACAGCTAAAAATTCCTATAAGAAGCCAGGCATTTTCTGAATGAAAGGTTTTGGTTAAAAAAGGCTTACATTTAAATAAATGTCTTACTTTTACTGACCAGGTTTCAGATTACAGTAGAGGGCTATATACTTGGCCACCAGTACAAATCAGTGTCTGAGAGCTGAGCACTGCAGTGTTAAAATATCAACATAAGCACCCCTATAAGAGGTATAAATATGTCAATGTTGGGCCAGGCCATTTTTATGGCACATCTGTTACTAACTGTTGGACTAGGTTAACTAAACCCAGTACTTTAACAAGCAGGAGGGACAAGCAGGGCAAGAAACGTGGTCACTCAAATAGCTCCAATGGAATTATTTAAGTGTGATTCATAATT